>NC_134404.1:61251395-61602395 GCF_038048845.1 Mixophyes fleayi | reverse complement strand
AACAAAAAAGACTAGAAGGGTGCAAGTTCTAAATCCTTGATGTAAATGGCAAAAGACCTGGAGCTGTGAAGTAACATAAAATGTGTCCAGTGCTCAAGGATCTGTCAGGCGGAGCATGGGAAAAGTGGTAGTCAGTGATCTTACAGGGCATTCAAGTTTCTTTCTATGGGGCACATTTATCAACCACCGCATAAAATGAAAAATAGTTTTCAATCCTTATTGCATTGATAAGGATTGAACTATTTCTCATATTTATGAAAAAAGCAACACAGGAACAGCACTTTCAAAAAACTGCTGTTTCTGGGAAGTGGAAAACATACTTACCACGGCCTCTTCACTTCCAAAGAAGTATGTGATCCACGGGGGTCCTCTTCTCACTCCACTGCGCATGCGCCGACTGAAAACCTCGGGCATGCGCACAAATATCTCTGCACTGTACAGAGAGAGCAGTGAGTGACAGGGAGGGATCAGGGGATCCCTCCACACATGCACTGTCCAGCTCTGCTCTTCAGAGCAGAGCTGACAGCACTGAAACTTTTCAATTATGATAATGTACGCCAGCTAATTTTTTTTTATCAAACTTTAGTAAATAGCGATACTGAGCAGTGCCCATACACTGTTATGGGGACTGCTCAGTAAAACTAAGCGATATGCAAAGCAGCAGATATCTATGATATCTACTGCAATGCAGTGATAGTAAATAAGAATGTTGAGGTTAATCCCCGAAAACTTTAGTTTTCGGAGATTGAACACACTTTTTACTTTCATAAATAGGCCCCTATGGCACCAGCAAGGTTAAAACATGCACTGTGAGATCAGTATCCTTACTTGTCACTGCCATTAGTACACACAGGCCTTAGGAAGGTCAGGCTCATGATTAGACATGTCAGTGTAAGTAGCTGTCTTTGACCCTGGGTCTCCTACCTTATATTTATAATAAGAGGGGGGAGCTCACTGCTAAATGTCTCATATCTCCATCACAGTACAAATCACTTCACAGATCAAGCCTTGGCTAAGTGGGGCGCTGCATTGAGAAGCAGCCACACATAAATCAGACAAATTGACTGCAGTAAGAGACACAATCACATTTCCTGATTAGCCCCACAGACCCTTTTCATGTGAATTGGTACCTGAGGTGCTGACCTGGGCAGTCAGTTCTTATTAGCATTCATGCACTCATGCCACCGTCTTATTTACACTGTGAGCTGCTGTGTTGGCATATCAGAGAAATATGTATTCCGCTCATACATTATATCAAGATGCTTGGCAGTAGTGAATGCCTCACGCTGTATTTTCTTCTGCCTGAGACGAAATTGCTCAATGGCAATGTCTCTTTGCCTTTGAAGAGGGTGTATCCTTTTAGTTCCAGGCTCCTCTTGTGACCTTGGGTAAATCCCTTTACATGAGAATAAAAATCAGTGACATTCTCTATTGATTTGTTTTTCTGACATTCCATAGTAAGATGCATGCTGAAAGCATGATTGACAACACAAGTTACTCTCTAAAATATAAAAAAATGGGCATTTACAATTACTTATTGATATATATATATATATATATATATATATATATATATATATATATATATATTCAGAACTTCAAACATTTTATATCTAAGATATTGGGTGGGGCAGGGTTCTCTGACGCACACTAAAACTACACAGATAAATACAAGGAAACATAAATGACATCATCTTATCACAAGACACAAACACAAGCATGTTCGGTGTCACACAATATAGTAAAAGCATCACATACCCTCTTCCCAGGAGGACTGTGTTGATGTTGAGATTAATTTTTAAAGATGGTTTCTTGCGGACGGCTGCCCATCTGTCTCTGACTATTTGCCACCACAGAAAAGATTGATTATTTTGATGGATCTGTGTAATTGTTTTGAGGGCTGCAGGTGAGGAGCAAGAAGAGACGGTTTGCGGTAAGATAATGTAAGCGTCACTGAGCAGAGACGTCAAGCAAGAGGAAGGGGGGGAGAGTGAGCTGACATAGTGGAAGGTGAATTGGACATAGCTCCACTTGGTCACACAAATGGGACTAAGGGATTATCAGCACCATGACAGCAAAGCAATGTGAACTGCAGTCATTAAGAAGCAGACCAGTCGTTCTATTAATACATGAGATTCATTTATGTTCTTTGTGTTCACATCACTCTATATATAAAAGAGCCAGGTGTGCATAACTATTCATACCCCGGCCCATTAAAAGTGCCGAAGGTACAGACAGAGAAAGATTTAAACAAATGAACACACCCTCAAACGTCATTCATATGTCAGTTCGAACCAGGGTCGTCTTGACAGCATTATAGGCCCCCGGGCAAAGCAGTACGTCGGGGCCCTACATACACAACCACTCACAGCAATAAAAAGGTAAATTATCAATAACATTATATTTATTGGTACCTCCAACAAATCAGTGTTTAAACTTTAAAAAACATGCTGTAAAGCAGAGATTAGTCCCCACAAATAATATTACATGAGCCTTGAAGTTGAAAAACAAGATATTCAACATAAAAATGGTACTCAGTTGGGAAATCATACAGACAGAGATGGCACAGTATGAAATTACTATGAATTATTTATTATTAATCAAGTTTTCAACACAAACATTTAAATAAAGAGGGTTTGAAAGTTCTCAATAAATGTCCCGGAGTAATATACTGAAAAGTAATCCTATTGGGGCCCTATGCTTGTGGGGCCCCCGGGTCGCTGATCAGCGTACCCAAGTTTTAAGATGGCTCTGCTTCGAACTTGCTGTTTGTCCTTAACCCCATACAACTAGCACAGAAATACAATGGAAGGCATGTGGTTATTACAGAGCAAACCAACACATTCACTGTGCTTCAGAGATCACTAGATCACTCCACATGTCCCAGTACAATGTGTTGTACCTGTATTCTAATACTCACTACCTGTAGGTCAGGGGAAGTCTTAAAGATGCATTTATAACAACATAATATGTAAATTGATTATTAAATAAAACCTTACCTCAATATACATTCAAGAATTTGTAGGGAAAATTCTAATTTCCTTTCCCTTTGTGTCTTTTAGCTATATCACATAAACTAGAAGACCAAGGTTCAGTTGACCACACTCACCATAGTTCTTGACAGGTTTAACGTAACTTTTACATTGACTTTTACACCCATTATTATTATTAGCCTTTAGTTATGCAGCACCAGGGCTGCCATCAGAAATTGTGGGTCCAGTACAAATGAAACGTTATTATTTATTTGTACTCATTTTTTGGGAGGGTTGACATTTTTTCCCATTTAAATTCTTTTGTACTGGGGAAGTAGGTTGGTGCATGGGTGTCCTGATCCTTGTCTTGATGTCACTATGCAGTGCTCTTCCAACCTATCAGTGATTAAAGTAAAGCTATTGAAAAGGAGGTGGGGTAAGCAGGTCACTGCGGGCTCCCTAGTCAGTCTGGGCCCCTTACATCTGTACTCTCTGTAACTCATGATGGCGATTCTGTACAGCACCAACATATCATGCATCACTTATACACTGGTTGTGTACTGGAAGAATTTAGCAACAGGAAAAATGGGCAGCACGGTGCCTTAGTGGTTAGCACTTCTACCCCACAGCACTGGGGTGAGTTTGATTCCTGAACATGGGCTTATTTGTGTGGAGTTTTTATGTCCTTTCCCTGTTTGCGTGGGTTTCCTCTGGGTGCTCCAGATACCTCCCAAATTCCAAAAACATATTAGTAAGTTATCATCATCATTCTATCATCATCATCATCTATTATTTATATAGTGCCACTAATTCTGCAGCACTGTACAGAGAACTCCCATCAGTCCCTGCCCCATTGGAGCTTACAGTATAAATTCCATAACACACACACTGAGAGAGACTAAGGTCAATTGGATAGCAGCCAATTAACCTACTAGTATGTTTTTGGAATGTGGGGGAAACCGGAGCACCCGGAGAAAACCCGCGAATATAAGGAGAGAACATACGATATCCACACAGATAAGGCCTCAGTCGGGAATCAAACTGACACCTGAGTATCAGTCTTGGCTTATGCAGTCAAGACAGCAAACAAATAAGTTACAGTTGCTATGGAAATGGGGACTTTAGGAAAACATTACACCCCCCCCCCCCCCCCAAAAAAAAACCCAAAAAATGCAACATGAAATTGAAATACTTGAAATGCAACTTGAAAGCAAATAAAAGGCAGATTGGTAATAGCTGCCAGAAATTAGGTGAGAGACTGGGGAGAGCCATATATTATTGCCACCATGCTGAATTTGGTGAGGGAGGGTACAGTCAGTTGACCAGCTAACCACACTAACAAGCAAAAGTTTTACTAAACAAACAAAGCATTCTCTGAGTATTATTATATCATTAGAATCTCCATTGTTACATTATATCTTAGTGACATCATTCTCAGCCGAATTTGCTGCTATTTTGCTAGTCTTGTGAACTACTTGCCCAGCATAATATATACTTTCTTATGAATATATATATATATATATATATATATATATACACACACACACACAAATAAAGTGATTTTTTTTACTGTGAGGGAAAGTCATCTGTGTCATCCAAGTACTTAAGAGATTATATCCTGTATATTGTAGATGCTATATTGCACGTCACTGAGCCACACTGCATTGAGGGCTACATGTATAAATAAATAGAAATTGAAGGCGACTTTCTCTGTAATTATGTGAAATAAAGAGAGGACTGATGAGCTTATTTAAACTTCATGATGACTATCCTATGAATTTATAAAATCCGTTACAATATTGACCTGCAGGCACACCTTTGGCTGGGATTATACTATTTATGCAACACTTTCTGTGTAACTAATGAATCTTCTGTGCTCCAAATTTCAACTATGTCTGAAAAGAAAAGGAGACACTTCTGAAATAATAATCGTAAACCGCATTGTTATGGGAGATCAGGTAAGATATGGAAATAATCTAAGTCTTTGTGAGAAGCTGATATAATCTTTAACTGGAGACTGCTCTAGGAAATCCCAGTGGAGGGAAACCTAACACAACTAGATTATATTATTTTACACTGGTTGGGATGGAAGGTGGGTGCATTAGAAGTCATGTTGTTTACTATTCTTAGTTATGAGCATTAGAAGTGATGTCAGGAACTTCAGGGAAATTAGATGCGCATTATGGAAAGAAAAAATGGTTCCCTTTACTATATGTGAATGAATGTGAGATACCAGCTGAGGGTTTGAGTAATGTTTTAGTCGTGTCAACATGTCATCTATAATTAAAGTGTTGCATTCTTTCACATTTTTCTTTCTTTTCGCACACACACTTATATTTAGGAAGACATCTTGTTTATCCTATTATGTCTTTTTATATCGAATTGTGTCAGTTTCACTTTCTCCATATATCGGTGTCCCTTTCACTCATTGTAACACAATAACCTAGAAATACAAGGACTCGTTATTTCACTGAAACCCTGTCTTGTTTTAAGTGGTGACCTCATTATAAGGAGACACTGTGGTCTTTTGTTTATAGCTCAATAGAAAACAACCTCTCATTCTTCTGACTTGGCTTTTATGCCTTTCACTAGAACACAGCTTTACAAATTGTGGACAATCTTTTTTTAGGACAGTACAATCATGGGGAGGGGGGAAGACTTTAGTTCCCGGCAAGCTATCTTAGTGACCTTGGGGTCACATTGGAACAGTAATTGAGTAAATGAACTATTGACCTTCCCGTCTAATTACAGGTTGACCTCTTTTTAGTCCTCATAGGACGCTTTTGTTTGTCTGGCTTTCCAGTGAGAATATTGTAATGCAATTCTTATCCTACGATTTTAAAGGAACTCCGAGATAGAAGTCTTCAATATCCTTGGAGTAATGTGAATTATTCACAATGATTCTATACTTACTGGATTTGATTGTGCTCCAAGTTGGTCAATCAATTTATAACTTGCAAAAGCTGCAAATTAAGGAAAAGTCTACCACTATTTGATGCCTCTCATGTGTAATCTTATGGACATGAGTCATATATTTCTGCATGCTTCACATCCCAGCTTACATCCATTGTACACATCTACAGTTTTGTTTTTGCTGACTTGCTTATTTAATGTGTGAACTGTTATCAAGGTAGAGTACTAAGAACAATATTGTTAACAAATGTTATTCAAATAACTTAAGTAATTTAAGAAATGTAGCTCAATACAAATTGTGTGTATTCAGTATCCCTCCCCCTGATAGAGATCACTTTACTCCAACCACCCATTTCTGTGAATTACTATAACATATTTAAGTTTTCCTATGCTCACTGGCAATGCACAGTTATTATAGTGTGGACCGAAGGTGCCAGGAATGCTCCCAAGCAAGAAGTATTAGCCAAAAATGCAATGAAAGTTAAAAAAAAAAGGAAATATATATCTGAATTCAAATTCCTAAGTACACAGTTTAGGGATCATATTTAGTGTAAGGGTGAACTGTATTAGAACTCACGTGAGGTAAAATGTAGAGATGTGCACTGACTCTTGTGTTTCTGTCCTAAACCAGTGTCGGTTCTAAACCGTGCTCATGATTTGGCTTTGCTGCTGGTTTAGCAGAAAAAAACGCCAAAGGTTTTGGTTTTGGATCTGGATTTAATTAAAAATTGTAAAAAATAGGTAAAATAATGTCATTTTGAGCTGTTGTTGCTCCAATATTATTATGTATAGCATTAACATTCATTTTCATTTGTTTCCAGTCTACTTTCTAATGATCCCTTCACAACTGTCCCAATTTTCATCAATTTTGATCAAAGTCTGCAGGGAGCTGGATGGCTAAAATTAGTGACAGAGTAGTGGCACAAATATATTGCACAAATACATGGAAGTTTAATAAAAGATACAATCCCTTGACTAGTGGACACAATAGAGCAATATGTTAAAAAGGACATGCGCATAGTTTAACAAACCAAGCACTTCAGTGACAAGGGCTTGATTAGTTTGGACCTCTCCACAAAAGACAACATTTTGGTTGTTGATCAATGAACTGGACAGAATAGATAGCAGTTTAATTTTATTTTACAAATCAATAATAGTAATTTTGCTAACAGTGGTCATCTTCGTTTATGGGCCTGATAGATTAAGGAACTTAGGCAAGAATTTGAGTAAATTTTCTTACTTAAGTTTTCTGCAAAACCGAGTTAGAATGCAAGGGGTGTAAATTAGTTTATTATTTTGCACATAAGTTATATACTATTTGTTTTTTCATGTAGCACACAAATACTTTATAGCTTATTTGTACACTAATTAAATGATCTAATTAAATTTAAAGTTGATAATTGTGCGCTACATTAAAAAACAGACAATATTTAACTTATGTGCAAAATAATAAACACCCCTTGCATTATAAGATGGTTTTTGTCCAGAAGACGTAAGTAAGAAAATTTACTCAAATTCTTGCCTAAGTTCCTTAATGAATCAGGCCCCATGTCATCATCCTCATCATCATCCTCATCACTGATGTCATGATCTTCATCATCACACAATATTAATTCCTCCCCACTGGAATTTGCACATTCCGTTGTTAATTAGCGGCAAGAATGGTATTCTTCATACAGGATGCTGACTGTCATACTTGTTTCCTCTTGCAAAAGCTTGCTTCACAGGCAATTCTTGGCAAGGACTAAGTTATGCTTAGTCATCTTGCTTCCCTTCTGTGTCGATGTAGCAGTTGTAGTGCGCTAGGATGTTTCTTCGGAATCATGGATTGCATTACGGGAGTCAATTTGGAATTTGAAAATTTGATGCAGGACTACATTCTAATAATGAGGAGGTTGATGATGAAGGTGTTGACGTCAGTGAGAATTGCATGAGGTGTCTATCTATTTGGCTACTAGATGATGCTGGACTGCTTGCTACTATAAACAATTAACACATTTGGAACACTGACGTATGAGGGAGGAGGTGCCTAGATGATCAACATTCCTACCTCTACTTATTTTGAAATGACAAAGGCTACAGATGCCTTGACAAATGTTGTCTGGATTTAGCTAACAATATTAAAAAACAAAAGAGGTCCTTTATTCCGTCTTCCACGCTGGCATGATAATGCGCTTATCATGGGCATCTGCTGGTGGTAACACTGGTGGCTGCCTTACTTCAGCACAATCATCATCATCCTCCTCATTATCTCATCCATGTACAACATAATCATTTTCAGATCCAAAGTTATCCCCTTCATCCTCTTGCACATTTGCAATTTTTAGAGTAGCCCCTTTATTTGCTATGGGTAAATCATTATCAACAGTAACACTTCTACTACTAATTCTCACATTTCCAAATGGTTGAAGATTTTTCAAAGGAGGCTCTATTTTAAAAGTGTCCAAATCTGATACCTCAGACTTGCATACAGCACTCATGGATACTCTCCATAGACTCTCCTCAAGATTCTGTGAGTGGCCAAGTTGTTCTTCAAGTGTTTACTTCAGGCACTGGTTTGTCTGTTTTGGAGATGTCAGTAACAGACATACACTGTGAGCGACAAGGTGGTGCATGGGAAGTTGAGAAAGATGCTTGGGCTCCTCTATGACCTTCTCCAAGGGCTCCACCACAATGATGAGGAGTTTCTCCTAGGAGTCCTCCTGGTCTTCCTCCTGAGGGTGCTCCTCCTGGGTTTTCTCAGAGAGTGGGGAAAGGGGTTCGTCCCAGGGTGTGGAAAAGGAGTTCCTCCAGTGGTGGGGAAAGTTCTTCAAGGGTGTAGAATGGGGTTACATGGCCTCCTCACTCACCTCCTGTTGGTGGCAGTGGCAATGATGGTGGCAATTTGTTGGCATAAATATGATACATTAGTCTGTTATTACATATTATCTCTCTATTCTAAATAGATAGATAGATACCAAGATCTAAGCTTAAGTTTCAATGTTTAAGTACCACTCATGGAGCATCTCTCCACTATTGGCTAAATACAAACACCTCTACAACACCTACATATGGTCTTGACCTAGGAGGTTTAGTAGAACTTAATTATCCTAAAATGAATGTAATCACATACTGATACTGAAACATCACTATTACATAGCAGGCCTTGCACCTTGTCCAATGAATGTTATTACAAGCAACATTACTTTGTATAATGCATTCTCTTCTACACTGGGGTATAACTATATGGGCTAGATCAAATTGTAATCAGTTTATTCAAATTATTTATTTCTAATTGTGAACTTACATCCTGCAATTTCACCCCTTAGGTTTGCAAGGATCTCCGGATGCATTCTTCTCCGGTCACTCCTGTGGTGCTGGAGTTGCACTATAGTGCACATGCCGCCATATCTACGCCACAGGTACACCTTTGCAGCCCTGTATGCATTGCTTTTTCCTCTGTGACTGATGTAATGAGCTGCAGGGCCCAAGCATCGGTCCATGGTGCTTGTAAGGACCCAAAGCTCTGCCCCAGAGAAAGCTGCTTGCCCTCATGTTTGCAAGTGAATGAGACTTTTCAACATTCTCTTAACTGATTGGCTCTCAGGCCATTTGTGGGCTTAGGTATTAAGTTGTGGATCCCTTCTATACCATATGTAAAATGGAGGATTTCTTTTCCCTTGTCCAAAATGGAGTATCTATCATTCGTTCACAATATTGGCCTGTACCAAAGCAAATAGGGGTGGTGCAATGCCTGGGCATTCACACACAATAAATGGCTGGAGAATACATCTCTGCAGACACTATATATAAAGCTGAATAAGCAAAGAGTTTTCCTTGCCATTTTGATATCCAGGCTGTATATCTGTATATCTGTGCTATACATCACTTTTAAAAAAAAAAGCTAATCCTCCACCAAGCGTAGGCAGAGCAATTTGTCAACAGAGAGGTAGAGCTTGTGGTGGAGAGACTGCACCATACCAAGCGGCAGTTATCCACCCCAGCAAAGCACTGCATTTGGGAGGACATCACAGAGCAAGTCAATGCTATAGTTCATATATGGAGGTCTGTGACTAAGGTCTAGAAACGGTAAGCGAGCGTGCATCTTTTTCAGTTATATTTTGCTCAGAATACATTAGCAAAATGTCCACCTTCTTTCAATATTGTCAAATACACAAATGTTGTGCAAGGCATGGGAATACTAATCCCAATATCTTTTCACAATGTAACAATTTAAATGTTTTCAAAATTATATTGCGACCTGTTTTAAGTTGAAAACATTGTTTTTGGCTGTGTAGCAGTCTGTGTATTAGGGATGTAACCTTTAGGACCCCAAAAAATTACATTTGTATGTATATGTATATCTGCACCAGTCTTTTGAACTTGTTTTTGCCAGTAACATTGCAATATTCTTCACTTTGGATATTTCATACAGGTGGCAGGACTTAGAGATAACTGCAGACATGCCAGGGGGACAATACCGTGTTTTCAAAATTAATCTCCATTTGCTTTTTTACAAATTAACTTGTCAAGTATTCAACAACAACCCCACCAAGGCCTAGTGCCCTGGACTGCAACCTCGTCAGCCTAGTGGATAATCTGGCCATGTGGTCAAGATTACTATATATTTTTTGTGTAGAATAATTAAGTTATAAATGGATGTATAGGTAAATATGCCATCAAGCCAAAGATATTGTCACGTTCGAGGAGTCTGGAGAATGCCCATGCAATCTGCTTGAAATGGCTCTACCCCCGTTAGATCAATTAGGAAACATGCTTAACATGATCCATATCAATTGCCTCTCCTGTCCCTGCTGTCCCTTTGTCACCTGTTGCCCCTCCTGCCCCAGTGATACACATTGCTTCTCCTGTCCCTGCTGTCCCTTTGTCACCTGTTGCCCCTCCTGCCCCAGTGACACATATTGCTTCTCCTGTTCCTGTGGCAACTGCTGCTCGAGTGACCTGAAGCAGCTCTGACCCAGCAGCACAGGGAATATTGGGCCAAGGGACAAGCGATGGTGCAAATCTAAAGGATTTTTGTGTGTTTCACTTTTTTTTTGTTTGTTCCACTAAATACATTGTTCTAGGGAAAAAAATGGTTTCCTTTGTTATTTGTACATTTATGGTAATCATTACATTTTAAGCAAATCCGAAAGGTACTTACATGTAAAGTGAGATGAAATAACATATGAATTGAAGGTCGGAAATCTTATTAATCTGGAGGACTAGGATCAGCGTCATCTTTCTCTTGACCATCAACTTTGGCCTGTTCCAAATTTGAAATCTCACTAAAGATGGCAATATTGTGAAAAATTCCCATTATGCATTGTAGATTTTGTGGTTCTATTTGAAAATTGTACATTAAAGACAAAACATACTTCCAGCAACACAGCTTGGTCCATCCAAATAGTTAAACTTTTATTAATGTTCTGTGTCACAAAACAAATCTATTTAAAAGGCAATATAAAAAAGCATGTAATGTCATTTTTCAAACATGAAGTAAAAAAAAATATAATGTATGCAACTAAGTATAACCTGCGTCACATACGCAAAACGCATTTTTAAACATAAAACTGCATTTCCTATTGTATGCAACTATGGCTAAACATTTGAAACATCATACTGCAATGCACATTGGCAATTCATCAGGTGTTTTTATAAGTCTCACATAGACCACATTTTTTCAAAAGGTTCAGTAAGACAATTTAAATCACTCTCACATGTTCGTATGCCTAGCTTTCAAATTATAATACTTTTGTTGCTATTGAGACAAAGATGTAAAAGTTTCACCTACCTCTTTATGTAAGCAGTCAGCAGTTTTTTTTATTTTCCTCTTTTTTTGGAAACAAAATGACTCAATCAGGTCCATCTGAGATGATCGTATTGTTCTTTGCGGAGTTGTGTGGTGTCAGGTGTGCAGGTGACTCGTCATTAGATTATGAGAGTAAAGGCCATGTTTGGTCATCACTATCATCCATCAGTTACCCCTGACCTGGAGCTGGTGCAAACCTTACATATCAAAACAAGCATATTTCTGGATGAGGCTGAACTTGAATTGCCACATCTGCTTGGGAACACCTTTACTGTACCTGGACCTACGTCCATCCACCCCGTTCCATCTCCCCTTTCCGCCCTTCAAGTCATAGACGGTAG
The DNA here is from genome assembly GCF_038048845.1 of Mixophyes fleayi. Classification (NCBI taxonomy): domain Eukaryota; kingdom Metazoa; phylum Chordata; class Amphibia; order Anura; family Limnodynastidae; genus Mixophyes; species Mixophyes fleayi. Next base: position 61,590,378 of record NC_134404.1, on the reverse strand, counting down.
TAAGTGTCATTTGCGTTCAAACATGAATTGTATGCAATTGTGTTCAATGGTGTATAGTCCATTTCTGAGCATGCGCAGAGCAATGTTATGCAAAATACAGCAAACGGGGACTTACAGCCTGAAGATGAACCAGGCCCACAGTCTTTACATAAATTAGGCATTTCAAACAGATACAGATACCAGAAAATAAACTTTTAGAAAACCTTTGTTAACGGAAGAGCTTCAGGACACCTAGATTCGGTCCTCTGTAGAGAGTTTCGAATTACCACCATATACTGTCCAGTCTAATATGCGATCATCACATACAATGGCGGATGTCAGCAGGATCACTTAGCAACAACCATTTCAATGCTTATTTCATTCAAGGCTACAGCCTGTCTCAAAATAAATCCTGGTCCAATCACATGCTAGCTGCAATCATTGTTATGTCTTACAATGCAAAACATGTTTTCGTAAACATTCCTCTGAAATTCACGAAACTGTCAAGGTTAAAGGAGAAAGAATACAATACGTAATAAGGACAGAATATGGTGTGTATGTGTGGATATATGTGCGTCCATTTTATTAATGCCTGTACCGTGAAGCTTTGCAGAAGTTACAATTAAGACTGTATTATAAATATATATAAATATATATGGAAAGAGGAGGAATACGGCACCTTCTGGTGTGGTGATTAAGTAGTTATTCAAATTATCACAAGGGATGGTAAAACTATATAAGAGTCCCCAGCTTAAATAGCTTTAGTGTTTAAGGACACCAACTATATTAGAGTGAACCTGAGATATTGTATGTCACTACCTCCACCCAATATGTGTGTGAGCGTACCAGATATATGAGAATTATCTGCTGGATCCTGCTCCAAACCAGAGCAGGATCCAGCAGCATTTCCTAACCCCTCTGCCTCATCTCACTGTGCAGACACCGGATTTCCTGAGACACTTTCTTCATGGAGAAAGTGAGAATATCGGAGAAAGGACAACTAAGGACACCATATCCAGCACATGTGGACTACAGATAAGCTATATATCTTTTTATAAAATGTGAGTGTATAACACATATGCTATTGTGAAATAATTACTTTGTTGCAAACATACTATACTATTTAGTATCTCTCTACTACTTCTATATACCATCATATGGAGTGATGCAGCCACAATATTAGCGGACCACCATCCCTCCAGATATCGTTGGAGGCTGCATATGATTAAATACTACATATAAGTGGATAATTCACATACATACTGGTACGCTCACACACATATTAGGTGGAGGTGGTGACATACAATATCTCTGGTTCACTCTAATAATGGTGTCCTTAAAGACCAAAGCTATTTAAGCTGGGGACCCTTATATAGCTTTACCACCTTATATATGAATATATATATATTGTGTATATATATATATATATATATATATGTATAAATTTATTTATTTAGGAGAACGTAATATAAATGCAATGGACATCTTGAATGACAGACCAACCTGTCGCTTTTTTCCATCAATTTATACCTGTCAAAAGGTGCAAATTAGGGGAGGGGCAACTGACTATGAGCAGAAGCATCCTATAAATAATGGATGTTAGGCAGGTTTTAAATAAGTTCTTTATTTTCTTGGCTTGCAGATATATGGAGGGGAATCCTTTGTATATGGGGCACTGTATACCCAGCACCACACTCCCAGTCTAAAAGGAGCAGAAGACACTGGCCCGTCCCTGCTCCACACAAGGCAAGAAGTAGTGGTGGCAGCACTTGAGTAGGAAGCCAGCGAAGGTTCTGGGTTCCTGTCAATAGAAGTGCACAAACTACAATTTAAATCTCTCTGCTTTAGCACTGGTGGTGTAGTCATAATCACTTGCCTACTGATTAACATATCTGTACTAAGGTAGAAGTATTATTATTATTATTATTATTATTATTATTATTATTATTATTAATAACCTTTATTTATAGGGAGCCACATGAGCTCCGCAGCATTGTTTTCCTATACAGAGGGTAAACAACAAGACAGTATATGGTATACAGTAACAGTACAATACAGTAAACAAATAACACTACAACTCACAACACTGCTACTGGGGTGCAAGGAGTATATTCAGCACATGCTGAAACCTGTGCCCATTAGCATGGGCGCAACTAACAGGTTTAGAGCTCCTGAAAGTGGTGAAAAGACAATGGAGGAGTGGAGTCAAAGGGCAGAGAGCTCAAGGAGGAGGTGCACAGTATAGTTGGTGAGCAAAAGTTATAGGTAATTAGAACAGGTGGGAAGAGGGCCCTGCTCACTAGAGCTTATAATCTAAAGGGAAAGGGGCAGAAACATGATTGACACATGGGGGTGAGTCAATGTAAGAGGAACTGAGGAAAAGATGCAAGAATGAGAGAGATAGAGGATGAAAGATTCAAAAAGATTGACCTGTGCACGGCCACTGAGAACCAAAATTGGGAACTTTTGGTGTAGAGTACTTGACAAAAGAAAGAGAACACCCATGAGCACTACAGAGAAAAGGATAATATAAACATATATCAGTTCAACGATAGTCGTATGCCGTTACTAGGCATGAAAAGGTTAATTTATCTTTTTACATGTGATAACTCTGGTTCAAGCATGCAATCCATGTTAAAAATTTCAGACATAACTCAGAGAAAACACCCCCAAACAGTTTATTGTATCCTGTGCTTCTGTTCAGAATCATTTCATTTTCAAGGTGAAATAAGACTTTAATGCTTTGCTGTAAGCTTTCTACTCTGCCCTAAGTGTTTAGGGAATTCCTCAATTTAGCTTCTCCTGCTCTGTTCCTGCTAATAATTCTACACTCGTAGCATCTTAACACAATCAGTGTGTAGATTCAAGAAAACAGACCAAGCAGAGGTATGAGACTGCAGAAATATGTACAAAGCTTTCTTATTACTTAAAATATACATAAGATGGGGTCAATAGCATATTGCTTAGGGGTTAATTCTAGCTATAAAAATGATGTGGTAAATGCATTAAAATTAAGATACATACGTAGCAATGGTAGCAATCATGAGTGCAGATTGCTGTCAATAGAGAAGCAGTTATGAGTAGTGTTACATTAGTTTGCCCCTGATTCTTCTTAGGGGATTTTCTCCTCACCATGTTTATGTCTCCCTAATGTTTACTGACATGTAAGGAGTCATCAATGTCTTCAGACTTGAAAATAAAGAATACCCATGAGGCTCACGGCTAAGAAGATATCAACATAACTAAGGGAAAAGCAAAAGCAACATTTGGCTATATTGTGCAGTTAACCTCAGGCCCAGAGATTGTTTCCTCAGTAGGAAAACTGGGCAATACAGTTTCTGCCACACTATTACCTACTATGACTATTTGGTAACATAGATTATCAATTGTAATATTTATTTTGTCATTAAAATTACTCTCTGCATGGGATATGGTCAATAACAGCAATGACATGTCCATTGCAGTTAGGGGCGGAAAAAATGCATTGCTGGAACTCATAGCAAAATTTGAGTACGGGCCAGGTGAAGTGTTTTTACTTCATGGGCACCCTCTCCGCTCTTAATCATGCAGAGTGGGGACCTCTATTGAGCATGCACAGTCTGCCATATGAGCCAAAACCAGGGCATGCCCAGAAAAGGCCTCCAATCTGCTATTTTGAGACTCAAGGGGGCACATGAACCTTGGAAGTGGTATGACATTGCTTGGCCCCTCTCATCTCCATAGTCACCACTTCACCACTTCACCTTAGTTCTTTCCTTGATTGCAGTGTAATGTTTATATTATGTCTTTATTGTGTGATTTATAGTGGAGGTATTGTAAATATTGTTGGGTCAACAGATATCGTCACAATTTGCCCCATGCTGAAGTTCAGCATCTCCTCCCTAGATGCTGTTGTGCATTCATCTGTTTCTACCAGCAAGGAGTTAAACCTACATTAATGTTCTGATCCTAATCACCTGTCTCTGGCCTTTGAGAGACTGCCTCTCCCAGGAGTCCAGGCCAGTTCAACAATTGTCTTTGCTGCTGCTGGTTCCTCAGTGTAACTCATGTGTTCTGATCCTGACTGACTTCCTGGTATTGACAATTGCTTGCCCCTCTGTTTTACACCTCATCATATGACCCAGACTATAGCTTAATTTTCACTTTGCTCCTGCTTTCTCCCTGGTATCATTGTGAACCTTCTGGCTTTGACCCCTGGCTTGTCTCAGACCCTAATTTTGTCTGATTCTCCTGTGATTCCTCTTGTGCTTCATACCTGCTGGTTAACCTGAACATTCCTGCTACCTCTGTCTGCAGACTATCACTACTGCCTGGTATCCAGCTTCCCAACTTACCTGGACTTCCGTGCTACCTTTGCCTGCAGACTACGACTACTGCCTGTTACCCAGCTTCCAAGCTTCTCAGCTTACCTGGACATCTATGCTACCTGTGGCTACAAAATATCGTTACTATGTGATAAGCAAGTCTCTTTGTGCCTGCATCTCATGTGTAAAATCTGCAATACACTGTTTAACTTGGGAAACCAGAGTCTCCAGCTTCCCAGCCTAAACTTGCTTACCCTGTCTAACCTGTATCTGAAGATAACCTGTTGGTATCCAGTACTCTTGTCCCTTAGCTACCTGGGTATTCTGGGATCCTGCAATAGACCCGGAAAGCTGTAACCCGGGCGAAGGCGCAGTATAATCACTTGTCAGCTGGGTCCCATTTTCTGATTATGGAGCTTGCCTCTTCATTGAATTCTGTCAGTATTTAAGCCAGGGAGGGCTTAGCCTCACTGCCAGTTATAGCGTCCAGTTTTCCTGTTGGCTAACCTGCTGCTGTGCTCTGTTTGGTGAAAGCCTTTTGGATTGATTACTGTGTATGACCCCTGTCTGTACCTTGGACCTTGCCTGCTTGCCTGTGACCCTGACCCTTTGGCCTGTACCTTGGACCCCGCTGTGTTGCCTGTGACCCTGACCTTTGGCGTGTTATCTGACCATTCTGCTTGCTAGTGACATCTAACCTCGGCTTATGTCTGACCATCCGCTGCCATCTACTCGGTCTCCTGGCCTGCCACTACGGTTCTGTATCACAAACTTGCACTGTATCTGAAGTTAAGTCCTGGGGGCATCTGAGTACCGGTGAGCATATAAAGCTCTATGGCAAAGGCGGCTGCTAAAGGTGAAGACCTCCGCCAACCAGTTCTGTAAGTTTTTGAACAGACCGTCAACCTAACAACTGGCAGCTTTTGTCCTGCTTTGCTTTAGTAATGACCATTGTGTCTTAAGTCATCACATCTCGGTTTTCCTAAATGTTACTACTACCAAATTCCAGGAGTTCTAAATACCTCCCACTTTTGTGTTGGCCCCACCTAGTTGACTTGGTACCGCCCACATGATGCCACTGCAATAATTTTTTCCAGGGCCCCTGATAGGTAAACCAAAAGTGTTCTGTATAAGGTCTGACATTGCTATAGGGTCTGAACACAATATATGCAATTTAATTTAAAATATTTTGTTTTTCAACCCAATGCTATGTTGCTACTGTACAAAGTGTTGGTGATATTATAATGGTATCTTTTATTTATAAAGCACTGACATATTATGCATCGCTGTACAGTGAGAGGATCATAACACAAACAAATGACAAACAAGAAAAAGAAACAGAATGTAAATGACCTTATAATCTAAGTGATGTGGGGAACACTTCATGCATAAGTTAGCAGAATAATAACTATAGATTCAAGTTGCTACTGTAATGTACAAGCATTACTGGCCACCAATAATAAAATAGCCACTGGTGACTGGTATTTCTGTGCAGCTTCCGGTGGTGTCAGATGGTTGATGATATGGTCTTCAAGTACCGCTTTTCCACTTGTAAATAGAGATGATAATTCATAAACTATGACTAAAACAGGGGAGGTGGCAGCCAATTCATACAGCTGTGTGATGTGGTTGAGGTAGGACTGGACTGGGAACACTTAAGTCCAAATTACGCTGTCGAAACACACAAAATTTCACAGCCAAAAGCAGAATGAAGTAAATGTTCCACAGCACAGTTTACAAACATTTGCTTCTCTCTAGTCACATGCACACTGTTAGATCATACTTGCCAACTTTTCATCCTTGGCTTCAGGGAGATCCTGGGGGAGGTGGGTGTGCGGGGGTGGGGCTTTAAAAATTGCATCATTTTGGCCCCGCCCCTAATTGATTGTCACAATTTTGGCCAATTACATCAGGGGACGGCTAAGATGAAGCAATAGTTGTGTCATTAAGCCCCGCCTCCTGTCACTTATCTATTGCGGGGGCAAGAATCGGGAGGTTGCTCTGCTCGCCCGGGAGGTTTCCCAGAAATGCGGTAGTCTCCCGGACATTCCCGGGAGAGTAGGCAACTATGCTTTAAAAAAAGCAGCAATGAATCTCTAGAGACGGAAGTGTCTTTTACATTTCTGTCTCCATTACTGAAATCATGTTGTCTTACCTGTCAGTCTTTGATTGAATCTTGGTCTCCATGAAAATGGCCACCTCCATAGGCATCAATACATGGACATAAGACACAGAGTTGGCAAGTATGTGTTAGATTTGGTGTAATGTAGATATAATAGTAGCTTACATGTTAATAATCTAATCTGGACATTCCTTTTATCTGTAAAGGAATCCTTACATTTAAAGGAATCCAGGAAACAACATTATTATGTCCCTGTGTTTCCTTGCAATCTCTCTGAACTGAATATAGAAGTGCTAAGGCACTCTATGTGGATGTTAAGTGGTCAAAACTTAACAATAAATAACTAAAAACAATAATTCAGATTTTAAGATAGCGGTTTTAAAAGAATGCATTAACCCTTTAACGTACAGTACATTAATCTTAATACGATACTGTGGTTGAAGATTTCTTAGCCTCTCAGAGACTACATTTGTTAGAAAGTTTTCAGCTGTGTTTAAAAAAGTTTGCTTTTGCAAGATCAACGTAAATGCAATAAAGTAAGTAGATGAGGCATGTTAAAATATAACTTTAGTTTCCTGAGCTATTTCTATGTCTGTTGGAAATGAATCCAAAACACCAACTAGTATGTATTAATAGTAAAGATGGGCGGGTCCGGTTCTCCGAGAACCGAACCCACCCGAACTTTGGGTATCCGAGTACCGAGCTGAGCAGCTCGGTACTCTCCCGCCCGTTCCGAATCCAAATCGAGGCCGAACGTCATCGTGACGTCGTCGGATCTCGGGGCTCGGTTCTTGCGATACTTCAACTTTATAAATACACGCCTCCACAGCAATCCATCGCCATTTGACAGAGGGAGAGAGCAGGGTGTAGTCGAAGGCTGATTAGAGCAGGGACAGAGAATACAATATTGTTCTTGCAATTTCTCTAACCAAAATCGCTAGTGCAGAGAAGAGGATACAGGTTTATTATTTTTTCTTAATATTTGGTACTCCCCAGCGCTAATTGTGCATAAATATTTCTGGCTGTCAAAAGTCATATCTGTCAGCAGTATCTACTAAATAATTTTTAGCACTCCTCAGTGCTTTTGGGGTGTCCTCCCTAATTGTGCATAAATATTTCTGGCTGTCAAAAGTCATATCTGTCAGCAGTATCTACTAAATAATTTTTAGCACTCCTCAGTGCTTTTGGGGTGTCCTCCCTAATTGTGCATTAATATTTCTGGCTGTCAAAAGTCATATCTGTCAGCAGTATCTACTAAATAATTTTTAGCACTCCTCAGTGCTTTTGGGGTGTCCGCCCTAATTGTGCATTAATATTTCTGGCTGTCAAAAGTCATATCTGTCAGCAGTATCTACTAAATAATTTTTAGCACTCCTCAGTGCTTTTGGGGTGTCCTCCCTAATTGTGCACTAATATTTCTGGCTGTCAAAAGTCATATCTGTCAGCAGTATCTACTAAATAATTTTTAGCACTCCTCAGTGCTTTTGGGGTGTCCTCCCTAATTGTGCATTAATATTTCTGGCTGTCAAAAGTCATATCTGTCAGCAGTATCTACTAAATAATTTTTAGCACTCCTCAGTGCTTTTGGGGTGTCCTCCCTAAGTGTGCATTAATATTTCTGGCTGTCAAAAGTCATATCTGTCAGCAGTATCTACTAAATAATTTTTAGCACTCCTCAGTGCTTTTGGGGTGTCCTCCCTAATTGTGCATTAATATTTCTGGCTGTCAAAAGTCATATCTGTCAGCAGTATCTACTAAATAATTTTTAGCACTCCTCAGTGCTTTTGGGGTGTCCGCCCTAATTGTGCATTAATATTTCTGGCTGTCAAAAGTCATATCTGTCAGCAGTATCTACTAAATAATTTTTAGCACTCCTCAGTGCTTTTGGGGTGTCCTCCCTAATTGTGCATTAATATTTCTGGCTGTCAAAAGTCATATCTGTCAGCAGTATCTACTAAATAATTTTTAGCACTCCTCAGTGCTTTTGGGGTGTCCTCCCTAATTGTGCATTAATATTTCTGGCTGTCAAAAGTCATATCTGTCAGCAGTATCTACTAAATAATTTTTAGCACTCCTCAGTGCTTTTGGGGTGTCCTCCCTAAGTGTGCATTAATATTTCTGGCTGTCAAAAGTCATATCTGTCAGCAGTATCTACTAAATAATTTTTAGCACTCCTCAGTGCTTTTGGGGTGTCCTCCCTAATTGTGCATTAATATTTCTGGCTGTCAAAAGTCATATCTGTCAGCAGTATCTACTAAATAATTTTTAGCACTCCTCAGTGCTTTTGGGGTGTCCGCCCTAATTGTGCATTAATATTTCTGGCTGTCAAAAGTCATATCTGTCAGCAGTATCTACTAAATAATTTTTAGCACTCCTCAGTGCTTTTGGGGTGTCCTCCCTAATTGTGCATTAATATTTCTGGCTGTCAAAAGTCATATCTGTCAGCAGTATCTACTAAATAATTTTTAGCACTCCTCAGTGCTTTTGGGGTGTCCTCCCTAAGTGTGCATTAATATTTCTGGCTGTCAAAAGTCATATCTGTCAGCAGTATCTACTAAATAATTTTTAGCACTCCTCAGTGCTTTTGGGGTGTCCTCCCTAATTGTGCATAAATATTTCTGGCTGTCAAAAGTCATATCTGTCAGCAGTATCTACTAAATAATTTTTAGCACTCCTCAGTGCTTTTGGGGTGTCCTCCCTAATTGTGCATTAATATTTCTGGCTGTCAAAAGTCATATCTGTCAGCAGTATCTACTAAATAATTTTTAGCACTCCTCAGTGCTTTTGGGGTGTCCGCCCTAATTGTGCATTAATATTTCTGGCTGTCAAAAGTCATATCTGTCAGCAGTATCTACTAAATAATTTTTAGCACTCCTCAGTGCTTTTGGGGTGTCCTCCCTAATTGTGCATTAATATTTCTGGCTGTCAAAAGTCATATCTGTCAGCAGTATCTACTAAATAATTTTTAGCACTCCTCAGTGCTTTTGGGGTGTCCTCCCTAATTGTGCATTAATATTTCTGGCTGTCAAAAGTCATATCTGTCAGCAGTATCTACTAAATAATTTTTAGCACTCCTCAGTGCTTTTGGGGTGTCCTCCCTAAGTGTGCATTAATATTTCTGGCTGTCAAAAGTCATATCTGTCAGTAGTATCTACTAAATAATTTTTAGCACTCCTCAGTGCTTTTGGGGGGTCCTCCCTAATTGTGCATTAATATTTCTGGCTGTCAAAAGTCATATCTGTCAGCAGTATCTACTAAATAATTTTTAGCACTCCTCAGTGCTTTTGGGGTGTCCTCCCTAATTGTGCATTAATATTTCTGGCTGTCAAAAGTCATATCTGTCAGCAGTATCTACTAAATAATTTTTAGCACTCCTCAGTGCTTTTGGGATGTCCTCCCTAATTGTGCATTAATATTTCTGGCTGTCAAAAGTCATATCTGTCAGCAGTATCTACCAAATAATTTTTAGCACTCCCCAGTGGTTTGCGCTCAGAATGGATTCAAAGCAGTCCACATATGATCTGAATGCGCAACCAGGTTCTGTCACCAGTCCTGATGTTAGTGTTCCCAGTACGTCATCTGGCTAAGGCGATGTCAAACAACAGAGTGTTTTCAAATTAGTGCAAAAAACAAAACCCCCAAAAAAATTTACTGTATTGAAGCGAAAAAGAAGTGTAACTGAGCAAAAGTCAAGTGACGATAAAAAAAAAATTGCAAGCATGCCATTCTACACACGCAGTGGCAAAGAGAGAATGAGGCCTTCACCTTTGGCTATTAGTGGCAGATCCCAAAAAGTTACCCAGCCTACAATTGGTGCACAACTACTGTTACGCGTCAAAGCCGAGCTGCAAGATAACAGTGAGGCATTACAGGAGAATATTTGCTCTGATTCACAAATGACAACAATCCCTGTGGAGAGTCCATCCAACAGAGGGATGTCTAATCGTGAGCATTCTGCTGATGTGTGCCTTAATAGCCCGAGTGTAGCCGGTGATACCCAAATTGAGGATGCCACTTTGGAATTAGAAGAGGATGAGGGGGAGATTTGTGTAGGCGACGAGGGCGCTAATGAGGATGTTGATGAGGATGAGGTTGTTTGTGTAAGTCCTGCACCAGTGGCAGCAGTTCTGGCACGTGACAAGAAAAAGGCCATTGTCATGCCTGGGCATAAAACAAAAAAATCCACTTCTTATGTGTGGAATTATTTCTACCCAAATCCAGACAACAATTGTATAGCCATTTGTAGTGTATGTCAAGCCACAGTCAGTCGAGGGAGGGACCTTAACCATCTTGGAACCTCATCTATGTTATGCCATTTAACGAGAGTTCATGGCAAAGTGTTGGGAAAAGCTGAAAGTTCTTCCCAAAAGAATACAAGACCCTCCGCTCACCGACATACCGACGGCTACAAAATACACCCACCACACCATCCTCATCAATATCCTCAGTAGCGCTCGGAGTTAGCCCGGCATCCCACTTAAGGCTGGATGACTCCGGCACTATTATTGATTCCTCTGAAGAAAGCGTTAGTCCTGCTGCTGCTGTTGCTGCTGCTGGGGGTGAATCGTCATCCCAGAGGCAGGTTAATAAAATGAGCAGTCCTACATTTCAACAATTAACTGTGAAACAATCATTTGCTTGGGGAAACAAATATGACAGCAGTCACCCAGTCGCCAATCGAATCACAGACGCCATGGCTGCAATGTTAGTGTTAGATCTGCGTCCAATCTCCACAATAAACGCAGCTGGTTTTTCACAGTTAATTGAGGTTTTGTGTCCGCGTTACAGAATTCCATAGCGACACCATTTCTCCCGTAAAGCTATTCCACAACTATACCAAAAAGTGTGTAAAAATGTAGAGATTGCACTGAAAAATGCCATTCTGCCCACTGTTCACTTAACCACAGAATGTGGACAAGTGGAAGTGGCCAAACCAAAGACTATATGACTGTGACAGCCCACTGGGTTGGTCATTCACCTTCACCAGCAGGAACAGCAGCAGCATGTACACCACTACGTAACATTTGTCACAGGCAGGCCACTCTTTGTATCACCGGCTTCACTAACAGGCATACGGCTGACAATTTGTTACGCAAACTGAGAGATGTGATTGATGCATGGCTTATACCACTCGGACTCTCCCCAGGGTATGTCATTTCAGATAACGCCAACAATATAGTGCGAGCATTACAGCTGGGTGATTTCCAACATATTCCCTGTTTTGCTCACACCATCAACTTGGTGGTGCAGAGTTTTCTACGAAATAACCGTGAGGTGCAGGAGATGCTTTCGGTGGCCCGTAAAATTTCAGGCCATTTCAGGCATTCAGCCACAGCATGTAGGAGATTACAGCAGCTCCAAGAGCAGTTTAACTTGCCCTGCCACCAACTTAAGCAAGAGGTGGTAACTCGGTGGAATTCCACCCTGTACATGCTTCAGAGGATGGAGGAACAGCGCAAAGCCATCCAAGCATATTGCACAAGCCATGACATTGGGAAAGGAGGGGGGATGTATTTCACTCTTGTACAGTGGGGAATCCTTTCAGTGCTGTGCAAGGTGCTGAAACCATTTGAAGTTGTGACGTGTGAGGTGAGTGCAGACTCTGCTAGTTTGAGCCAAGTCATTCCTTTAATTAGACTATTGGAAAAGCAGCTTGAGAAAATGAAGGAGGAGCTGAAAGCAAGCAATTCAGCAAAGTATGTTGGCCTTGTCGATCAAGTACTTAATTCTCTTCACAATGATCCTCGAGTTATTAAGATCTTGAACTCGGATCAGTACGTTTTGGCCACTGTGCTTGATCCAAGGTTTAAAACCTACATTGAGTCTTTACTTGTAAATGAGCGAGATGTGAACTTTTGCAAGGAGCTATTGCTCAGCAAGTTGGCCGCTGAACTGGGCCTCGGCTTGACGACGTGTCCTCCTTCACTTTCTGAAGCTGTTGCTCGTAAAAAATTAAATTTCCAAAAAAGAAGCAGGGAAGACACAGGGGGCAGACCAGAACAATTTAACATCTGGGCTGGTTTGAAGGATTTTTCAAAAAAAGTGTCACTTTGCCCATAACTCCATCCAATATGAGTATAAACATGCAAAGGATGGTGGAGGATTACTTTCAAGAGGTAGTTGATATGGAAATGTCAGACAGTCCCTTTCCTTACTGGGAAGAAAAGCAGGCCATTTGGAAACCCATGTACAAACTTGCTTTGCAATACCTAAGCTGCCCACCCTCCAGTGTGTACTCTGAACGAGTGTTCAGCACAGCAGGGAACTTAGTCAGTGATCGCCGTAGAAGGTTACTTCCCAAAAATGTGGAGAAAATGATGTTTATAAAAATGAACTACATCTTCCACGAGGAAGGCCTTCACCATCCAAGACATCCAAGCACTGACTGTTCTCTAATGGCGGATTCAAGCGGCGATGAATTGATAGTCTGTGATGTTGATGTACACACTGATGAGGGTGAGGATTAAGCTGAAGATGATGCCGATAACATCTTTTTAAAACTTTCTCTGTAAGTGTAGGGTGCAATCTACCCCCAAAGAGGAAAGGGACTTGTGGCATTTCCATATCACATACCATCTTGAAAGGCTGCTGTTAGGGCAATTTATCCTTAAGGGTAGGGTGTCATAGACAGAGTGACCCTAAACTGGCTTTGTCCATTTTTCATAATATTGTACAGTCTATAATGGCTGAATTTTTTTGGTATTTTATACAAGTGGAGAGGGGCCTAGAGAGACAGAAACCAAACTGGCTTTCTCCATGTCAATTAATATTGTACAGTCTATAATGGCTGAATTTTTTAGTATTTTATACAAGTGGAGGGGGGCCTAGAGAGACAGAAACCAAACTGGCTTTCTCCATGTCAATTAATATTGTACAATCTATAATGGCTGAATTTTGTGGTATTTTATACAAGTGGAGGGGGGCCTAGAGAGACAGAAACCAAACTGTCTTTCTCCATGTCAATTAATATTTTACAGTCTATAATGGCTGAATTTTTTGGTATTTTATACAAGTGGAGGGGGGCCTTGAGAGACAGAAACCAAACTGGCTTTTTCCATTTCTTTACATATTTAACTATAAGTGTAGGGTGTAATATACATTCAAAGACGATGGCTGCATTGCCAATATGCATAGATGGAGAGGAAGACAATCTGTTTTGTGTGTAGAATAGGCCTACCAACGAAGAATTAAACTGTTTTTTTGGATGATTTATTACCTCAACAATTAGATTACTTGTCTCTAAAACAGTTGGAGCACTAAATTGGGTTAATTTAGGCCCAAAACATGGATTTTCCAAAAAAATAGCAAAACAAAACCAAACAAAACCAAAACCAAAACCAAAACACGCAATGGCGGTTTTGCAAAACCAAAACCAAAACCAAAACAAGACGGTAATCCAGATCCAAAACCGAATCCAAAACCAAAACACCAGTGACCATCTCTAATTAATAGTAATGTCATATTTATTCATTATTATCTGTGTTAAACAGTTTCAAATGATTTCTATATTGTCTTTTTTTTTTACCCTATATAACACTAGCCTCAGTCTTATTATCGTAATGCATTATATTGTTTTTATTCAGTAAACGACAATTTTTTATAAGATATTTTCTTTTTCTTATTATCAATAATACCGATACTGTTATTTATTTATTTTTTTAATTTTTTTACAAATGCAAGTACAACATGTTTTCTTTATTGCTCCTAACAGTCTTCCCTGGTGACATATAGATTTTCTTTCTCACACTCACCCATGTTTATTCTCTCCATCACGAACGAAAGTACCCTTGAACAATATGAAAATCAATACTGCTTCTCTCCATGCTCAAAAAATTTGCCAAAAGCTAATCTTTCACTCCATCTCTCCCAGTATGCACCTCACTAGGGGGGAAGAAAGAAATCAAAACAATTTTAGGGCTTTTTGTTTTTGCACGAAGAAATATCCTGCAAGTTCCAGGATACACACAGCTCCTCTTTTCCCTCGATGCCTCCTGGGTTCTCTCCAGGTCACGCTCACATTTTGCATGAAATACAGAGCAGGGCCTGTCTGGGGTTTGCTGTTTTCAGTGACAGACGCTATCCTAAATGTTTGTATTCGTGTTTAACTGAGCTGCACGCAGAAGGGGCAGAGGCAAGGAGGTTTTCTTGAAAAGGCTTTCCACATGGGATTTGCTGCATGTTGTCTGAGATTAAGTGGAACAACATTAGTAAAGTGTATTGCAAACACCACGCTGCCAAGTGAGGAATTGTATGTGAACAGGGAGCTTATAAAGCCTAAAAAACTCATTGCATAGAGTAGGAGGGCAAAGGTTATCATGTACATTCTTTCAAGAAACATATTCCAGCTCATGAAGTCAAATAGCATCAAATCTAAAAGTAGAATAGGACCATCTGGATTTCCTTTTAACAATATATTTTAAAGTACGTTCATCGTCTGAGATCTATGCAGCTTATGAAGTCAGTAGGTACTGTTGCATGAGACAGGATGGGCAAAGGTCTTGTCCTAGAGTTGTTTTATAATAATATTTTTTATTTAGACATTTTTCTATTTATACATTTTTATTTTTTTTCACTGCATCTCAGCATGGTAAATGATTTGTAAAAGTGAACTTATTGTAGCTGACAGGCTTTGTTTTCTCCACTATAATAGGACCACCCAGATTGGAAGACTATCCTTAGAGATTGTGTGGTTTGGCACACAATATCCTGCGTGCTGAGCAACAGGATTAGTAGTGTTGCAACAGGGCTAGCATTAGTAGCAAGGTGGTTTGGGGCTCTGCTGTCTCTAAAACTTACTCTATAGATTTAGGAACTCCAGCATGGACTGTTTGTAAACTCTGAAGCATTGTGCTGATGTCATCACATTGCGCCCTCCAATCAGGTTTCAGAAATGTCCTCCATTATCTAATAAGCAGGCCATGTTAGTGCTTCCAAATATCTGAAGGGAAGAGGCTCAGGTTCCTTTAGCTGCACCATTGGATAGAATCAATGTCCAATTTAGAAACAAATTGGGTGGCTCTGGCTAAGCAACTGGACTACTCTCGGTATGACTGGGCTCTGCTCAGGTAAATAATTATAGAAAACACAGGCCGACACAAGTGCCAATACCCAATAATGATCTAAATGAATGGGCCATTTGCCCAAGATTTCTAGAGATACTGCAACGGCCTAGCATTAATTCAGCGCAATACAAGAAATGGAGTTCAATGTTCTGCATTGGTTTCTGGTGCTCAGAAATCATATAAAAGTTTCCTAGGTACATATATGTAATAAGAGGCTGTCAATGACAGTCTGGTTCTGTCCACAGCAGATGGTGGTGGTATCATTGCTGCTTTAAAAGAACAAGTGTACACAGCAGTGAAATAAATACATATGTACAGTACACATTTAATAGTTCTGAAGTGGTTATGTCATTTTCTTGTCCTAAATCATTATGTATACCGATATGTAATCTGGATTACAGAAGTGAGTTACAAACATGAACAACAGTGCTCATATTAGAAAGAGATAGCTATTTATGCATACTTCCTAACTGGCCCAGTTTCCATGGGACACTCCTGATTTTGAGAAATTAAAGGGCCTGTAACCTATGGTATTATGGGAAATAGTAGTGGTGTGGCTGCACTAGGGTATGTTTTGGTTGAACAGAGGGTGTTTCCTAGCTTGTCCCAGTGTTCCAGTCATCTAGTCATGTTGGCTTAAGGTTTTGATCTATGCAAAGTAATATTATGCAACAGTTTGTAATTCATTAAGTTTTTGAGAGAGAATAGAGAGACTTTAAAATGTGTCTTCACAAACTGCAGAATGGACAACAAGTACACAATATTAATCACTTATAGAGGAAAACTAATGAGTTTGTGTCCTTAAAAAACCTGCATTGTCAGTGTAAAGCAGCAGCACAGAATTCTGTCAAATTGCTTTTCCATTCTTCGATGCAGTACTAGATCACAGGGACATGTGAGATTTACCACATGTTTAGAATAAAAGCTTTTATTTCAACTTTTGTATAAAATTGAAGCTAATATAGGTCTAGGTTGTTAATACATTAACATAGAACACCAATATTATATTTAAAAATGAAAGACTTATTGGTAAAGTATGGAAACTAAAATATGATTTATCAATTGTTTTAAAGTTTTTACTTCACCCACTCTTTATATCTCATCATCATCATCACCATCATCATAAACATAATAAAATGTCCTTTTATTTGTCATTGATCATCAGTTTCCCCTCTGCCAAAATTCCCCTTTTTCCCAAACAGTGTTGGACTGGCCCAGCGGACAACCGGTTAAACCACCGGTAGGCCCGGCTACCGTACGGCCACAACCCCTTTCACCGGTGGGTGGAGCTTACCTGGAGGCCCCCACGAGAACTGACAGCCAGTCATCTTTCAATTGCGATCGCAGCTGCGATCATGTGACCCGCCCCCTCCCCCTGTCAGCCGATCTTCCCGCCTGCCGCCGCTGAAGAAGAGAGAAGGACAGAGAGCCTGCAGCAAGCAAGATATCGGTAAGTATATTTTTTAACCATTTGTGGCATAACATTGGGGGCACTATGTGGCATATCATTGGGGGCACTATGTGGCATAACATTGGGGGCACTATGTGGCATAACATTGGGGGCACTATGTGGCATAACATTTAGGGGCACTGTGGCATAACATATGGGGCACTGTGGCATAACATTTGGGGCACTATGTGGCATAGCATTGTTTTGGGGGCGCTACTGTGTGGCATAACATTGTTTTGGGAGCACTACTATGTGGCATAGGGGGGCTGCTTATCTATACTAAACTATAGGGGGGCTGCCTATGCTAAACTATAGTGAGGGGGGGCTGCACAGAGAACACTATAGGGAGGAGGTGATGGGGCCTTTAATGCTGAGTTGGTTTGGGTCTATAATTGAATGTGGGTGCTGTTTATTTAATAGCAGGGATGGTTGACGTTTCTAAATGAACCCCTTATTTTTTCCAAATAGCGCCGGCCCTCAACATTCCAGGATCCAGACAAGCCGCAACTAAAGAAACCAGCAGCCACAGGTGTTAAAAGTGACAACAGGTAGGACAGTCTGTCAAATGATCTAAGTCTAGTGCAGGCTTGGCTAACCTGTGGTACTCCAGGTGTTGTGAAACTACAAGTCCCAGCATACCCTTCCAGCAATAAGCTTCTATATATTGGCAAAGTATGCTGGGATTTGTAGTTTCACAACACCTGGAGTGCCACAGGTTAGCCAATCCTGGTCTAGTGGGACAATCCTGATTTTTGGTGACTGTCCTGCCCAATCTAAGGGGCAGGTCAACACTGTGTACTCTTTATACACACACTGCTTTCTTTACATACTACACTATGGTGCTAGCTGTCCTTCGTGGACTGACCACTCCCCCTCTAGTGTCTGGTCACGCCTCTATGATGGCTGACCACACCCCCTTTGGTGGGCCCCTAGTGTTGCATTCCCCGGTGAGTCTTTCCCCAGAGTCCGACACTGTTCCCAGATGTGAAATTGACCAAAGAAACCAATTTTGTAGCAAATATGTGCTAATTTTGTATCAGAATTGATACTAACCGACACATTTTCAGTTCCATTTCCCCCACTTCTTTTTTTCACGCTGTCTACATTTCTTACAACGCTCTCCACTTTCATAAGATCTTCAAATATTTTAGTCTATTCACAGCTGACGAGGTGAACCTGCATCAGACGAAGGCTAACCAATCAGCAGGCATAGGCATTAGTGAACAATGCAGTGGTAAAGCTGTGAAAAAAGTTTGTGAAGGGCACAAGGTTTACAGGAAAGTTCATGGAAGGATGGGAAGAAATTAAAATGCCTCAGCTTAGAAATGCCTTCAATCCAAAAACATACTGGTAGGCTAATTGGCTCATGACATAAATGGACCATAGTGCATGTGTCTTGAATACAACAGAAATAATATATACAATAATACTTAGTTTGCCATTATTTTAATATACCTGAACACCCATTGTATGGCTCAGGCCACAAAACCCACCCCATGCTTCCATTTGGATCCAAAATGCAGTAGCTAGGAACCCATTCCCGCTCAACAAATTAATATGAGATCATCAGTAGATCAACTTATGAGAAAATAACAGTTGCCAGTTTATGAGTTTGATAGGGAACAAGGGACTGTCCTTGTTAGTCAGAACACATGGGGAACCTAATAATGCTATATTAATAATACTATATGTGTGACAGAAAGTATATATTTAGTAAACCAAGCATACTGCGTAGCATGCAAGGTTCAGCAAAGGATATTAAGTCTTGAGTCCTGCATATAGAATATACACAGTTTCGAAAATGTAAATACAAATCCCATTCCCGGGTACATACTAACATGATTTAATTCCAAGTAATATTCTCAGAGAGATGTGATATTCCAAGTTACAAATGGAGCACATTCCTTTTGGCTGAATAGCACATTCAAGCGTCAGTAGTATTGTTCACGCTGTTCGCCTAATCCTGGGCCATTACCATTGGAATACAAGAAAGACTAGTATGGTGTGTTTTCATGAGTCCACTGCACTTTGGGAGCTGCCAGAACTTTCCATTTCAATAAACTAAACATATTCGGCGCTGCAGACCCTTTGTGGTGCCTTATAAATAAAAGATAATAATAATAATAATAATAATAATATTCCATCTATATATCCCCAACAAAGTAAAATATACTTTGTAATTTTGCCAGAAAGATATAATATACACAGCAGGATGTAATATGCCAAGTAATATGCACAATAAGATGTTATATACCAAGTAATATGCACAATAAGATGTTATATGCCACGTAATATGCACAATAAGATGTTATATAACAAGTAATATGCACAATAAGATGTTATATGTCAAGTAATATGCACAATAAGATGTTATATGTCAAGTAATATGTACAGTAAGATGTTATATGCCAAGTAATATGCACAATAATATGTTATATGTCAAGTAATATGTACAGTAAGATGTTATATGCCAAGTAATATGCACAATAAGATGTTATATACCAAGTAATTTCCAAAATAAGATGTTATATGTGAAGTAATATGCACAATAAGATGTTATATGCCAAGTAATATGCACAGTAAGATGTTATATGTCAAGTAATATGCACAATAGGATGTAATATGCCAAGTAATATGCATAATAACATGTTATATGCCAAGTAATATGCACAGTAAGTAGGGATGTGCACCGGCCACTTTTGGTGTCTCGTGTTTTGTGTTTTGGATTCGGATTTGCTTGAGGTTTTGGGTTCGGATTTGTTTCGCAAAACACCTGACGAAAGGTTTTGGTTCGGATTTAAAGTTTTGGATTCGGATTTATTTTGAAAAAAACATAAAAAGTGTTAAAATCAAGTTTTTTTGGTTTATTTTCACTCCTACGCTATTATTAACCTCAATAACATTCAATAACAATCATTTCCACTTATTCCCAGTCTATTCTGAACAGCTCACACCTCACAATATTGTTTATAGTCCAAAACGTTTCACCGAGGTAGCTTTCTGGACTGCATAGTGCAGTGGTCCCGGTACACAATTTGATACCGGGGCCACAATACCTCCGCCTTCAAATGGTCTGAATTCCACTGCACAGCTGCCTGCTCCTACATCCTCTGCAGCATATACAGGGTGTAGTTCGAGCGTATCAATACCTCTTGTTTTTGACGATGACAGGTCATTTTCATTAATTTATGATTTGGCAGCAACAGTCAACGTTGTTTAATATCTGATACGCCTCTATCTGGACTGCATAGTGGAGTGGCCCTGGTACCCAATTTGGTACCGGGGCCACAATACCTCCTCCAACTTTCAAGTGTAGTGTTTATAATTTATAAAAACTACATTAGTTATAGCACGTCAATACCTCTTGTTTTAGACGACCATGGTACAGAGCATTCATCATTGAGATCCCATCAAGTATGTGAAAGACAGACAGCGTCAAAGTGTTATTTGTTGACTTTGTTAACCAAAAAATTGTCCCTGTTGCAAATATTCGTGCAATGTAGAGTGACTTTTTCATTTAAAGGCTCAAGCTTTCAAGTGTAGGAGAGTACCACTGAACTTATACTGCTGAATCAGTGAACTTTGTAATATAGCAGTACCACTGGACTTATACTGCAGAATCAGTGAACTTTGTAATATAGCACTACCACTGGACTTATACTGCTGAATCAGTGAACTTTGTAATATAGCAGTACCACTGGACTTATACTGCTGAATCATTGAACTTTGTAATATAGCAGTACCACTGGACTTATACTGCTGAATCAGTGAACTTTGTAATATAGCAGTAACACTGGAATTATACTGCTGAATCAGTGAACTTTGTCATATAGCAGTACCAATGGACTTATACTGCAGAATCAGTGAACTTTGTAATATAGCAGTACAATGGACTTATACTGCAGAATCAGTGAACTTTGCAATATTGCAGTACCACTGGACTTATACTGTTGAATCAGTGAACTTTGTAATATAGCAGTACCAATGCACTTATACTGCAGAATCAGTGAACTTTGTAATATTGCAGTACCACTGGACTTATACTGCAGAATCAGTACCAATGGACTTATACTGCAGAATCAGTGAACTTTGTAATATTGCAGTACCAATGGACTTATACTGCAGGATTGTTTTTGGATATTTTTTTTTTATTTCTTTTTTTTTTATTTTTTTTAATAACTTTTTTTAAAAAATTTTTTATAACTTGGGAATAATGGGAAAATAACAATGCCCTTAGAAGGACAGAGCACAGGACACAGCACCACTGGACTGAACAGGACACAGCACAGGACCCAGCAGCACCACTGAACTCAGAAGGACAGAGCACAGGACACAACACCACTGGACTGAGCAGAACACAGCAGAGCACAGAACTGAACAGCACAGAACTGAACAGCACAGCACAGCACAGCACAGCACAGCACGAGATATAGCAGGAAAGATGTCCACCTAACACAACCTCCCTCTACCCTGATCAATGCCCGAGTGAAGATGGCGGCGGCTAGCAGGGAATTTATAGAATACGAGTATCGCGAGATCCGACAGCGGGATTATGACTCAGAGCCTTGGTTTCAGTTTTGCAATTGGCGGGAATACCCAGATCTGGCTCGGATCCGGCTCGGATCGGCAACGTTCGGGTGGGCTCGGATTTCAGATATCCGAGCCCGCTCATCTCTAACAGTAAGATGTTATATACCAAGTAATATGCACAATAAGATGTTATATACCAAGTAATATGCACAATAAGATGCTATATGTCAAGTAATATGTACAGTAAGATGTTATATGCCAAGTAATATGCGCAATAAGATTTTATATGTCAAGTAATATGTACAGTAAGATGTTATATGCCAAGTAATATGCACAATAAGATGTTATATACCAAGTAATATGCACAATGAGATGTTATATGTCAAGTAATATGTACAGTAAGATGTTATATGCCAAGTAATATGCACAATAAGATGTTATATGTCAAGTTATATGTACAGTAAGATGTTATATGCCAAGTAATATGCACAGTAAGATGTTATATACCAAGCAATATGCACAATAAGATGCTATATGTCAAGTAATATGCAAAACAAGTTGTAACATGCACAATAAGATTTAATTTGCCAGGAAAATATAATATGACACATAACTTGCATAGCAACATATATATAAGTACAGTATGCATATACAATACAAAAGAAAGTAGGATTCCCCAGAAATATGCCCAGTAATGTACCAATAACATGTTCACTTTACCATTCCGATTATAATGACAGCCGGATTTACTAAGCCAGGGTTTCCAAAACGGCCAAAATAAAAGAGGTGGTTGTGAATGGCGAGATTGATCAAACAGCATACAGTTTCAGCTGTTTTGCCATTCAGAACATAAGAGAAAGCAGCATTAAATGTTAAATGATTGGTCCAACATGTTTTTATATGATGAAGGGCCCAAATAAAGTTTGAATAAATGTTTGGGTACATTTTAAGTGTTCATTATATTAGGTTGTATTATTTTTTAAATCATTTTGTAAAGATAATTCTGAATATATATATAATTAAAATAAATGTTCAATAATATTTGAATGTTAATCATGGGTATAAATATTAATGATGCACAATGTTCCATTATATAGTGAACCCATAACATAATAGTAATTAAATCCAAATGTCCCAAACAAAACAGGTGTTTCTGAGTGAAGAAATCACAGTCAATCACAGTCTATTGGGCAGCAGTTAATCATGATGCCTATAAAAAGGGGAGAGCAACTGTTTGCTGGAGAATGGCTTTTGCAGGGAATGTGGTGTATTCTTGCCAGTGTATGTTTGCAGCGTTACATTTGATGGAGGCAGAAAGGCAGGAGGAGGAGGATGGACAACAGTTGGCATCTGGTCAGCAGAGCCTGCGCAGAGCACGCACTACACGTGCATTTACAGTGCTTGTGAATCTGGGCTCTCTGGCTGTTGTGGAGGTAGTCCAAATGATTCGGCTGAACCTGCTGATGCTTTATGAGCAAGTGAAGCTGGATTTGGACCCTACAGCCAGTTGCTCTAATGCTGCTTCTGGACTACACAAACTACTGTGTGCAGTTCACTTTTTGACCACAGGTTCCTATCAGTCAGTCTCCTCCAGAGTGATTGGCATAATGCAGTCTTAGTTGCCATTAAAAGAGTTGCCCCTAGATATATCTGCTTCCCCAGCCAGGAGTCACAGTGACACAAGCTAAAGGTAACTTTCTATAGGCTCTCAGGGTTACTAAATGTTTTGGGAACTATAGATTGCACTTATATTGGGCTGAGACCACCTGACCACAGGCCAGAGGTTTTCATTAATCGCCACCACTACCTCTCTGAATGTGCAGGTTGTCTGTGATGCTAACATGCGTATAATGAGTGTTGTGGCAGGTTATCCTGGCCTATGTCATAACGCCTTTATCTTAAGACAGTCTACCCTTTATGCTAAATTTGAAAGTGAAGAAATGCCAGAGGGATGGCTTTTGGATATGTACATAGCATACTTTTTGGATCCCTTATCCTTGTTAGATTTGCCTCATATGTGCTACCTGCTGTAGAACATTCTGCATTAAATGTTAGCAAACATTTGTGTTTAATTACAGGAGATTCAGGATATGGGTTTCGCTCCTGGCTGATGATTCCTCTGCTGCATCCTCAGACTGCTGCCCAGCACAAATATAATGAGGCACACGTAGCCACTAGAGGTGTGATAGAACATACCTTTGGACTATTGAAGACCAGGTCTAAGTGCCTTGATAAATCTGCTGGTATGCTTCTGTATGCACCTGAAAAGGTGACTGATATTGTGCTGGATGACTGTCTGCTACATGATCTGGCTTTACAACAATTTAGCCCACAGATTGTTGCATTAGAGAGTGAACAAGAAAGGGTCTGTGTACCATCTATGTGCAGATTTCAGGGGGAAGCAGATTACAGACCGTCTGATTGCCAACTACTTTACATGAAAGTTGATAATATTAAACGCACTAATTTTTATTACATTTGTTTGATGTGTGAGCAATGCACTATTTTTTTGTTTTTATTTCTGTTTTGTAGAGTTTGTATTTTTTGAACCAGAGGGTAGTGTGCACTCCTCATGTGCAATTTTGAATATTGAGTGGTAAGTGAACTACAACTGTGAATGTGTTTACAGCAATTTCTACAAGTTTTTAAAACCCAGTATACCAGTGTTGTTTCAGTGGCAGAACAAAAAGCATTTTCAATTGAATAGTAAATACATTTACTGTGCTATGTAAGATAATCAAGCACAACAATGTGCACAGTATATTGGTGAAGGATGAAGGGTTCACCACACATAAGTAAAAGAGGCAGAAAATATTGAACCATACAACTGTCCCACAAACAAGGTACATTGCATGAACTACAAACCAATAACTTAAACTA
The DNA here is from genome assembly GCF_038048845.1 of Mixophyes fleayi. Classification (NCBI taxonomy): domain Eukaryota; kingdom Metazoa; phylum Chordata; class Amphibia; order Anura; family Limnodynastidae; genus Mixophyes; species Mixophyes fleayi. The sequence goes on along the minus strand of NC_134404.1, from coordinate 61,566,051 downwards.
TATTCTAATTTAGGACCATATATTGTGTTACTTGCACCTTTTTGCAGGTACATATGCGCTTCAGGAGGCACTCTCTTCTCTTCCTCGTCATGTCTGGTGTGGAGACCTCGCCTTGGGGGAGAACGTTCTACGGACCGACCAGACGTACCATTCTCCTTATGAAATTGGCACAGGTAACCATAATATGATCCCATGGTGAATCTGCGCTGCCATCCTATGCACGTTGGCATTTACCTCTTTTGCAGTGCTGTGTAACGCCTCCACAGCACCTGTCATTTGAATCAGGCTTAAATTTGCATAGCAGCTGCAATCCTATTTAAAGCTACGCCTCAAGTCACGCCTCAAATGACCTACAATATGAGACGCGTCTTGTTTGAGTCTGTATTTTTTAGCGCTGAATTCTTTGGCTTTAGAGTACTTGTAAGTAGCACAGATGAGTGTAAGTGTTACGAGCCACGGCGGTGCCCAGCCGCCGCGACTCACTCACCCGCGTCCCGGCCGTCGCCATGACGACCGGGACGTCATTTCCGGCCATAACCCGGCCGTTGCCGGGGCAACCAGTAGACGCTTCAGAGCTGCGTCCCGGCAATAGGAGGAGGCCGGGCGCAGCGTTCTACAGCCTGTGGGCTAATTAATATGGGCAGATTATAGGAGGCAATTACAGGCATTAGCCTGCAACTGTGCAGGCCAGGGGCAAGCCCTGATTGGCTCTGTTAGTGACTGCTTGATTAACCTGCAGGAGTGTGTTCAACCTGTGATTGGTTCAGCTGGGTATTTAAGGAAATGAGGTCTGCTGCCTCATTGCCGGTTATAGCTCCTGTGTTCCAGTCTGCTAACCTGCTAGTTCCTGTCCTGTATCCTGATATCGCTATTTGACTCCCTGTGTATGACCCTTGGCTTTGATTTGGAGGTTGGAATGGATGCAAGTGGATCCTCACCGTCTCCGGCACAAGCCCTAGCAGCCCATGTTGAGTCCTTATATCAGATGATCCAGGGATTGGCTGAGCGTCTGTCTGTTCAAGAAGAAGCCGCAAAAGTGTCACAACCCACTCCAAGTTCCGTCTGTGAACCTAAGATGAACTTGCCGGATCGCTTCTCTGGAAATAGGTCCCTGTTTCGGAATTTCAGGGAGAGCTGCAAGCTCTATTTCCGATTGAGACCCCGCTCCTCCGGGTCAGAGCATCAAAGAGTCGGGATTATCATTTCCCTTCTACAGGGTGACCCCCAGTCCTGGGCGTTTTCCTTGCCGCAGACCAGTCCTGCCATGCAGTCAGTAGACGCTTTCTTCGAGGCGTTAGGTCTACTATATGACGACCCGGACCGTACTGCCTCCGCTGAAACTCATCTACAGGCCTTGAAACAAGGCCGGCGCTCGGCAGAGGAATACTGCGCTGAATTCCGTAGATGGTCACCTGATAGTGGATGGAATGATCCTGCCTTGCGGAGTCAGTTCCGTCTTGGCCTGTCGGAACAGGTCAAAGACTCTTTGGTGCAGTACCCATCTCCTACCTCTCTGGAGGATCTGATGCACCTCTCCATTAAAATCGACAGGAGATTTAAAGAGCGGAAACTCGAAAAGGAGACATCATCACCTCTATCCGGCTTCATTCCTGTTCCCACGGATGGTGAGGAACCCATGCAATTGGGGGCGTATCGTCTCTCCCCTGAGGAAAGAGACAAGAGAAGATCACAGGGCCTATGTCTCTATTGCGGCACAAAAGGCCACTTCTCCCGTTCCTGCCCGAATAAGCCGGGAAAAGAGCATGCCTAGGGAATGAGGGGAAAGTTCACCTAGGTCTGCAGATTGTCTCCCCGAAAAACGCCGTATTGATCCCTGCACAGCTCATGTTTAGTGCTCGTTCAATGGACCTGTCCGCCTTCGTTGATAGTGGAGCTGCAGGCAACTTCCTGGACATCGGGTTCGCCCGCGCTGCTAAAATTCCGATGGTAAAACTCAAGTCCGCTATTACTGTCTGTGGATTAGATGGAGGTCCGTTGCCTGGTGGCAAGATTTCCTGGGAGACCTCGCCACTACAATTAAAAATCGGAGCTCTCCATTCAGAGTCAATAACCTTCCTTCTTATCGATTGTTCATCAGTTCCCTTGATCTTGGGCCACCCATGGCTTTCCCGTTATAACCCTGTCATGGACTGGGTAAAAGGAGAAATTGTCCAGTGGAGCTCTTACTGTACACAGTCCTGCTTGTCACTGCCCCTGCGGGTGATTCAGTCTATTCCGGAGCAGCTTCCCTCACAATATCATGAGTTCTGGGATGTGTTCTCCAAGAAAGCTGCTGACACCTTACCACCTCACCGTGACTTTGACTGTGCCATCGAGCTTATTCCTGGTTCCAAGTTGCCTAAGGGTCGCCTGTACTCTCTCTCTGGTCCGGAGACCAAGTCCATGCAGGAATACATTGAAGAAAATCTGGAGAAGGGCTTCATCAGGCCATCTAAATCTCCCGTAGGAGCAGGATGCTTCTTTGTATCCAAAAAGGACGGAGGACTAAGACCCTGTATTGATTACCAGGGATCTTATTACAATCAAGAATACCTATCCCCTTCCGCTCATCTCCGTATTATTTGATCAGCTGAGAGGTGCTACTGTCTTCTCAAAAATCGATCTTCGTGGAGCGTATAACCTCATCCGTATCAAGGAGGGAGACGAGTGGAAGACGGCATTCAATACGCACTCTGGCCATTATGAATACTTGGTTATGCCGTTCGGTCTTAGCAATGCACCTGCAGTATTCCAGGACTTAATCAATGAGGTTCTTCGGGACTTTCTTGGTAGTTTCGTGGTCGTCTATTTAGATGATATCCTCATCTATTCCAGATCTCTGTCTGTACATCAGAATCACGTTAAACAAGTTCTACGAAGACTGCGAGAGAACCACCTTTACGCCAAACTAGAAAAGTGTGATTTCGAGGTGCAGAAAGTATCCTTTTTAGTTTACATAATCTCTTCTGAGGGATTCTCCATGGATCCAACTAAGGTTCAGGCTATTCTAGATTGGGTGCAACCAAACAACCTTAAGGCGGTGCAGAGGTTTCTGGGCTTCTCCAATTATTATAGAAGGTTCATTCCAGGTTTTGCGGACATCGTGGCTCCCATTGTCGCCCTAACCCGTAAAGGAATGGATCCAACTAATTGGTCGCCTCAAGCAGTAGCCTCATTCGAAAGCCTGAAAAAAGCCTTTGTCTCTGCTCAGGTCCTTAGACACCCGGATCCAGCTAAATCATTTGTTCTTGAGGTCGACACCTCTGACGTCGGTGCTGGGGCTATACTATCACAGAAGGACCCTCATACTAATCGTCTACACCCGTGTGCCTATTTCTCCCGCCAGTTCTCTTCAGCAGAAGCCAACTATGATGTCGGGAATAGGGAACTGTTGGCAATCAAATGGGCCTTCGAGGAGTGGCGACATTGGCTGGAGGGTGCTCCACATCAGATCTCTGTCATTACCGACCACAAGAACTTGCAATATATACAATCGGCCAAACGTCTAAATCCCAGACAGGCCCGTTGGTCGTTATTCTTTACCCGGTTCAATTTCCTGATCACCTATCGACCGGGTACCAAAAATGTCCGGGCAGATGCTCTGTCCAGAAGTTTCTTGGCACACCACGTTCCAGTTTCGAACCCAGAGCCTATTATTCCTCCTTCCATAATCCATGTTGGATTAACCCAAGATCTGAGTATCACACTTCAGAGATTCCAGAAATTAGCCCCTGATACTACTCCGGAACAACGTCTTTTTGTTCCAGTCCATCTAAGGAAGGCGGTTCTTGCAGAGGCGCATAATAGTAGGTCTGCTGGACACCCTGGAGTTTATAAGATGCTGGAGATCCTTTCCCGTACGGTCTGGTGGCCATCCTTGTCCGCTGACGTCAAGAGTCATGTCCTCTCGTGTGAAATTTGTGCCAGGAACAAAGTCCCCAGGACTCGCCCGGTGGGTCAATTGCTTCCATTGCCCATTCCTGCAAAACCTTGGACACATTTGTCCATGGATTTTATTGTTGATTTGCCACCTTCTGCAGGACATAATACTATTTGGGTTGTGGTGGACCGTTTCAGTAAAATGGCACATTTCATCCCATTAACCAGGCTTCCTACAGCTCGAGATCTGGCCATTCTCTTCATACAACATGTTTTCCGGCTCCATGGACTTCCTTCCGATATTGTTTCTGATCGTGGTTCACAATTCATAGCACAATTCTGGAAATCCTTCTGCACCCTCCTCGGAATCCGGATCAGTCTGTCATCTGCATACCACCCTCAGTCTAACGGGCAAACTGAAAGGGTTAACCAAGCACTTGAACAGTTCCTCCGATGTTATTCCTCAGAATTCCATGACAACTGGTCATCTTTGCTGCCTTGGGCAGAGTTTGCCTACAATAACTCATCTCACTCATCTACTCAAACTTCCCCGTTCTACTGTAACTTCGGTTTCCATCCCAGGTCTAATTCTCTGTACTCTCTCAAATCTGCTGGTATTCCGGAGATTCATTCCACAGTTGCTGATCTGAAAGTAATTTGGGGGAAAGTTCAGTCCTCCTTGAAAAAATCCTCATTGTCGGCCAAAAAAATTTCGGATCGCCACCGTACCACCTGCCCATTCAAAGTGGGCCAGAAAGTATGGCTATCAACTAGAAATCTTAGGCTCAGACAGCCTTGTAAAAAACTAGGGCCTAAATTTATTGGGCCGTTCATGATTACCAAACAGATCAATCCGGTAGCTTTTAGATTGAAGATTTCTAGTTCACTAAAAATTCCGAACACATTTCATTGTTCATTGTTGAAGCCGGTATTGTATCCTAGCCAATCCTCAACTGTGCCTGGGGGAAGTTCGAGTAAGCCACTAAGATATGTGGTTCAAAGGATTTTAGATTCCAAAAAAGTGCAAGGACAGGTGCACTTCCTGGTGCAGTGGAGGAACCGCGGGTTAGAAGAGCGATCTTGGGTTCCGCGAAGACAACTCCATGCCCCTAAACAATTGAGGGAATTCTTCAGGAGGTTCCCAAGAAAACCTGGATGTCGGGGTCCCTCGACCCCTCCTCAAGGGGGGGTACTGTTACGAGCCGCGGCGGTGCCCAGCCGCCGCGACTCACTCACCTGCGTCCCGGCCGTCGCTATGGCGACCAGGACGTCACTTCCGGCCCTGACCCGGTCGTTGCCGGGGCAACGAGAAGACGCTTCAGCGCTGCGTCCCGGCAATGAGAGGAAGCCGGGCGCAGCGCTCACCATATGTCCTAGCCTGTGGGCTAATTAATGCAGCCTATTAATTATGCTGGGGGCTGTGTCTAATTCAGAGCTAGGCTCTGATTGGTGGCCACTGGTATTTAAGGCAATGAGGTCTGCTGCCTCATTGCCGGTTATAGCTCCTGTGTTCCAGTCTGCTAACCTGCTAGTTCCTGTCCTGTATCCTGATATCTATTTGACTCCCCGTGTATGACCCTTGGCTTTGATTTGGACCTTGCTCGTGTTTCCTGTGACCCTGATCTTTGGCCTGTTTACCCGTTCTGCTATTTGCCTGTGACCCCTGACCTCAGCTTGTTCATCGATACTGTTGTCTGCTGCCGGCCCTTGACCTCTGCGTGGACCTGACTCCTCTTGCCTGGGTTCTCCCCAGCTGGTACGCACTTCACGACCCTCTGTCAGTCTGCGGCCCAGTCTGTCCCCACCATCAGGGGCTCCAGTGAACACCTGACTGGCAGAGTAGATTCCGGGTTGTGTTGTGCCGGCTGGAGGGGTTCCTAACACAGTCACTGTGTTTTTGCTTGCTAAATACACATACTGGCCATCTCTATTGCTACATACATTTACTGACCATCCCTATCGCATGTTACACACACCTACTGGCCATCTCTATTGCATGCTACATACACAAACTGACCATATCTACTGCATGCAACTTGCACATACTGACCATCTCTATTGCATGCTACATACACATACTAACCATCTCTATTAAATGCTACATACACATACTGACCATCTCTATTGCATGCTACATACACATACTAATCATCTCTATTACATGATACATACACATACTGACCATCTCTATTGCTACATACACTTACTGACCATCTCTGTTGCTACATACACTAACTGATCTTACCTATTGCTACATACACATACTAACCATCTCTTTTGCATGCTACATACACATACTGACCATCTCTATTTCATGCTACATACACTTACTGACCATCTCTGCTGCTACATACACTAACTACTCATACCTATTGCTACATGCACTTAATGACCATCTCTATTACATGCTACATACACATACTGACCATCTCTATGCATGATACATACACACACTAACCATCTCTATTACATGCTACATACACATACTGACCATCTCTATTGCTACATACATTTACTGACCATCTCTATTGCATGCTACATACACATACTAACCATCTCTATTACATGCTACATATGCATACTGACCGTCTCTATTGCATGCTAAATACATACAATAACCATCTCTATTACATGCTACATACACATACTGACCATCTCTATTGCTACATACACTTACTAACCATACTATTTGCATGTTACATACACTTACTGACCATCTCTATTGCATGCTACATACACCTACTGACCATTTCAATTGCTACATACACTTACTAACCATCTCTAATACCCTGTAAATCACAGGTATATTACCGTATGCCCTTATTCAGAAAACTACAGTTCCCCAGAGTGCCTATGGGAAGTTAAATTTAAATGAACTAGAAGGTTCCTGGAGATTCTTGTGGAAAAGGGGAAGTGATGTGTTTGATTGCTGGCTAAGCTAAAGAAAGATCTTCCCACAAAGAGCCATAATAATTTTTTTTAGACTGCTGACAAACAGGACTTTTGACAGCCAGAAATATTAATGCAAAAGAATGGGGGACAACCCAAAAGCACTCGGAGTGCTAAATATTATATTTTTAGACTGCTGACAAACAGGACTTTTGACAGCCAGAAATATTAATGCAATAGAAAGGGGGACACCCCAAAAGCACTTGGGAGTGCTAAATATTATTTTTTTAGACTGCTGACAAACAAGACTTTTGACAGCCAGAAATATTAATGCAAAAGAATGGGGGACACCCCAAAAGCACTTGGAGTGCTAAATAATTTTTTTTAGACTGCTGACAAACAGGACTTTTGACAGCCAGAAATATTAATGCAAAAGAATGGGGGACACCCCAAAAGCACTCGGAGTGCTTAATATTATATTTTTAGACTGCTGACAAACAGGACTTTTGACAGCCAGAAATATTAATGCAAAAGAATAGAGGACACCCCAAAAGCACTTGGAGTACCAGAAACCGCACAAAAAAACCCTCCTCTATCCTCCTCTTACTACTGGAACAATTGGTATTAAGATTACAATGGTATTGCATACAAACAATAATGTGTCCAAATACTGATCTGTCCCTGTACTTATCTAGCCAGTGTGACCTAACCCTGCTTTCTCCCTCTGTCAAATGGCGATGGATTGCTGTGGAGGCTGGTATTTATGCTTTTCAAATCACGCGAGAACCGAGCTCAGAAATACGAATACGTCACAATGACGTTTTGCCTCAATTTTGAATCCGAATGGGTGGGAGAGTACCGATCGTGCTCGGCTCGGTACTCGGTGAAATTCGGATGAGCCCCCCATCTCTAATTATAATTTACCCCATAGGTTCTGTATATCATAAAGTGAACTAGAAAGCATCTAACCTGAACAAGCTTTATTAATCCTTGTTACATATCTACTGATTTTTGTCTAAGTATAAACAGTATAATTGCACTAAAAGTATTGTGATTGATTGGTCTATATTAACTGTTGCCACAGCATAGCATTTAGTGCAATGATCTAATTAATTTGTAGCAACCGGTTACCTCTATTGCTACATGCACTTAATGACCATCTCTATTACGTGCTACATACACATACTGATCATCTCTGTTGCTACATACACACACTAACCATCTCTATTACATGCTACATACACATACTGACCATCTCTATTGCTACAAACATTTACTGACCATCTCTATTGCATGTTACATACACATACTAACCATCTCTATTACATGCTACATATGCATACTGACCATCTCTATTGCATGCTAAATACATACAATAACCATCTCTATTGCATGCTACATACACTTACTGACCATCTCTATTGCATGCTACATACACCTACTGACCATTTCAATTGCTACATACAATTACTAACCATCTCTAATAGCCTGTAAATCACAGGTATATTACCGTATGCCCTTATTCAGAAAACTACAGTTCCCCAGAGTGCCTATGGGAAGTTAAATTTAAATGAACTAGAAGGTTCCTGGAGATTCTTGTGGAAAAGGGGAAGTGATGTGTTTGATTGCTGGCTAAGCTAAAGGAAGATCTTCCCACAAAGAGCCACTGAATGCTATGGCTGAATTGTTGTCCTGAGGGATGGTTGCAGCCAGCCTAGAAAGAAGCACCTTTGCAGTATAGGAAAAAAAAGACCTAACTTGCCACTGCCCTTGAGATGTCAGCAAGACTCCTATAGACAGATAAGTTTATTTTGCTTTGCAATGTTAAAGTTATTTAAGTGAGATACTAAACTGTGTTATTAAAACCTCTGGACGGGACTGTAGTATTGCTATTTAGAGGTGTTATAGAATAGAAAAGAAAAAGTTTGTTCCAGCCAAATCTGCTTTATTTAAAGTTATCTGGGCAAGCAAGCAGACTGGGACACAGAGAGCAATCATTTACCACAAGAGTTTGTCAATAGTGCATCAGAAGTTTGATTCTATTATGAAACTGCCTAAAATGGTCACTGATGAGAGAATTGCAAGTTGTTTAACCCTACAGTTGCTGGAAGAGAGCTGTTTATTCCTTTAAACGGATTGCTAAGTAGTCGCTGTCTTTACCCTGGAAATTGTTTAATGTACAGAATTGCTGTTTACGAAGCTCAGAAGTCATGCTTGCATCAAGTTGATTACTGATTTCACCTTGTACAAGTAAATAAGCTTCATGTGTCAGCTGAAACTTCAATTAAACATATGGATTATAATTAGAGATGCTCACTGACCCCCGTGTTTTGGTTTTGGTTTTAGTTTTGGATCTAGATTACAGTCGTGTTTTGGTTTTGGTTTTGCCAAACCGTCATTGCGTGTTTTAGCTTTGTTTAGCCATTTTTGAAAAAAATACCATTTTTTTGGTCTAAAATAACCTAATTTAGTGCTCCACCAGTTTCTTGGATAAGTGAGGTAATTCTAAAGCTAATAAATTATGAAAAAAACCACTTTAATCACTGGAAGGCCGTCCTTAGTTTGAACACTTGCCTGCAAATTATACAGACTAACCTGGTTGTCTACCTCCTCCATCTTTGATTATTGGCAATGTAGCCATTGTCTTTGGGTATATATTACACCCTCCACTTGTAATTGATAGAAAAAAAAACAGCCTGCATAGACTGTAGAATTAGAAAGTAAAACTAAATGGACCAAGGTAGTTTGGTGGCTATCTATGCCCCCCCCCTGCCCTCCACTTGTAGTTGAATGGAAAAAAGGCAGCCTGCATAGACTGTAGAATTAGAAAGTAAAAATAAATGGACCAAGGTAGTTTGGTGGCTATCTGTGCCCCCCTCTGCCCTCCACTTGTAGTTGAATAGAAAAAAAGCAGCCTGCATAGACTGACAAATTAGAAAGTAAAAATAAATGGACCAAGGTAGTTTGGTGGCTATTTGTGCCCCCCTCTGCCCTCAACTTGCAATTGAATAGAAAAAAAGCAGCTTGGATAGACTGAACAATATAAAAAATAAATGGACCAAGGTAGTTTGGTGGCTGTCTATGACCCCCCCCCCGCCCTCAACTTGTAGTTGAATAGAAAAAAAGCAGCCTGCATAGACTGTAGAATTAGAATATAAAAAGAAATGGACAAAGGCAGTTTGGTATCTGTCTGCATCAGCCCCCCCCGCACATCCACTTGTAGTCAATTAGAACAAAAGTAGCCTGCATAGACTGTAGAACTAGAATATAAAAAGGAATGGACAAAGGCAGTTTGGTACCTGTCTGCATCAGCCCCCCCCCATCCACTTGTAGTAAAATAGAAAAAAAGCAGCCTGCATAGACTGTAGAATTAGAATATACAAAGAAATGGACAAAGGCAGTTTGGTATCTGTCTGCATCAGATCCCCTCTCCACTAGGAGTAAAATAGAAAACTATTCAGCCATTATATAATCTAGAATATAAATAGAAATTGAGAAGGGCAATTTGGTATCTGTCTGCATCATAATCATCAACATCATCATTAGCGCCCTCGTCGCCTACACAAATCTCCCCCTCTTCTAATTCCAAAGTGGCATCCTCAATTTGTGTATCACCGGCTACACTCAGGCTGTTCAGGCACACATCAGCAGAACTGCTGAAAGGGCCCCTCTTTATGGCTACACTAACAGAATGCTCACGATTAGACATCCCATTGTTGGATGGACTCTCCACAGGGATTGGTGTCATTTCTGATTCAGAGCAAACATTATCCTCTAATGTCTTACTCTTATCTTGCAGCTCGGCTTTTACGCGTAACAGTAGTTGTGCAACACTTGTAGGCTCGGTAACATTATTGGATCTGCCACTAATAGAGAAAGGTAAAGGCCTCATTCTCTCTTTGCCACTGCGTGTGTAGAATAGCATGTTGGCAATTTTTTTTTTATCAGCACTTAACTTTTCCTCAGTTACACTTCTTTTTCGCTTCAACACAGTAAAAAAAAATTTTGATGTGGTTTTTTTGACTGATTTCAAAAGACTGTGTAGTTTGACATCGCCTTTCCAAGATGACGTACTGGGAACACTACCATCAGGAATGGTGACAGAACCTGGTTGCTCATTCTGCTCATATGTGGACTGCTTTGAATCCATTCTGAGCCCAAAGCACTTGTAGTGCTACAAATTGTTTTAGATACTGCTGACAAACAGGACTTTTGACAGCCAGAAATATTAATGCAATAGAAAGGGGGACACCCTAAAAGCACTTGGGAGTACTAAATATTACATTTTTAGACTGCTGACAAACAGGACTTTTGACAGCCAGAAATATTAATGCAATAGAAAGGGGGACACCCCAAAAGCACTTGGGAGTGCTAAATATTATTATTTTAGACTGCTGAGAAACAAGACTTTTGACAGCCAGAAATATTAATGCAAAAGAATGGGGGACACCCCAAAAGCACTTGAAGTGCCAGAAACCGCACAAAAAACCCCTCCTCTATCCTCCTCTTACTACTGGAACAATTGGTATTAAGATTACAATGGTATTGCATACAAACAATAATGTGTCCAAATACTGATCTGTCCCTGTACTTATCTAGCCAGTGTGACCTAACCCTGCTTTCTCCCTCTGTCAAATGGCGATGGATTGCTGTGGAGGCTGGTATTTATGCTTTTCAAATCACGCGAGAACCGAGCTCAGAAATACGAATACGTCACAATGACGTTTTGCCTCGATTTAGAATCCGAATGGGTGGGAGAGTACCGATCGTGCTCGGTTTGGTACTTAGTGAAATTCGGATGAGCCCCCCATCTCTAATTATAATTTAACCCATAGGTTCTGTATATCATAAAGTGAACTAGAAAGCATCTAACCTGAACAAGCTTTATTAATCCTTGTTACATATCTACTGATTTTTGTCTAAGTATAAACAGTATAATTGCACTAAAAGTATTGTGATTGATTGGTCTAAATTAACTGTTGCCACAGCATAGCATTTAGTGCAATGGTCTAATTAATTTGTAGCAACCGGTTACCTCTATTGCTATATACACATACTGACCATATCTATTGCATGCTACATACACATACTGATCATCTCTGTTGCTACATACATATACTGACCATCTCTATTGCTATATACACATACTGACCATCTCTATTGCTAAATACACATACTGACCATCTCTATTGCTACATACACATACTGACCATCTCTATTTCATGCTATATACACATACTAACCATCTCTATTGCTACATACACATACTGACCATCTTTATTGCTACATACACATACTGACCATCCCTACTGCTACATACACATACAGACCATCTCTACTGCATGCTGCATACACATAGTGACCTAAATCTATTTTTACACATCATTTTAGAGATAGGCTACGCTACTCATATCAAACAAAAAAACTTATCACCGCACCAAGCTCAACCCCTACTAGATTCGAGAAATCTTTTCATCTCATCATATGGGGAGGTGCTCCTACACAAGATAGACATTGATGCCAAAAGAAGGAAAGAACGGGGAAAGGGGATCAGGAAAATGTGTATATAGGGCACTCTTTTTACTAGAAAAATATGTAACTGTTAAGAATAATATCTTTATTGGATTAAGAAGTCTTTCAATTAGCGAAATAATAAAAACATTTGTGTGAATGAAATGATTACCAATAATTCTTGGTGTACATACTGTTAAGAAGTAGTAATCTTACTACTATGCTGACTCACTGTGTTCTGATAACTATAATAAAGTTGATAAATAGCAATATCCTGTTCACTATGTATATATATAGTATCCTCAATATACATATTTAAGTCTTGCTTTATTGTAATTTGGACCTATATTGATGTATTGGTCTACTAAGCAAAAAAACCCACACCTATGTATATTATCCTGCCACTTATATCCTCTCACTACTATTATAAACTTCCTTGAGGTAAACCTCGTCAAAATAGAACACCATCTAAGTAGTAATATCCATATTTCTTCAGTAAACCTGTTTATAGTATGCTAGATGATCTTATTGGAAGCCCGTTAGCAGGGGTTACCTCCCATAGTAATAGCCTCTCTCACAGATCTAAGACTACTGGGGGTAGTATATAATGTAACCCCGCTAGACTGATAATAAGGAAAGTCCTTATCATCTCATAACATTATATATATGTCTGGCGTTATCCAAAGCAACATTCCAATATTAATATCAGGCACCTCCTAGAAGGAATCTATCCGTTTCTCATAGAATTGATCTGCCTATGGATATACTCTGTAATCTAATATGGGTCTGTGTTGAATCATCATCATCATCATCATCATCATTTATTTATATAGCGCCACTAATTCCGCAGCGCTGTACAGAGAACTCATCAAGCTAGAGATTCGTAATATCGGAAGATATTGGCATTATTGTTGTAAGCTATCTAAAATGCTAACCAGCGTGACCCCACTAATATAGTAGAGAGGAGTATTGTATTGGGCTCACTATATTATTATCGTGAACATACACACACACACACACGTGAGCACAGCAGAACTCCAACGCGCGTTTCGCTAAGTGCTTTATCAAGGCAACCCGATGTGGAGCGGCAATAGGCTATTTAAGCGTGTAATCACGCCCCTAAATGACGTAGCATCTATTCTCAATGAAAACTTTATCTACGTTCAAGCCAATCTAAGTGGGAATTTCTATCACATGATTCAGCCTGAGGACAAGCCTCCCAGCTGGCCTCGTTATAAACAGGTAACTATAGTAACCAACAGAAACATATACATATCCACGGCAGAATTATAACTCGAGTTTCTGGAATCAATTCATGTATTAATGCAGAAAAATAGCTCTATAACATGGGTATTATAAACAGCACATTCCAGTCTGTAAGCCCTCTCTCTCACAGGTAAATTTTGATAACAAATAGTTAATATAACCCTACTGGTGATCAAAGTGATGGCGTGTGAACTAGATAATACAATGTAAATACCATATTATGTTGTGTTAGGAGCCTGCACGTTACAACCTCAGGCCCTTTAGTTATCAGACTATGATTAAAATAAACACTAACTCGTGACTAGTGTGATTAATTACTATAAGAGGTATTGAACCATTTATAAAGTGAAAAGAAAAAAATAAATTATTGACACCTAGAACAAAGTTGGTGTCTCAACTGTTATTATCACAAACGTGAACCATATTAAATGACTACTAAGTTAATTAATAAAAAAAGACAAAATGGCTATTAATGTGATATATATTAATCCCCTATGTTATATCCCAATATAACGTTGTGTGACACTGATCTAGTGTCAAAGTGATACTCTATCCGTGATATTGAAGGTTAAATATTATCCATTATGAGGGCATACATCATACCACCACTGTTTCAGTATGGAGTGGCCAGTCTGATGTATCCAATAAAATTATCTGGAATTTGTCGTTATCATATTTAAAACTCTACTCATTATATAGTAATCCATGAGGAACTATAATGTACCCTAAAATGAGCTGTATCTTCAATAAGGCATTATTATGATACCGTATTGCACACAATTGAATTTAGGTACAGAACAATGTAGTTACTGTTATGTATTGCATATACTGGTCTGCCGGAACCCTTGTTTATAGAATAGGAATAAAACATACAATAATAATAATAATGATTATAATTACAACATCAAGCTCAAATACTATAAATTATATATAGGTGGGTCGATTAGGAAAAGACCATATAATTGCTATTGTCATTGAGGCCAAAAGGGATTAGGCTTCCCATGAGGAAGATTTTCTTAGTCTCATGTTTGAGGAGTTCTGTATGTATATCTACTCATATTACTCACAATTCGAAATTAGGATATGACTTTTACATTTCCCACTCACCGTTGCTGAACAAATTTTTTTTCTGTCACCCAAGAGCTGTATTTGCTTCAACCTATAAGCAGACCCACACATTCTTACATCTGATTCAGCATATTTTAGTAATAGTAATGAGGACAATAATATTGTTATAATCCCTATAGAGTTGCATTTATTATTTCATAGGAAGAAAAGGCATATAACTTGGAACACATTATCACCCTGTCGACTGAACCAAACTGTCCAGTGTAGGAAATCTGCTGCTATTGTAAAAAAAAAAAATAGAAAAAAAAAAAGAAAAAGCTTGTGAACTCCCTCATTTAATAAAACTGTTTATGGTCCCAGCAGGAAATTCTGTTACACTACAGAACAAATGTTTGATAAATGCTTTAAATGCAAAATGCAATAAAATGGCAATGATACAATGCAAGTATAATAAATAATTCAGCTTTAAATAAAGGAATGTGGGATGAAGAGTATTTCTTTCTCTCCCAGGCAGTTTTCAGTTTTATTCATATTAATTTTATGAGTTTCTCGCTGATTCACTGTTATTATATCCCTATATTTAATTCCTAATCTAATGAGCTCGTTCCCCACCAAAACCCTTCCTCAATAACCAATTTCTATATTATTATTTTTTGTTTACGTGAGTTTGTTTACTTGTGTCTTTCGGGTTTTTTTTGTTTTTTTTTGTAAAATGTCTTTCTTTGTGTTTAATGTAAGCCTTTTATCTTCTGAAAGCCTTCCCTAGACTTTTGGCTGACAAAATACAGCATTAATGACACAACACGCACCATTCTGATGAATTTTGAATATTAAAGTGCACATCCTCTTCTCCCAATGGAGGCAGCCATTCGGTGGCCTCCGCCAATACTCATGAGATTGTTGTCTGTCAACGCTCTAGAAACTAGTGACACATTGCCCTTGGTGCTTTGTGTCTCTGTGATGTCACTGGTTCCTAAAGAAATGATAGGTTGCCTTCTAATGAATATTAGCTAAGCACACACAAAATGGCTGCCTCCACTGCATGTAGCCGTCATGCATTTTAAATAAAATCAGTTTTACAAATAACTGCAACTTTGTAAGATCCTCCTATAAATAATAAAACTGTACAAAATGTCACTTTTGTTGGAAACATTTTAATGCTACACCAAACTTTTGTTATTACGGTAGCATCAATCTTTCAATGGGTTTCACACAAACACAGCACACTTGTCTTGGGATATGTATGAATGACTGCTTGCTGGCAGCACATTTCCTCCACAGAGATTAAATTGAAGTCAAAGCTCCACTGGAAGTTAAGGTGACCTTTGAAGCGTGACAACAGGTGGACATTCTGGTATATTTTACAGAGAAATAAAAATATGCCAGGATTTCTAACTTTATTTCCCCATCCATCGAATGCAGCAACTAATTATAATTAAAGCCTTGTAACTGTGAAAGAATCAATAGGCAGGAAAAATGGAGTCTGTGAACGATGATTAATTGCTCTTGAAGATCATGTTTGAAATCCACAGTGCAGACCTTCCCTGCTTTATTGCTGTATATTAGATAGGACACTGCAGTCTCGTGCCCATTAGGCTATCAGTCAATGTAATGTGCGGTGAGAGGAGATAGACATGAGTCCCAGTTACATCATTAAGTATGGGTAGCACTCTTAGCCCCTTATATTAAGGTGTTTTGACTGGTAAATGAGATAGCTGAGAACACTGATATGTAAACAAATTGAAACCGTTTAGAGTAAAGTTATCAGAATATAACAAGGGAGAAATGTTCACAAGTTTGTAGCATTATATCTGCATAAAAAAATGTTGCTGCATTAAAGTGTTTACATAAACATTGGGGATCATTAAGGAGAGCAAAGCAAATAAAATGAGTCAATTTGATCCTGGACAAAACCATGTTAAAATGCAAGGGATTCAAATTAGGTTATTATTTTGCATGTTAGGACAATTCTGACTGCTTTTCCATGAAGCACATAAATACTTGATAGCTTTATTTTTACACTAAAACTTAAAGTTTATCTAGGACATGCCCTTCCCCAACTATAAATCTGTAACCTCATTTTAAATTTAGCTCCCCCTCCAATGCAATATGGTTTTACCAAGGTTAAAAGTTACTCCTTTTTTTGCTTTGCTCTCCTTAATAACCCAGGCACAGGATGTCCATTCACTGTTAAAACTGACCATAACTTTCAAGTATATGTTATAGCAACCTAATGTCATGTCATAATATTTCACGCTCTTCCAGACAATTACAACATAGTAAGTTTTATATGTGTGTGTATATTGCTGGGGGGTCTTCATTAGGTTCTGCTTGCTGTGTGCTATGAGACCCCCAGGACCCCAATATTTTAATATTTGCATTTTGTGGCTTAAAATTAAAAGCAAAATTCTAAAACTTATAGCATCAAAACTACCATTACAATGCTGTTGAAAGATATAAGAACATACTTGTCCCAAAATGACACCCATATATCCACACTCCATTTCATCCGAAATTCTGCTGTCGGACTTATCTTCCTCTCTCACCGCTCCACATCTGCTGCACCACTTTGCAAATGCCTACACTGGCTCCCTGTGTCTTCCAGAATCCAATTCAAATTACTCACCCTTACCTACAAAACCCTCAAAAACATCACCCCTTCATACATCTCAAATCTCATATCAAAATACTCTCCCTCCTGCCCTCTTAGATCTGCCTCTGACCTGCGCCTTGTATCCTTTCTGGTAACCACCTCTCACTCCTGTCTATAAGATTTCTCACGTGCTGCTCCTCACTTATAGATTTCCCTACCACATCCAATCAGGCATCCCGCAGCCTTCAAATATTTAGATGTTCTCTAAAAACCATTCTCATTTTTAAAACTTACTTTATCCCTGATGATACTATTCACACGGATGCACCATCACAGCTGTCCCAATCTCCACTCTAAGCCACATGCGCTCCTCTTGTTTCAGCTGTAACCTCTTCCACTTAGAATGTAAGCTCTCTAATGAGCAGGGTCCTCCACACCCTTTGTTTGCATGCCTGCATTTATTTTGTTTGCCTTGTATGTCCATGTTTTATGTATGTCCTGTTTTCCCTACTGTATGGTGCTGTGGAGCACAGTGGCGCCTTACAAATCTACGATAATAATATTAGTTGTGACTAAATAACTGACTCACTGATTAGTCCACCTTTATGCCCACGGGAATGTCCGGACCATTGTGGAGGCTGAGATTGGCCAATATACTTGGTGATATTTGTGCACAGATGGACATTATGAGCTAGCAAAATATCAATAACTACTCTGCAATATGAAGAATCTAGAAGAAATGTACATACAATTCTATCATTTGCTCTGTACCTTTCTAAACAGTTCTATTTGTGTAACTGTCTCAATGCAGTGGCTTTATTGAGGTACAAATGGACAGTAAATCGTAGCAACTGCCCCCCAGGCTGGTCCCATAGTGGGCTACTATGGACTGGGTCACTGGGCCACCTGCATTTTTTTCACCTTTAAAATGTTCATAATAGCCTGCTAAGTTGAGTCTTGCCCTCCAGACTAAAATTTGCCAGCCCTCACCTGGATATCTTTAAGTATTTTACCGAATGAAAGTCCCGATCAGCATGCCGATTCATACATACACACTTCAACAATTTTACACGATTTACCTTTAAATCTTGCTCTCTATCTGTCATAACTATCTGTTGAAAAGATTGTGACTCTGTAAACTCTATGGAGATCTGTCTACACTGCTGGTCGTAAGTGCATACACACTGCAGAATTTGCCCAATATTGTTCCATCGTTTATAGAAATTTTTAGTCCAGTTATAAAATCAAATTAAATGATAACATGTGCTTTGGAACAATAAAACATGATAGCCGAAGCATACACACTAATACGATATCGGACCTAAAAGTCATTTATCTTGTGATTGCCATGATAGTAGGGTGAAAAACCTGTATTGGGTGTCTAGCTTTAGTCATGTTAAGACACAGTTCAAACACTAGCAGGTGCAATAAGGTCACAGGCAGCATGGTAATGGTTTTACAGGGGAAAAACATATAGGGGATATTCAGTTAGCCGCAATGTTCCACCGAACATCATTATCCTTATTTATTTATATAGCGCCACTAATTCCGCAACGCTGTATAGAGAACTCATTCACATCAGTCCCCCATTGGAGCTTATAGTCTACATTCCCTGGGTACATTTTCAGGT
Source organism: Mixophyes fleayi (assembly GCF_038048845.1). Taxonomy (NCBI): domain Eukaryota; kingdom Metazoa; phylum Chordata; class Amphibia; order Anura; family Limnodynastidae; genus Mixophyes; species Mixophyes fleayi. Next base: position 61,547,215 of record NC_134404.1, on the reverse strand, counting down.
ACTACGGTACCTCAACATTGCGGATTTCTCCTTGCACCGCTATAGGGTGTGAGGAGAAATCTGTGATGTTAGATCGCAGCGAGATTCCTTCGCGACCCTTCTGGAGGCACTCCACAGCTAACTGAATACCCGCCATAGTGTGAGATGCAGGACGTACATCTGTTCTTAGTGTAAATTACACATTTCAATGCTAAAATGCATATTTGGTTGCATCCTACACGTATGAATCCTTAAGCTTCGAGGCACAGGATTGGGGAGAGAAGAGGCAGGCAAGCATAGACCAAGTACAGTAAAGGCACATTAATGTAATTGCGATCTAATCAGAGGGGGACACAGCTGTAGATACGCTTGGTAGGAGTTATATTTATTGCATGTTCCCAACCCTTTGTGCATAGGTCTGTGTTTATCTGGGCTGGCTGCGGCAAAAGTAGCAACCAACACTAGGCTATGACAGGCTGAGCTGGCCACACTATAGCAGGGAAATCTACAGCATGGGATCCCCCTGTCATAATGGGATTCAGCCCCAGCTTGTTCAGCACGTGGTTGAATTCTCTAGAGGAATTAGGCCAGTAAGAAGAAGCTGTGCCCTATCTTAGAAAACAAACAGCCCAGTGCTAAAAACACTGAGGCTCCTACCACAATTTGTGAGTGTTGAAGGTAATAAAGTAATAAAATTTGTACGTGTCACCACAGGTCCCAAGGCCTACTGCAGGCTCCCTCATGAATATTGGAATTTGAAAAGATACAGAGCCCTGCTATTTGGATACACAGAAGCACCAACATAAGAGACGTCTGGGATCACAAAATACACAGTACATTTATTATGCAAATAATATCTTAATTTCGAATACATATCTGAGTAAACTATGCTGAAGGGGGCCCCATCCCTGGTGTATCTGCTGAAACTACTATGTGTTACAATGCTAGTAGTCGCAAGGTAACGCTATGGAATTGGCTGCACGACAGTCTTTCATCTTTAAAGTGCATTGCCCATGGCCTTTGAACTGTCACATGACATGATGTGGTTTTCTGCAACAGATACATACATAATGGTGGCCTTTACTTGGTTGTTTGTGGGAAAAGTTTGCAGTAGAAGTTACAAGGACACTGAGCTCTGCTTTATTTGAGGGCACTGGGTCACATGACATTGGGTCACATGACATAATAGCAAGACACTGAATGAATGTAAGTGCTGTAGTATAAAGTACAACTTAATTGTTGGCATTAACAGTTAATAATTTCATAACATCCTTGATGTCATCACAAAATTATTAGCAACATAATACAGAGATAATAAAATACACAAATCAATTAACAGCAGGTTAACTGCAAACCAGTCTTTATTGTTGCTTGTACAGGACACATACAGAATAAAACTTTTATACCTTATCTCAACTTAGAGCCTATTTACTAGTCTATTGTAATGATTACTGTTCATTTCACCTTTCTGCCTCCTCCATTGGAAAGATATCCATTTAAAAATGAAATTGGTATGAGAAAGTATTCACTGATGTGCAATGCAAACTGAAGTGTACCAAAGTGCAGCATCATAGAAACTTCTAATAATAGCACTTCCAACATGGGGACTGTATACTGCTTTACCAAAGCCTGATTTTAAGGCAAGCAGAATCATTCCACATAATGTAGCATGTTTTAATAACAGCCACCTAATAATGTAATTTTTATTTATTTGCAATCTTTTATATTGTAATCTGCCTTTGTGTGTAGATGTCTGTTCAGAAGTTAACAAAGTGCAGTTAGCAGTGCTGAGATCACCACTGCTAACCAATACCGAATGGCTTTCCCCATATTCTGAACAAGCAGCTCTATATTGATAAGAAGCAGACAGGTCTGTGTGTATTCCGTGTTTATTTAACTGTAATTTTTCCCCTGGCCCTGAATGCCATGTCATGCTGGCGCCTGTAGTCTACAAGGGCCAGCATATCCCAAACAGTTCAGGGCTTCAAGGGCTTCCTGGGACTAGTATTACATCAGAAAAAAATGCATTTATCTATTACCCCACGCCCACTGCCATAGGGATGTGGAAAGAGTCCTAATGATTTCAGCACTGGGCTGTTTTTAGTAGGTGTCGGTCACAGTTTTTGTCAAGACAGATTCCCCTTGGGAATTCATCCCTGGGCTAGGAACATTATGATAGGGGGACTGCATGCTGTGGGCTTCCCTGATATAGTGTAACTGGACCAGGCTGTTAAAGCCCAGGGATGGAAGTGACTTTTCTATGGGGTCCACATGCTGTTCATCCCCCAGAAATTAGCACTGCCAACCTAAACGCTTGTGCTGGTAGCAATCTTCAGAGGGGGTCATGTTTTTTTTAATAGAAATACATTTATTTTTCATCAGTAGCACATAGCACCACATGTCAGGCACCTGCAACAGATATACCTTCTGACAGGTGTATCTGCAGCTGTCTCGACCTCTACATAGGTAGCAAGTACATGAACATGCTTTTACTGTAATTGCCCTACATTGAAATTCCCCATCCCTCCTCCGTTGTGCTCTGTAAGCATAAAATGTAGTAAGTGTGAGATGTGCTTGAATCTCCATAGGGCCTTATGCTTACACATTTTTTGTGCGCATGTATGGAAATGCATATTTTATGCAAAAAAAATAATTTTTAACAAATATAATTTAAATTAGATATGAGCAAAGCAGCTTGTTTTGGTTTTCCAAAATGTAAGTCATTTTCTATTGTTAGTTTTGGCAAAACCAGACTGGTGGTTTCTTTTGGATTTTAGCCAAACATGTAAATTTGACAAAAAGTGGTAAAAAAATAATTTCTTAATACTACAAAAAGATGACACTCTAATGAAACAAGGTGGCAGAACAGCAGCAGATAGGATGGCAGTTTAATAAAAGATACAGATGTCTAACTTTTCTTAAAAGTACAGAAGATGGCATTGGATGAAAATGAAACAGAATTCAGAGCAGTGCTAGATAGTCTGGCAGTTTAATAACTACTGAGCACTCTATACAGTATGTTGTCCTTCCTCTCACATTTTGTTACTTGCTCTGCCACGGTGGTAGTCATTATTCTGGTTAAATAATAATTGCGACAATCCATAGACCAGCGTAAAGTTTCCGATTAGTACAAGGGTAAGGAAAGGAGGAAATAAAGACTTACGATATATGGACAGACAACATTCTCCACATGCTTGATAGACGACAGATATAATTTGTGACTGTATAAAATGGCGCCAGTGCTAATGTTGTCACTTACAATGGCCACAGTGAGATTGCCGGTTTTAAGGCGGCAATGACCAGACCAGCCGCCTGGATTACACTATGCCATATTTAGCATGGCATAAAAAATAGTCAGGGGCCATTTTCTCATATTGTGGACATAATTCATTGGCGTTCTTTTTCTTCTGAATCCATTTGGATTGAAAATCAAAAGAATACATAAAACATCTCATACTAAAAAAAAATTCTTACAACATTGAGGTTGGGTCATAATAACCTTTTTTGGAGTTTGCACCTGTCTAATTCTCTGCGCTGATCAGGCTGACGATTTTTTCATGTAGCAAACAAATATCAACTTTAAATTTCAGTGTACATATAAGTTATCAAGTATTTGTGTGCTACATGAAAAAAACAGTCAGTATTTCAATTATGTGCAAAACAGAAAACTAGTTTGCACTCCATGCATTGTAACATGGTTTTCTCCAGGAAACTGAAATAAGATACCTCTTCATTTAAGATCCTTAATGAATCAGGCCCTAAGTACTTTATTCACTTCACCAGGATCCAAGAGTTATCAACATCTTGAAATCAGATCATTACATTTTGGTAACTGTTCTTGATCCTAGCTTTAAGAGCTATGTCTTTTCTTTCTTTCCAACTGACCCAGATCTCAAGAGATGCAATGAGCTCCTGGTCAGCAAGCTGACAGCTTAAGTGGTACATAACACAATGACGTCTCCTTCAGTTTCTCTGGAAATCGTTGCTAGGAAAAAACAGCTTACCCAATACACCCAGTGGTGATGCAGATGAGTCTGCACAACATTTTGACATTTGATCTGGTCTAAAAGAATTGCCCAAAAAACGTGACAGCTCTTCCGTAAAATGAACTACAAATTCCATGAGGAAGGCCATTACTGGCAATAACATCAAAGTACACAGAATTCTTTGATGGTGGATTCCAGTGGGGATGAATTAGTATTGTTTGAGGATGATGTACACACCGATGAGGGTGAATATGATGACAGTGAAGATTGCAGGTGCTGAGATTTAGCTAAGAGAAGGTGCTGGTATACTTGGTAATATTTTGGGTAGAATGGCATGTTGGCAATTTTATGTTTTTCTACAGTAAACTTTTACCTTTATTAGAAAGGTGTTTTTTTCTTTAAAAAGGTACAAGCTTTTTATTTACATTTTTGTTCCCCTGACTTAAAACCAATATGCACTTGAACATAGACTTCAGCACATGAGGTAGAGTGATTAGTATCATTATGACTGAGACTGGAGAATGACAAGAAAAGTGCCAACCCTCCTGTTTCTGTATGAGGTATGGCACAGTAGAATGTCACTGGAGACTTTTAAGAACACTGATAGCCCTACTATTATAATTTCTGTTTCAGCACTGAACCCTGCCACCTCTCCTGTTTCTGAATGAGCTATGGTACAGTAAAATGTAACTGCAGATTTAGACCAAGACTGCCATTCCTATTATTTCTATTTCAGCAATAATAATTTGCAATGGAGCTCTTCTCTTTGTGTTTTGCCTATATAACACATTACAATGTGACTGCAGATTTAGAAGACCAAGCCTGCCCGCCCTAGTATTTCTATTTCAACAATGACAATTAGCAATGGTGCAATGGAGCTCCCCTCTTTGTGTGTAACCTATATAACACCGTTCAATTTGACTGCAAATTCAGAAGACCAAGCCTGCCAGCCCTGGTATTTGTATTTCAGCAATGACAATTAGCAATGGAGCAATGGAGCTCTCCTCTTTGTGTGTTACCTATATAACACTGTACATTATGGGACTACAGATCTAGAAGACCAAGCCTGCCAGACCTATTAATTATTTCTATTTCAGCAATGACAATTAGCAATGGAGCTCTCTTGAATTTTACTGGAGACTTTGAAGAACACTGCTACCCGCTCCTTTCTATTTTACTTACGACGCTGCCCAACTGCTCTACAGACTGCCAAGAACCGTGCTACCCCTTCTGTGTCCCTCTGTGAAATGGCGCTAGATCGCCGTGGAGGGCGGTACTTATAGAATCCAAAACTCGCAAGATCTGAGTTCCGATGACGTAATGATGACATTTTGCCTCGTTTTTAATTCCAAGTGTGCGCAAAAATACAGAGCCGGTTCGGCTCGGTACTCGGATCTGCTAAGTTGGGGTGTGTTCGGTTCTCGGGGAACTGAGCCTGAGCATCTCTAGGCAAAACCTGTAACAAAACCAAAACATGAAAACGTTTTAGAACCAAAACCACATCCAAAAACAAAACATTTCAACGAATAAACAATTTATTTTAGATAGTGTTTTGTGGTTGCATTAATTATTATTAAAATTAAGCACTACATGCTGTTTAAAACAGACTTAAAGAGTCATAAACACTAGAGTAAATAACAGTCAATGGAAGTATAATTATTTACTTTTACTGGTGCCTATGAAAACACTTTTCATTGAACTGTACACCCTCTTCTGTTCCCTGCTTGCCAGAAACAGGGACAGATCTCTGATATACAACTTCCAAGTTTTAATTATAAATCTTTTAGCCATCAATTGAATTCATTAGTATTTAAAAAAATATTATTATTATTATTATTATTATTATTATTATTATTATTATTATTATTTTATTCATTAAAATTGCTTGCAATTGCATTATAGACTTAAATTTCACTTGCTCTGGACCTTTGTTTACATCTTCCCAAAATTATGCCCATCACAAAGAGAGAGTGGTATTTATACACATTGCAGAGTCCAAAGCTCACGCTATTCTGACGTCACAGGAAAGGGAAGTTATGCCTCTGTTACAGACCCCAGGAGACCAGGAGAAATACTGAGCCAATCCAAATCTCAACTTGAGTTGGTAAAACTCAGAATTTTTTATTTCAATAAAATCATAATTGCTCATCTCTAGTTATAGTAATATATTACAAATAAATGTAACATGATACAACTCTCCAAAAATGTACAAATCAACAAAGTGTTTTTTGGCGTATGATTATGAGGTGGACCAGAGAACTATTGCCCGGGGTCTGCGTCCCCGTACACAAATATATACCAAAACCAAACAATGCAATAGACTCAGGTCCTCAGAAAAACTAGTACTGCAGTGTGGATATAAAAATATTTATTAAAAACATATAATATAAAATGCACTCATTAAGCATATATAGACAGACCACCCTCTAGATGGGAATATCAATAATAAATCTATAGGTGCACCTACAAAAGATTATAAAAATTGAATACGGTTACAGATGCTCCCTCTCGAGGTAGTATGAACAATGTATATTAATGAAATTGACTCCTTGTGGCAATGCTCACGTTGATATAACTTTATATTATGCGTATATCAATTCGCATTGGTGTATAGTAATCAAAACTAATACGATCCAGAGAGATACCCATTTACACGTTCATCTGTATATTAAATACAGAGTTAGTTCTCGTGGACTCCTGTCAGCTTACAGAGTATATTTGCAGCCCCCTGCACCAGCAGTGCTGTTCCCGGGCTTCTGGTTTAAAATCCAATCTCGAGATGCTAAGAAGGGAGTTTCGATCCTAGCCAGTAAGTGAGCTATCTGTCCACAAAGATAGTGTATGAGTGCCAAAAAAGTTTAGACAAGGATGTCTATCTTACGCGTTTCGTGGTAGCAAACCACTTCATCTATTGGAGAGTTGTTTCTGCCGGAGCAGCATTATTCAGCACTTGTACACGGAGGAGCAAGTACAGATTGAAATACTCATTCCGGGTAACTATAGCAGCATGCTTCCAACTTGTTTATGCTGACGGCTAAATCACAGATTGGATGATACATCCTAATAACTTCAGGATTCTGGTAAGAATATACCATATTATTACCCGTGGACTGCCTCCATTTCCATACTAGAACATCTGCTACATTGTCTCTATTGCTGTACAACATTGTTTATATTTGCATGTTGAACTACATCTACACTAGATGGGAGTTTCAGCCTTGGAGTTTGAGCAATCAAAGCATGCTATATTATGATTGTGGAATAAATTGAAGTCCATATAGCTACCTCTGGATCGTATTAGTTTTGATTACTATACACCTATGCGAATTGATATACGCATAATATAAAGTTATATCAATGTGAGCACTGCCACAAGGAGTCAATTTCATTAATAGACATTGTTCATACCACCTCGAGAGGGAGCATCTGTAACCGTATTCAATTTATATAATCTTTTGTAGGTGCACCTATAGATTTATTATTGATATTCCCATCTAGAAGGTGGTCTGTCTATATATGCTTAATGAGTGCATTTTATATTATATGTTTTTAATAAGTATTTTTATATCCACACTGGAGTACTAGTTTTTCTGAGGACCTGAGTCTATTGCATTGTTTGGTTCTCCATAAATGTAAACAACTTCACATGTGTGTGAAAGTGCTTGTGTGTAATGAAAAGTTTGTGGTAATATATACAGAAGAGACCCCTGTGTGTGTGTGTGTGTGTGTGTGTGTGTGTCTCTCTCTCTCTCTCTCTCTCTCTCTCTCTATATATATATACATATATATATATGTATGTATATATATATATATATATATATATATATATATATATATAGATATGTATATTTAATTTTGAAAGGAAATGTATACGAAAACAGTATAAAGGATACATATATAGATATATATCAAAATACATGCATGTATTAACATTTAAAATTCACGTGGAAAAACTAGAAGGAGAAAAGGTAGCATTAATTTATATTTACCATCCCATGAATAAAAAATGTGCTCCATGATATATGCATGTGTGTGATGCATATTAAATATGTATACATGTGTAAACCATAAATCATTATGTGGATAAAACATGTGAAACAATAATTTAGAATAAATCATTTTAATTTAACACCACTTTCTCTGAATTTGCTTAGCATATTTATAACAATTCTGCATATACAGAGTGGGCCTGAGTTATTAAGGCACATATCATCATTATCAACATTTATAGCGCCAGCAAATTCCGTAGCGTTTTACAATTGGGAACAAACATTAATAAGACAATACTCGGTAATACATACAGACAGAGAGGTAAGAGAACCCTGCTCGCAAGGTTACAATCTATATCTGTTGATTTTGAGCATATTGTACACAAAATCAGTCTGTGCATGCTCACAAGCGACCCATACACCAGAAAGCTCAGCCATGTCTGCTCTGTCTTCATACACAAAAGACACATACTACAGCAGTGGCAGAACTACCATTGGTGCAGCAGGTGTGATGCACTGGGGCCCATGGAGACAATGGGGCCCGCTGCACGGCAGATGCAGAGGGTCAGAATTAGCAAGCTGCGGGCTCCGGTTCCTTCCTCCCCGCTTCCCTGCACCGGGGTCCACAGCTCTCTAGTTCCACCTCTGTACTATGGCCTGTGATTTTGGGGAGGGAAAGGGGCTTTTATTTAATATCTTTTTGGCCCGACAATAGCACATACCTTTCTGCTCTCATGGTCCAATCATACAGCTCTTGAATATATTTTTCCGAATACTGAAACCTTTCTCGAATCTCATGTGCCCTAAATTCAAATTACTGAGCATTGGAACAGCTCCTCCTGATCCTTAAAAATAGACCAATTAAAATGATGCATATTAAGATCTGTGGTAGCATGAATTAGCTGTCAAAAGATTATTGCTACTTCTTGAATAACTATTGGTTTTTATAGTGCAGGAAGATTCACTACATAACATTAGATCAAGAAAATAGATTGAAAGTGGATCGTAAGTGTGAAATTAAAATGATTAAGGTTCAACCAACCCATAAGTGATCCCTTCCAAATCAAAATGATGTCATCTATAAACCAAAAAATAAGCAAATTATCTCTATAAAAGTTACCATTTCAAAAAAACAGCCTCCACCCCCCCATCGCTGCACCACATGTTTGGGAATATTATTCATCATCAAATAACAAAATTAAGCATTTTTCTCTTAAAAGACCAAGGAGGCAGTAAAAACTATGGCTTTGCACATATTTGCAATTGAATGCATTGTAGATCTTCCAAGCCCACATTACATGGTGAAGTGCAATTCTAGGTACCATTTTCACTAATGTAATAAGAAAATGCAAATACACAAAAGTGACAAATGTATTAAACACAGCACCAATGTCGACTCAAGCTGGTGATGTATTTAAGATATTAATATATTAATATATTAACATATTACATGTTTTTTCATGTAGCACACAATTACTTGATAGCTTATTTGTACAATGAAATTTAAAGTTGATATTTGTGTGCTACATGAAAAAACAGTCAGTATTTAAGTTATGTGCAAAACAGAAAACTAATTTGCACCCCTTGCATTGTAACATTGTTTTGTCCAGGAGACTTAAATAAGAAACTTCTTAATTTAAGATCCTTAATGAATCAGGCCCATGATGGTAACACTCTCTTTGTTTATACACATGGCCAGGGTCGGACTGGCCCGCCGGGGGACCGGTCTATCCCCCGGTAGGCCCCGACCCTGATCGCTCCCCTCTTCGTTGGTGGGGGAGCGAGTAACTGAAGACAAAAAAAACAAAAAAAACCTTGCGTGTCTGCGGCGCTGGCTCCGTGCGCACTGAATGCCGGGCGTGACGTCATCACGCCCGACATTCAGTGAGGAGCGCCGCAGACAGAAGACAGAAGACAGAAGAGAATAAAGAATCAGATAGAAAAGGTAAGTGAGGGAATGGAAGAAAGAAGAGAGCATGAAGGCAGAGCATGAAGGCAGAGCATGAAGGCAGAGCGTGAAGGGGGAGCATGAAGGGGGAGCATGAAGGGGGAGCATGAAGGGGGAGCATGATGGCAGAGCATGAAGGGGGAGCATGAAGGCAGAGTGGAGGGGGAGCATGATGGCAGAGTATGAAGGCAGAATGAAGGGGGAGCATGAAGGCAGAGCATGAAGACAGAGTGGAGGGGGAGCATGAAGGGGGAGCATGAAGGGGGAGCATGAAGGCAGAGTATGATGGCAGAGTGGAGGGGGAGCATGAAGGCAGAGCATGAAGGCAGAGTGGAGGGGGAGCATGATGGCAGAGCATGAAGGGGGAGCATGATGGGAGAGCATGATGGCAGAGTGAAGGGGGAGCATGATGGCAGAGCATGAAGGGGGAGCATGATGGGAGAGCATGAAGGCAGAGTGAAGGGGGAGCATGATGGCAGAGTGGAGGGGGAGCGTGAAGGGGGAGCATGAAGGGGGAGCATGATGGCAGAGTGAAGGGGGAGCATGATGGCAGAGTGGAGGGGGAGCATGATGGCAGAGTGGAGGGGGAGCATGATGGCAGAGTGGAGGGGGAGCATGAAGGCAGAGTGGAGGGGGAGCATGAAGGCAGAGTGGAGGGGGAGCATGAAGGCAGAGTGGAGGGGGAGCATGAAGGCAGAGTGAAGGGGGAGCATGATGGCAGAGTTAAGGGGGGCCAGGAGAAGGGGGAAACAAAAGCAGCATGACACAGGGTGATGAAGGGGGGGCAAAAACAGCATGGAGGGCGCAGTCTGATCATAAGGAGGCCCAGCATGGTGATTAAGGGGCACAGTAATGTGTGTGTGATGGCACAGCGGGCTTGTGGCAATGTAAAGTGTGTGTGGTAGGTGGTAGCTAAATAATGGGTGCTATTTTCTTTGTAGGGTGAAGGTGGGGCAATTTAATTTAAGATGGGGTGGTTTGGGGGCTTTTAATTAAATGTGAATATGAATTATTTAATGGCAGTGACGGTTGCGGGAAATAGGTATATTTATTATACGTATTATACATAAATGCGATTTATTGCAGGGGCTGTCTGGGGGGAGGGAAATAGGTTTATTAAATGGGAATACTATAACTTTAATGTTGGGGCTGGAGGAAGGCCTAAGTATTAATTGTTGGTCCTATTGAGGGCTGGTTGGAATCTTCTAAATGTACCCATTATTTTTTCCAAATAGGGCCCTCAACATTCCAAGATCCAGACAAGCAGCAACTAAAGAAACCAGCAGCTGCAGGTGGTAAAAGTGACAACAACAGGTAGGACAGTCTGTCAAAAATTCTGAGTCTAGTGCAGGCTTGGCTAACCTGTGGCACTCCAGGTGTTGTGAAACTACAAGTCTCAGCACACCCTTCCAGCAATAAGCTGCTATATATTGGCAAAGCATGCTGGGGCTTGTAGTTTCACAACACCTGGAGTGCCACAGGTTAGCCAAGCCTGGTCTAGTGGGACAATCCCGATTTATGGTGACTGTTCTGCCCAATCTAAGGGGCAGGTCAGACTGTGTACTCTTTATACACACACTGCATTCTTTATATACTACACTATGGTGCTAGCTGTCCTTCGTGGGCTGACCACTCCCCCTCTAGCGTCTAGTCTCGCCTCTATGATGACTGGCCACACCCCCTCTGGTGGGCCCCTAGCATTGCAGTTCCCCGGTGGGCCCTTCATGCCCCAGTCCGACACTGCACATGGCAGATAATTAGGAGTATTTGCTAATATAGAAATGTATTGTATGCCAACCTATATTGTGGTTTGTAAATGGCCTTTAAAGTATAGATATGTATGTATCATTATTAATGTTGTCCTATGGTTTAATTACAGTTGAGGGTAAAGGAAAAATAATATATCTAATTCTCACTTGCTTCTTTACAAAACAATAGGGTAAATGAAGAGAAATGCTCTTATTATGTAAGGCCTAATAGCACATATTTTTAATACCTTTCAAAGAATGAGTCAGGCCATGTGATCAAGTGCTGCTTGTTCCCTCCAGCAGATTAATCACCCCAATAATGTCACTATCGCCCTCAGGCACAAGATTATAATGTTGCTGTAGAGCCAATGATGTTACCACTTTTTACATTTGCAATGCATCCCTAAGGAAAGATTCCAGTGCTTGAAACAACCAGGAGAACCTTTGGCTTATATGCAACACAATCCTTTATCCACTGTGATTTCAGGCAGCATGTTAGAGAGAGATATCTGTGTAATTTACTCTACCTGCTACGTGTTCCCTTGGTACAAGTCGACGGTTTCATTTAATAAAATAATAATGTAATATTTTACCTACAGCATGTGTAAGCTTTCTCGGTATTACAATAAACAACAGCCTCTTACAAGACAACCAGGCTCTCAGTCTGGAAACAGTTGTCTGCTTTTTATTACACTGTTATATTAAAAAAAAAAAGGATGAAGATGAAACTCATCCCATAACTCCATTTAATTCTACCTCTGCTGGGGAATTGGACTGTAACAGTCAGGTCTTTGGAGAGAAGGAACAAGGAAAGGAGGGAGGGAGGGAGAAGATAGGTGAGTGCTGGATTAGAGAATAAAGAAGTATTGTTATTTCATTGGCATTAGTCCTATCCACGGAGGAAGGGGTAGAGTAAACAGGGGCAGACAGACAGGCTGACAGAGCAGATTGAAGATCTCAAGAGAGATAGTCTGCAGATCTGTACATGTGCTGTTATTTTGCTTAATGTATCTGTACTCAAGTTATTGAAGTGTGTAATGGGTGTGTGTAGGTTTTGGTGCATTGTGTAGGACTGTTACAATGTGTGGGGAAGAACTAGAGCTAATGTTGGAGTCTGTTCCGTACTGTTTCATCGCTCTGAGTTGGCCCTGACCCGCCACATGTAATTCCCTTTTTTTGCATCTAGCAAGAAATTTGCATATCTCGCTTGTTTAATTTAAGATAAAAATGACTATAGATAAGAAATACTTAACCCCTGGTAATATACAACAAACTTTTTCTTACAAGGATAAACTCCTTTCTTAGCTTATGAAAAAATGCCTTTCCTACAATTGCAAGTTTTGTCCTTTTTGGAATGAATTGGAGTATTGTTTTATTGAATTATTTATTTAGTATTTGCTGTATATTTTCTTGTAACCTAGTCTATGTTGGACATCGGTATCTATTGTGGAGAATTTAGCAGGCAAAAAAGATGTTATAATCAGGAGGTTAACAAAGCCCTTATCCATTTTATGCTCATTATTTTCCGTCTTGACTACAGCAACCTTCTACTATTTAGTATATGTCCCTCCACTCACCCATCCTTCCCCTTTCCACTCAAATCCATTCTATCATCCACAACGAGATCTTCCTATCTTGCCACGCTACAACTGTTGTACCATTCTGCAATACCTTCACTGGCTCCCCATTTCCTGCAGAATGCAATTCAATCTTCCTACCCTCACCTGCGAAGCCCTCACTAACACATACGCTTCATATATCTCTAAACTCGCTCCACTCACCCTCTTCGGTCTGCCTCTCAGCTACACCTCTCCTCCCCTCTGGTAACCACCTCTCACTCCCATCAGTTCTATTCCCCACTTATGAATCTCCATACGCTTGGACTACCTCCCTACACTTGACCAGACTCCCGCTAAACCCTTACTCTTTCAAGCACTCTCTCAAAACCCACCTTGTCAATATGGCATATCCTACCCCCACCAGATACTACTACCTCTGTTCTACCAGCTCTAGTCGCTTGTCCACTTCAAACCCCCCAATCTATTATTGCCTCAGCATTACCCTTTCTCTTTAGACTGTAATCTCTCAATAGCAGGGCCATCTCTAAATTTTGTCTCATGCCTGCACTTCCATCAATAACCTCCGCTGTACTAGTTCTGATTTTATATGTGATTGTATTTGTGTAATGTATCACTCTGTCTGTTTTGTGACACCTTACAAATAAATGATGATGATGAAGATGATTATCATACAGTTTAGGAAAGAGGATGCTTTGTAATGCTGGGTACACACTATAGGGTTTTTGTCCAATAATCGGCTCAACCAGACAATATAGGACCACTCATTCGAAAGTCGGGTCAGTGACGCGATGGTCAAAAGTCTGCCCAAATGGACGATTGTCGCCTCATTTGGTTGGTCGCACCATTCAATATTTTCGTTCCAATCTCCTTTACGTTGTGTAGTGTGTATAAATTTCTGACCAATCCACAACAATCCTCCGATACCTCCTCGACCTTGGGGGCGTGTGTATGTAAATTTCTGATGCCTGTACCAGTCCCACGTGTGTGGTATCCGCACATCACTGTTTTGTATACATGTGTTTTTCACCTGTTTGGTTGCAGACCATTACACTTGTGTAAAGCATGTGTGTTATTACCCTTTGCATCTATATTGGGAACCTATTCATATTTACCCTTTATAAACTTATACCTGTTAAACTTATAAAGTCATATTAACCTTTATTAACTAATATTTGTAAAATACCCAAAATAAACCACACGGTGTTAATGCAACAGTTGTATTCCAGGAAAAAGTACAAACATTTTTATTGCAGAATATGACAAGTGACAAAAATAGTATTACACCTTAAAGGTGCTAGTGGTTTGTGGCAGAACAGTTCCAAACAGCACACACATTTCAACAAAATTTTTCTCAAGGCTTTTCATTTTTTTCTTGATGTCTCTTGGGTTTATATTCCCTTTGATTTCTTTATCTAGGAAACAAGGAAATAAAAACTGTTTACCATTAAACTTCTATATCTGTAATCTATATCCAACACCAGATATACTCTCATTTGCTCACCTTGCACACTGCTCGAGATCAGTGTATGGTGTAGTCCCTGTGGCACAATCGCAATAATAGCGGACTTAACCTCCATATATTCTGGAAACAGGTGCCATTTTGGTTATTATAATGGTACATGTATGTGCCCAAAGCATTTAGTTGTCTACACATGTTCACTGAAATACCTTTGTGTATAACTTCTTTCATATGTTGGTATTCAAAATCAAATTTTTCTTGTTTGATAACAGATGTTACATTAGTGGTATCAGTGGTATCTAAATAGGCCTTCTCTCCGTTAATTCTTCTTTCTGACAAAATAAATGTATGTTACAAATCAGTCGTTTACATTGCTTCGCATGATACTAGACTAAAATACATAAAGTCCTGTAAACAGATACACTACATGTGCTACTCACTTTTTTAATGTCGTAGTCGTACTGGTCCAGTACTTTTACCATCATCTCCACCTCTCTTTGGCTTATTGGCTTTGCTCTTTGCTCTTCTTGAGCATCTCCATCCCTCACCTCATTTTGTCAACATTTTTTGGCCCTTTCAGCACCATCTCTGACTCTGTCTCCGACTCCATAGCTGCAACCCCCACTGACACCTTCTCTTCACCTGCCACCTTTTCAAGTTGCTTGGCGCCAGGCAGACTCCTCTGCAATTTTATATGCTCAGGCATGGGCGTTCATTTCTGCTGTGGACCAATCACTGATGATGCCCACAGAGAATGGAGCATTGTGAGTGATGCCTATTTGTGCCTATTTGTTTATAATAACTTTGTGTATGGAGAGTTTGGGCTATAACTTTAACCCATACAGGACCATTACATACGAAGGGATTTTATTATTAGGGAATAATTATTGCATTGCACTTTACAAGTTAAATGATTTTTCTAAATTTTATGTATGGTAATAAACTTCTATTTTATAGGAATGAATGAAGAGACAGTTTGGTCTTTTCTTTTTATGCGGTTTTGGGTGTAAGCTATAGTGAAAGCTCTGCCCCTTTATGCTAATGTATTTTTTATATCGTAACATGCCCTGCAAATGTTGCTTCAGTGTGCATGTGATTCTCTGCCAATGAACACTTCCACCTCTTTAAAACTATCATCCAATCACTCAAAAGCAGCAAATGGCATTTAAAGTAAAACTCGACCTAGAAGTAAAATTATTGTGTAACACCCCTGTTTTCCCAAGTAGCAGACTGCTCAGGTTCAGTATCTAAGACTGGCATCATTTGGAAAATAGGCAGTCTGACACCTGTACTCAGAGACAAGTTGCCCTGCAAAAAGAGACAGGAGAATTTGGAAAATCAAGTGTTTTGGCAACTGTTGTCTTGTTATTGGCTGCTAAGCAGGTGCCTGGGTGAGGCAGGGTAGGGTCACTGAGTTTGAACATCTCTTACCATCAGCAACTGAGTAACAGGACCAAAGCTTCTGATAGTTTGGTGCAGGATGTTTGTATAACTGTTTTAATTCTGGGTGAAAATAAAATTTTCTGTAAATAAATCATTTTAAAGGGCAATGTAATGTAACATGATTTATTTGACCTTATAACTGAATAAATCTATTAGTACAAAAATAGTGTGCTATAAAAGTATTAACTTAATATAATAAACTGCATAAACTATGATTTAGAAAGTGTATAGTAACCAGAAGCCATCTGAGGAGCCTTCTTTCTATTTCTTTAGCGTAATACAGAAAAGTAGGAAACATTCCTGTATCAATAAGTATATAGGAACAAATAGTTTAATGCACTGCTTTAGTCTCTATAACTTTTATGATTAAAGCGGATATTTTATGTGGGATTTGTTGCTAAAATAAACAGTGTTTGTTTACCTGCACTGGAAATTCCCCTTGATTGTCAACAACATATAAAATTAATTTACTTTTTTTCATTTACTTTTTATTATTGTTTGCAAACCGCCAAATGGCCAGCTATGTAATCTGCAGCCAAGACACATCTACTTCCTTAAGCACTTTCCACTTGACCTGTTCTTTTCTCTGCTGAGAAAATTGAGGTCATTGGGCCGTCAATACAAGACTCTGGGGAAAGAAAGTGAGAGAGAGGATACAGAGGTAAGGGAACAGGGAGAGGTAAATAGAAAATGCAGCGAGGATCAAAAAGGAGAACAAAATAGGGTAATAAAGAGTAGAAAAGGGTACGGATCTTATTGTACTCTAGAACTGAGATGTAGACCAGTATAAAAACAAAATTAGAAACTGAAAAATCAACTATTGTTTTTTAAGTGTAAGATGCACAAGCTTTCAATATGTGACTGTCAGTGGCAGGGGCAGTGCTAGGTTCCCAAGCTGTAGAAAAGAACAATTGACACTATTAGAAGAGGGGAGTCATGTGCATTCCATTGTAGCTTTGTAGGTGGCGATATCATGAAATCGTTTAAGCATATCAAATAACATGCTACAATCAAATAAAAACTAAATAAAAAAACTGTTTGGATACTGCACTTTAGACTCAAGTCTAAGCCACTGGTTCTCGGGGCAGGCAATGCCTTTGGCCACTATTATTTGGAATTCTAGATGTATATAAACTGCAAATAGAGTTTATTTCTTTAGAACATATGGCTTGATATGAAAAAATATGAAATGGGAACTAGGTTCTTGATCGAGCCGTACGGCGTGGTCCATCTGTATTTTTAGCAAATGGAGCGTGCGGTGGTTAAATGCAAATGAGAGAAAGAAATATTCTCCAGTTATCATAATTTCATAGTATTTTGATGCAAGTTTAAATAATGCACTCGGTATAAAAAGAGACGATACAATATAAATGGTTCATATGTTCAATACCTGACACATAAATAATCTACTTGTTCTCATGGGTTTGGCTGAGAATCTTGGGAATTGTAAAATTGAAACACAAAGGGCTTTGGTAAATATTAATTAAAATAAGACTCTTGTGGGGGAATCAATCACCGGCGATGTGGCATGCACATTGTCGGCAATTGCGGTAGAAATCTAAGCACATTTTCCCTCGCACCTCTATGGGGTGCAAAAAAAAATGAGCAGAGATTTCTGACAAATCTCCATTGCAACGTGTCTTACGGACATTCCGGAGACACTTTGCAGCTAATTAAATCTCCCAATTGGAATTATCATGTACATTTCTGCAAAGAGGGGAGAGCTTATATTAAAGTAATGCAATAGCAGGTCATTTCCCCTCTGATTCTTGAAAAGCTCTGCTCTACACATATGTTACACAGTTACCTTAGCCCCAGGGCCGGTGCTAGGGTCCTTGGCGCCCTAGGCACATTTTCAAAATCGGCGCCCCCCCCCCCCCCCCCCCCCCCGTTTTTTCTTACCTTAACTTGCCTCCTCTCTACTCCGTCTGCTCCCCTCCACTCACTGACACTGTCGGGCCGTGATGATGATGTCACGGCCCGACAGTCAGTGAGTGGAGGGGAGGAGACGGAGCAGGTGGTAAAGATCAATAGTCCCTCCCCCCTCCCTGTGGATGTATCTGAAGCTGTGCGGTAGCTGTGAAAGGTATGGTCAGCGGTCGCCGCACAGTTTTAAAGAAATCTTTAATCTGTGGCGCCCTCCAGAGCCCGGCGCCCTAGGCAAGTGCCTAACCTTGCCTAATGGGAGCGCCGGGCCTGCTTAGCCCTGCACTCTATTCATATTATTACACAATACATTTTTAGAATTAATAGGTCTGGCAGGCTTGGTCTTCTAAATCTGCAGTCCCATAATGTACAGTGTTATATAGGTAATACACAAAGAGGTGAGTTCCATTGCTCCATTGCTAATTGTCATTGCTGAAATACAAATACTAAGGATGGCAGGCTTGGTGTAAATCTGCGGTCACATTTTACTGTGTTATATAGGTAACACAAAAAGAGAAGAGCTCCATTGCTCCATTGCTAATTGTCATTGCTGAAATACAAATACTAGGGCTGGCAGGCTTGGTGTAAATCAGCAGTCACATTGTATGGTGTTATATAGGTTATACACAAAGAGGAAAGCTCCATTGCTCCATTGCTATTTGTCATTGCTGAAATACAAATACTAGGGATGGCAGGTTTGGTGTAAATCTGCAGTCACATTGTACTGTGTTATCAAAATGGATTCACAGCAGTACACAGAAGACCGAAGCTTTATTGAGACAGACACAAATATAGGAAAGGGTGCATAAATTAAGGCAAGACATTCAACATAACTTCAAACAGTGATGGGGGAATGGTTGGAGGGGATAAGGAAGGGGGAGACACATGGTCAATGGTGTTATAGTCTCTTAGCAGACTGTGACAGTCCTGGATGGTCATCTTCTCGCTTTTCAAGAGGCGATTCCTGGCAAGCCAAATAGTATCCTTAAAGCAGTTCATAAGGCGCCAGACCTCCTGGATTGCCCCAATGGTGTGGGTCCCAGGAAATAATCCATAAAATACAGAATGGTATGAAAGGCAAGTTCTGGGCACACTGTACTTAAGTTCATGTGCCCCACTGCAACAGTGCCTGTGCATTGCGGCAGTCCCAAAAATACGCTGTCCTGTTTCCCTTCTGGTGATGCAAAAGGGACAGTGGACATATCAGCACAGGTTCCGGGAGTGCATGAATGTCCTTAGAGTAAGATCTCCCTGGATAGCCATCCATGCAATGTCTTTGTGTCACATTCTCCCACACATGTTTTGTTGTTGCAGCAGAAAGCCCTGGAACAGACTCCATAATGTCTTTAGCTCTGATGAGCTTGTGGACAGTTTTTGGTTTTCCACGAGTATGGTTTAAGTCCCTCCAAATGGTGCTCTCTCATATATTGTCCAACATCCAGGTAAAACAAAGGTGTAGTCCAGTTGTAAGGGATGGTGCTGTCCTACTTGTCCCAACCAAGGGTCCTCCAAGGAGGCAGGAGTAAAAAGCGAGACATGGACTTCCCAGCAGAGCAAATGTTTTCAATAAGAGTTCTGCGGATGCAGTTACAGAAAAAGAAGGCTTGCAGCATGGTGGGGATATCCAGGATCCCTTTCCCACCTTTGAGGGTATCCTTGTACATGACCGCCCGCTTCCCTCTGTCCATGTATTAGCTGTAGAATTACCACAGTTATCCAAGTAGACCCAGCCCCAGCTTCTCAGTCTGCTGCCAGAAGAAAAACACCATTTAGTTTGTTCAGTGGGTGGTTCCCAAAACCAGTTTTGGCTTCCTGATTTCTTATTTTCTCAGTATTCAGACTCCTGAGGCTCTTAAATAAAAGGATGACCGAGATAGGTTCTGTTTTGGTTCATTTTGAGCTCATAAGGAAACATCAGTAACCTTTTTTGTTTCAAAGTTATGCTTTAGGGCTCCCAACCAAGTGTAGGCACCACTGTTGAGGTGTTAAGAGCTGGAAACTGTAAGTTTTTCATTGCTGCAACCTTATATCCTGAGTATGGGGAGAAAGTTATTTTACTTATGATACAGTATACACCATCAATATACAGTTTTAGCTTCTCTTAGCATTTCCTTTCTTGGTAGAACCAATTACCACATATAGCCCTGCAAGTACACTCATGCTTCAAGAAAGTGCAAAAAGCAGTAACCAGTTTAGTACACTGGGGCTCAAGGTGATACACTTGGAAAAACTGAAACAACACCAACACTGGATTTATTAAGTCTGTATTTAATACAACCTTTTTACATTTGCTTGCATGAGCAATCACTATAAGAACGACACCAGCTGGGTTTGCTAGCAGGTAACTCTGGGAGCTGTAACACCATTGCAGGATAATCCTTGGTTCTGCTTCCCCTATGGGGACTTGATTTTCACAAATAAATCCTTGTAGAGATCACATTTTCACTCTTTTATCCTCTACTCGCAGCAATTTTCTTTCCTGTGCCCTCTCTGGATTATACATAATGATATATTTATTATAAATGGGAGCTTATAATACTGCACAGTCTGGTTAGAAGTGTAGTGCTAGTCCTATTGATAGCACTCTCAAGGTGCTTACAACAATCATTTTATAGCATACTCTATAGGGAAGTAGAATCAAACTTAATGTAGTAAAAATACAGTTAGGTAAATAACGGCATGTGCATTGTCATTAAAATGCCAAAGCTTAACTCTTTGTTCCTTATACATCCCGAGATGTACTATTCATCCCACTCCACTAACACTTTACAGTATATTCAGGGAAATAAAAAAAAAAATCTTGTTTTTGCCCTATAAACTGTTAAACGGCTCTATTGATTGTAAATCGGACAGTTTCACGCTTTAATAATGTGTACGTAATCTGTGGTATTACTTCTGAGCTAAATCCCATAGGTGGCCAGCTCTGTTAGTGTCCCACATGGTACAATTATATATCTTTTGAGCCTCCGGCTCTCACTCCATCTGGATCTATGTCCGACCAGTGGAATTAATCAGTGGATGCTTAAGGTCAGCGAGTTAAAACTGGAAACCCCAGGGGTGTTGATCAGAAGTAAAAACTCAGCAAATCTCAGTTTGGGAAACATTAATGGAATCAGCAAAGCAAGTACAGCAAACTTACTATATGGAAATGTAAGAAAAACAATAAGAAACAATTGGTTAAAAATGTATTTAAGACATATTTAAGCACATTTTATGAAACTTTAACCATTTTGCATATTCCATACAATTTTTATAATTAATAACTTGTTAAAGTACTACTACTGTACATGATATGTCGTCTGTTTTATTTTTATTTCTCGGTACGTGGGTTTTGTCTCAGTCTTAGATTTAGACAAATATTTATTCCTGTTTGCTATTCATCTACCTACAAAAGTACAAAAATACCAAAAAAAACAACAATAGAAATATTAGTAAAGCAAAAACACTTTTGTCAGTCTCTTGGGCACACTCCCTCCCCTAGGCTGCACGTATAGCCTAGACAGCAGTTTGTGCTATCCGCGCAGCCTAAAGAGGGTGTGACTACACGGATCAATAGGACGCTTTTGATCTGTGCAGATATCTTTCCAAATGGTATGTGTGGGTGGGAAGAGGGGCCAGAGCCCCATCAACTTCACAATAGTCGCAAACGACGCGTCCCCATGGTCGGGCCCAGGGGCGGGCTGGCAAGTTTCAGCCCGGGGGGAGCACAGGCGGCCGCAACGCGTGTCATGTGATGCGGCCGCCTGTGCATTCAGTTTATGCGGACGGCACCGCTTGCATCCACGGGGGGGCCCAAACAGCTATTAGACTGAGCGGCCCGGGGGGCGATGCCCCCCGGCCTAGCCCGCCCCTGGTCGGGCCTGGGGTCTTTGTAGTCTATTGGGCGTCCCTGTTTATGGATCAACAAGCATGGTTGCCAACAGTCCCTAATTTCCAGGTACAGTCCCAAGTAATAAAGATTTCTCCCTCTACATTCCTGTCTTAGGGAACGTATTCCAATTCTGACTAAACATATAATGTATTTCTCTCTTGTTCTGTAAATTAAATGCAGTTTGCACTTTCTCTTTTTATTCTTTGGGCTCTATAATGTAAGTTACCATTTATTGAAGAGGACTATTTAAAATGTAAATAATAATAAAAAAAAAGATAAGTAATTGTATAATGACGGGCATTGTACTAGCCATAACACATTCACCATGAGACCTTCACTCATTGTTTTTAGGAACCTGTGACCAAGTTCTCTTTTCCTTCCTATCTAGTGATCACTGCTTTCTTGCTGTAACGAGAAGTTATTAAAAAGAAATCTGTGTAAGTCTTGCTGCAAAGACTCTTGGGTTTTGCACAGTAATTGAAGCTTCCGTCTCAATTTCTCTGTTTCATCCTATGTTATATTTCCCCAGTGACAGCAGATGAGGTTCCCCAGATTTCTATCTAAGGCAGGATGCAGACAGCCACTTCTTATAGCAGGTAAGGTGAGCAGGCTGGAGAGACAGCTGTAGAGGGAGGTGGAGAGATGAGCGTTCTGTGATCACCTCTTTTGCTCTCTAATTGTTTTATAAGGGCTTTTCGTTTCAGGGGAGAATTCATTGACCGTACATGTTCTATACCATAAGGTAGTTGTTACTGCAGGTTTCATTAATCATATGATTGTTGCAGCGCACTCTGACCACATTCTGGGGCCAGTGGGCATAAACGCCTCCAGCATTCAAGAAATAAAGAATTCATGTTTACAATCTATGCAGGTTCATTATGGGAAAAGGAAACATCACATAAAAGTCCAATAGTATCCTACAAAGCGGTTTGTTAATGCTGAGGCAGCATTAAGAAACATTGATAGTATTTGACTAGGAGTTATTTACAGCAGATCTAGATAACTGCAATGTATACCGTACTGCATTACATTAGGACTGACTAGAGAAGTTTAATGGGATATTAAAATTTAAATGTAAAATTGTGTGTAGGAAAAATCCTCTCTGCATAGCTGACTGAATTAAATGACCATTCGCTTATGAGGGCACATTAATAAGAGCATGTGAAGTCTTCATTTAACCAGAAGTTAATAATAACTAGCCTCTGTATATGCCATAATGATCCGCTCTAAGGGGCCAATTCAAATAAAAGCAACGTGCTTCCAGATACCACCGGCTGCGCACATTTACGACATTTCTGGTGCTCTAACATTGCAGATTTTCCTATGGGGTGCGAGGAAAGATCTGTGATGTTGCATCCCCATGGAGCAACTATTCTGGAGGCACGTCATGAGACATCTCTTTGTATGAACTGAATCAATCTGAAGAATTAAGAGACATGCAGCCCTCTTTGGCATGCAGACCCTCTTTGCTGACCATGGCAGAATTGTCTTTTCCCTGGCCCCTGTCTTTACCCAATCTCCAAATAGTCTCCTGGAACATGTTTTTTTTTCCTAATTACAGTTCCCTATTGTTTGAACTGTATTTAATAATTAAATATAGATGGAACACTACATGTTTAGACTGAGGTCACAATCAAGCACCTTTCTGTAAGCTCACATTCATTATGTAAACCATACTTACCAACTTTAGAAAGTTGGTTTCCGGGAACCTGCCGGGGGAAATGGGTGTGATGGGGGGCGGGGCTCCAAAATGCGCGTAATTTTGGACCGCCCTTGTGACGTAATGACGCAAATGCGTCATTTGACAGCGGGGGGCGGGGCCAAATGCTGCGATTCACCGGGAATCGCGGCGTTTGGGACCTAATTCTGCCCACTTCGCTAGGAAGTGGGCACTTCCTAGTGAAGTGGGCAGATGCGGGAGATTGCCACACTGTCCCGGGAGACCGTGAGACTCTCGCAAAATGCGGGAGTTGGCAAGTAGGATGTAAACTTAAAACATCATTCCCACCAATGTAGATATATTGGGATTGTGTCACAAAACTTAACTGCTCCACACTCCTGTGCTGCTGATTTGCTCTTCTGCTGTGTAGAGGTCAGCATTTCCTGGTTTGGGTGGTCACATGATCATGGCTGGTGGGCGCCATATTCAAACTCGCTGAGTATATAAAGCTCACTCTGACACTGCAGCAGCATTAGAGCAACAAGTATTCATACCCAGAATGACTCCCTGTTATGCTGTATTGCTGCTGACCTTGGCTTCTCTTGTGATTCCTTCTTGGATAGTGCTTCTGTTTGTTAACCCCTCGTGTACCAGTCCTTGCTTGTTTTGACCACTCTCTCTTTCCTGATTTTATACTGTGCTATTTCCTGTGTACAAGATCCTGGCTTTTTATTGGACTCCCATTCTGCATACTAATTTTGTACATTGCTACCACTAGTATACCAGTCATTGGCTAGTTGACCTGCTTTCAGATTTCCCTTTCTCTCCCCTGAATTATGCCTAGTGGCTGATCAGAGGGCTGCTACCTGCATGTTCCCAGCCGCAAAAGTCCAACCTACCTTGCTTCGGTCCTCGGTGAAGACCGGGTGAACTTTTAGACTCCATGGGGTATATTTACTAAGCTGCGGGTTTGAAAAAGTGGAGATGTTGTCTATGGCAACCAATCAGATTCTAACTGTCATTTTGTAGAATGCACTAAATAAATGATAGCTAGAATCTGATTGGTTGCTATAGGCAACATCTCCACTTTTTCAAACCCGCAGTTTAGTAAATCTTGCCCCATGTCTCTGTTTTGCTAGCTCTAGACCAGGCTAACATGTGTATCCATTACCCTAGGGCTCTCCTCCTTAGACAATCATTACAGATTGTTAATTTTCTCTTTCCCTGAGAGGGTGTGTTGGTGACCGTTTACTAAATTTAATTATTACTTTCATTACCACAGACATGAGCTGTTTTAAATGAATATCAGATCATTTATTTTGCTGATTCAGAAATTCAGACAAATTTCAGAGATTGGTTGCTGGCAAATTAATACACAAACTGTTCCCAAATATGGCGCGTAAATAAAACCCACTTGAGAAATGAGCAGCCCTATCCACATTTTTAATTCTTTTGTGACCATTAATAGTCTATTGCTGGAACACAGTTTTCTTACTAATCATTTCAGAGGGGCTGGTCCTGCAGCTGTAATGGTGCCATCAATCTCCCTCATAGTTCTAGATGCCGGTCCTGGCATCTGGCAACATGCACTATGTCTTGGGAGGTGCAGCAAAAAATGTGCCCATTTTCAGCTTGTAGCTGTTCAACAACTGCATTGGTTGAGATCGTGAACTGCCTGTGTATTCCTACACCTACCTAGCTAATGGCACTAATGACAGCTACAAAAATTAATTGTGACTTGCGGAGGTCAGTGTGTTTTAGCTAAGGTGTAAAATATATAATAAACCAGGAAAGGGATAAATCAGGCAGGAAATGCACAGTAGCCTGGTCAACTAATAATCCAGTCACAGAGAGACATGTTTCATTAATACTGTCCAGCAAGAATGAATGTCCCAGGAGCAGCAGATTCCTTTTATAAACCTATAAACATGTGATATTTTGATGCTTGTTAAGTGACATATTTGTGTTTCACTACGATTGGCCTTATTCTCCAGAGGATGCTATGTATTCAGCAAATAAAAACAGATTCCATACAATGTACTGCATCCCAAGTTCTACTGCCCTAGATATCTGCCCTGATAGCCGTCCAGTAAAATTGCATCTCCTCAGTAATATAGGAGTTTGACATAACTCATGACAACAGTCACAAAAAGTTCCCTTATAGAGATTATTAATGAGCATGCGACATCCTCCTACCAATACTACTTAGAAGGCTTTGCAGGCAGTCTTTTGTCAAAGTATGTAATGTGCGCTAAGTGCCGTACCTCATAGATTGTGAAGTATTTGAGGTAAAACATCTGGATTTGATTAGATTGAGATGGGCTTAGAGGAATTAAAAGTGTTTCACTGTATATAGAGAGCATGTAATCATTCACATCAGTCCCTGTCCAATTGGAGCTTTCATTCCAAATTCTCTATTCCACAATTACACAAAGATCCATTTTGTCAGTGCCAATCAATCTACCAGTAGGTTTATGGACTGTTGGAGAAAACTGGAGCATCGGGTAGAAAAAAAAAAGCCCAAAGAGAAGATACAGAGCCTGAGTCATTAAGGAGAGCAAAGCATAAAAATAGAGTAACTTTGCACCTGGGCAAAACCATGTTGTATTAGAGGGGGAGGTAAATTTAAAATATGAGGACAGATTTATATTTGGGGTTGGACATATCCTAAGATCAACTTTAAAATTCAGTGTACAAATAAAGCTAGCAAGTATTTGTGTGCTACATGAAAAAACAGCCAGTATTTAACTTATGTGCAAAATAATAAACTAATTTGCACCCCTTGCATTGTAACAGAGAACATTTACTCTTTTTTTGCTTCACTTTGCTTAATGGCTCCGGCCGACAGACACAAGGCCCTGGTTGGAGGTGAACCTGTGTTGAGACAACCAATGCGGTAACAGTGCTAACCATTGTGCTACCATGCTGCCTCTTAATTGTGCTCAAATAAACTCATTACACAGGCCAACTATGCATCTTAAACTGCAGGTATACGAGAACAGATACAGCCAATTATATAGTCTAATATATCCAGCTTGTGTACAGTTGTTCCCATCTTATTAGCTCTCATTGGTGAATTATTACACACAAACAGACGTATTGGGCTTATGGATCGTTATTTCATGTAATGAAACACAGGAAGATCATTCCTCTCTAGGAAAGACTAATCTCAAAGTCAACACCTTCATAAGAACTTAATCCAAGAAGAGTCATTTCTTAAATTGGTCACTGCTTAAGCACAAACCAGATTATAGGAAAGACTGTGATTAGTTCTTTACCAGCAAAAAGAAATACAGAGTAATAGCTAAAGACTGGGAATAGTTAATCAGGGAAAAAGTAGCAAGTGGCAATTGCCCTTCCCATCTCATTTGCAACCTCCTCACATTTATTTTCTATAGAGTGAGCAATAAATAATTGTTAGCATGCAAAGTGTTTAGTAGACATAGGGATAGTCACCCATTAAAGTGAATGAAGTCTGCAAATGGGTAGTTTGGCTGTAAATGAGTGTTTTAGATACGAAAGCAGCCGAGGTCATCGTTATTAACTTGTGAGCGTAAAACGGAATGATGGGGTAATGAAAATATATGGTCCTGTACACAGTAAGTGAAGATGATCTCAGAGGACAAAGATCCTATGGATGTTGCGGCACTTGGGTTCTTTCAGATGCTATAAAAGTGTTTGTCCTCCCAGGACTAAGGTGACCCAAGGACGCGTTTAAAAGGCTTTATTTGCTTTCAGTTGATAAACATAACCATCTTGTTCAGTCTTTCCTAGAAGTATATTACATTTATTGCAAGTTTTGTTCTATATAATTTAAAACAGACATCCCAGGATATTTAAAGTCCTAATAATTTGTACAATATTGTAGTCTTTTTCTCCTGAGATTTCACGTAAAATAGTATAAAAAAGTATGCTGCAATTTTAATCTAAAAGTCTTGTTTACAGGTTATTACATATTTGACCCCTGGGGGGAAGTCCAAGGGGCAAGTGCGGGGGAGGGGGGCAGGCGCGGGCTAGGAGATTTCAGATGGGGGGCGCAAAGGCGGCCGCATCCCATGACACGGGATGCGGCCGCGTCATTGATGACACGGCCGCATCTCATGTCATGAGATGCGGCCGCCGTTTAAAATCCTGTGAAATTGAATCCGGAGGGTGGCCGGCCAGCCCTAATAGCGGTGAGTCTGAGCGGCCAGGGGGGCCGATGCCCCCCGGCCCATCCCGCTCCTGGAGGGGGGACATGATTATGATTTGCATCTTCACAGCCCCACACCAGCTGCAAGACATTGTAAATCATTTCACCAAGGTCTGCCAACTTCACAACAAAGAGAATAGGGTGCAGGTTCATGATCCCATCTAATTTTCAACAAAGAGAAGTGGGATCCGGGAGAGGATCCAGCTCTACCTGAAATTCTGGAGTTTACCAGATATTCCAGTAGAATAGGCAGGTATGGATTATGACTGTGTATTATTTTTTTTTTTTTTACTTCAATAGATTTTTATTGAGTTTTTCAAAGTTAAATGGGGTACAGAAAAAAGAAAGGGTAACAAGCACAGTTGGGGAAACAAACAAAAGGGGGGGGGGTCACTCAATTGAAACAGCAATCTTATAGCATGCACGTTACTTTGAGAAACAGAAATAACATATACACATTGGTCTTTCTCATGGTACACCAGATGGGGAGATATTAATACCTAGGTAGTGCAGATAACCCACAGGCAGAGCCTATTCTTTAGGCTGGGGTTCCTCTATGAGGGCTGCTGGGGAGGAAGGGGGTGAAGTATTTGAAGCTACTCGTGCTCTACCAGAGCCCTCTGTAACATATTCGTGCCAGCTAAACCATTTGAAAATTGGATTGGAGGCTGATGACGTATAGGGCACATCCATAGTTTCCATTTTAAAACTATACTGGATCTTAGACACGACCTTAGTGATGCTGGGGGGAGCAGGGGACTTCCAGTTCTGAGCTATTGCTGCTCTAGCGGCTATTAGTATGTGTCCTAATACATAGCGCTTATAGCTAGGAACCACAGGCTGATATATATGTAGGAGGGCTACCTTCGGGTCAAGAGTGACAGAAACTCGCAGGACCTCCGAAATCAAAGCGGATATCTCGCCCCAGAACGTCTGGATCACCGGGCATGTCCAAAAGACATGATAAACATCTGCTATCTGACCACATTGACGCCAGCAGAGTTTAGACTGACTTGGCCATATCTTATGAAGGCGATCCGGGGTGAGGTAGAGCCGATTGAGGAGCTTAACATGCATTTCGGTGTGATTGATGCATCTAGACATGCGGTGTGAGGAAATGTAGATCTTTTCCCACTGCTGGAGGGAGAGAGTCATACCAATATCTGCTTCCCAGCGTGCCTGAGTCGGAGTCTTGGAGGCTGGGACCAGGGACTGGGAATAGCGGTACCAGAATGTTATTCCTCCCCTACTGCCTGCCTTTGTTAATCTATCTAGGACCTGAGCTGGAAATGTGGACAAGGCTTGGGGGGTCCTGGAAGACGCCCCCACCCAATGTCTTATTCTCATATATTTAAACATCTCAGACTGAGGCAGATTGTATTTGTCCCTAAGCACGTCGAAGGGGAGGAAAAGGGTCTGCGCAAACATATCCGCCAGTGAGACTATCCCTCTATTTTTCCATACAGTAATATTGATATCCGGCATGAGTTTGGACAGTGCTTGGAGGGAAAGATTGCGAGAGGGGAGTACAACGTCCTTGTGCAACCCAATAAATCTATCCCATACCCGTAAGGCATCCGAGATAGAAAGTAATTTACGGGCACCTGGTGGGCGGTCCGGCCTAGGAACCCAAAGAAGATCCAGCAGGGGGAATCCTACGTATAAAGATCTCTCGATATCAACCCACGGCTTAGCTGCAAGGGGTAGCGACCAGTCACGGAGGCAACTCAGAACACAGGCATCCTGGTAAAGTGTTAAGCTGGGAAGCAATAGGCCGCCTCTTGACTTTGGTAAAGACATACGTTTATATGTAAGGAGGGGGCGTTTCTGCCTCCAGACGTATGACATCATCAGAGTGTGAAACCTATCCATCATTCGTTTTGGCATAATATAGGGTATGGTACGGAAAATATACATAAGTTTTGGTAGCAGCATCATCTTAAAAGCCGCTATGCGCCCCAGCCAGGAGACCTCGAAGTCAATCCAGTTCTTAGCCAGTGTGGAGAGGTGAAGATAAATCGGGGAAAAATTCACTTCAAACACCGCAGATAAATTTGCCGGAATATAAATACCTAAATATGATAAGGAATCTTTAACCCACACAAAAGGAAATTTCTTTTGTAAGCTTGAAAGGGAAGATTGTGGTATATTGATAGGAAGGGCTTCAGATTTTGTAATGTTCAATTTATAGAATGATGCTTCGCTAAACCGGTCTATGATATGCTTCAAAATTATCAACGAGGTCTCCGGGCTGGTTACAAACAGAAAAACATCATCAGCAAATAGGCATACCTTCTGTCTATGTGGATGGATGTTAATACCTGGGAAGTTATCCGCCTGCCGGATTGTATGGGACTGTGTATTATTTTGATCTCAAGTTATGATTTACAGCAGAAAAAAGATAGCAAGTACTCTGAGGTTGGGACAACTGGTTAGGTTACAGGATGTTAGGTTACCTGACAATTAATAGATCTGAGGCATACAGAAGACTGCTAGCAGGAAGTTTACATACTCAGGAGACAGTGACTGTGGATGATAGACTTTCTCATATATGTGGCAGCATGTACTAGCACAGTAAAAGCCACAGCAGTTCCCAAATAAACAAACTAACAAGAAAGGTATGTGACAGATACATACCATACAATACATGTCCTATGTTCCTGGCCATCCAGGGCTGCTTATACAGTAGAGGTCATTTACAGACCAGATAGTGCATTTTCTTGCACAAATACACCTAGTTCTCTGTCATGTGCATTCACAGGTGCATTCCATCATTCCGCATTCTATGCAGATGCTCTGCAGAACTGGTTGTGGGATTGCAATCCATCGAATGCACTTGTCTTCAAAAGATAACATCAAAGTCCCTCTTATTATCACTTCTTTCTTTTTGCAG
The DNA here is from genome assembly GCF_038048845.1 of Mixophyes fleayi. Lineage (NCBI taxonomy): Eukaryota > Metazoa > Chordata > Amphibia > Anura > Limnodynastidae > Mixophyes > Mixophyes fleayi. The sequence continues at coordinate 61,516,541 of NC_134404.1, read as the reverse complement.
CCTGATTTGTGCCATAAGTATGTCATGAGAATAAAAAGACATTGGAACTGGTTTTATTTTGTGCGTCACAGTTCAGTTTATTACATTGTTTTTTTCTCTCTAGATATATTGCACATTGAAGTCTATCTGAAAAGTGTCTCTACCTAATGTTAAAAATAAAGTATTTACTGCCCAAGGACAGGAAATAGTAAAATAATAATACATTCCTCCAGCTGCCCCTGCTGTCCATTCAAATGGAAGCACCCTCCGTTAAACACAATGCCTCTATTCTCCCTGCACAAGCTTGCATAGAGAAGCATGGAACTACATTCTGCACACTCCAAGCCATATAAAGGGGGCATGATAACAAATTCTAGTTCAGGCTGCACTTGGCTGCTCTAGCTATGTAAATTTCAGCAAGAACACAGGCGGCAGGAATACTGATAGCACCGGCATTTGGACAGACGGCAGGGTCAGCCAGAGGTGAGTACTATTATTTTACTGTGTTCTGCCTACAAGCGGTAAATCATAATTAAGGTGCACTTGACTAGAGATTGAGTACCTTATTGTAATCAATCTTCGACTACTGCATGTCTCAGGCTTGAGTTCAGCAGGAATAGAACGACCTATAGCCAATCAGATCATAAGAATGCTCACAACGACCAGAGGGTTCCAAGAGAAGAGCATGCTGATGCTGTTGAAGGCAGTGGCTGTCCACTCATTTGGTTGTATAAGTAAGGAGAGAACTGAATGAGGCAGTGCCATAATGTGAAGTGTGAAATGGAGGCAAGCAGAAAGCAACAGACAAAGGGCTAAGTCATTAAGGAAAGTATCTGTTAATTTTTTGCTTATCGTCTGCAAAATCACTCTGCAAATGCTCAGAACTGGACGATACGGAACAGAAGGCAGCCACGTCCAAGTACTCTTAGAGCACATATGACACTTACTACAGCCTATAACTTCGGAGAGGGAACAAGGTCAGGAAAGGGAAGATGCACATAGGCAATGTACATTAAGAGCAGGGCCATCTTTTCCATTGGGCACGATGGGCAGGTGCCCAGGGGCTCCACGGGCAAGGGGGCCCCATAGACAGTGCTTTTAATTAGAAAAAAATAATCCTGCAAAACAAACCTTCAAGGGTCACTGAGCAAGTACATCTATCTCTATATATCTATATCTATATCTATATCTATATCTGTATCTCTATACATCTATATCTATATATATATCTATAATATAACTGTCTAGTGGCGTGTGTTAGTCTGTCTGTGTGTGGAAAAAATAAAACCAAGCTGCAGCGCCACCTGCTGGGCTTAATTATACACTGACCTACTAAATTCTTAGTGTTTGTGTAAAAAAAAATTCAGAAAGGGCTGAAATTTGGTATACTCAGATGTTTTTAATTTGTTAATTTAATTTGTTAATTGTTAAAAGTGTTTATAAAGATTTAAAAAATATATATATATATATTTCTTGAAGGAGAAGTGACAGTTGGGAGTGGTTGGAGGTTGCCGGGGGTGACAGTGGGGAGTGGTTGGTGGTTGAGGCCTGGGCTATGGCCCAAATGCATGACAAGAACCTTTTTAACACCTTAAGTAGCTTGATTTGACTAGAATGAGTATCATGCACGGGTTAACTTGTATGTATGTATATATATATATATATATATATATATATATATATATATATATATATATATATATATATAGGGGCCCCAGTGCACTGCTTTGCCCGGGGGCCCATAATGTTGTTAAGATGGCCCTGATTAAAAGTGCTCCCGTGCAGTCACATTCAAATCAAACTCAGGCGCACGCAGATGTAGGCAGGATTTCTGCCATATCCCTTACTACAGCTAGAGGTCTAGTCTAAGTGCCAATTGCTAGGTAGTGCTATGTAGACTCCTGGACATAACCATGTTACAATGCAAGGGGTGCAAACTAGTTTTCTATTTTGCACATAAGTTAAATACTGACTGTTTTTCATGTAGCACACAAATATCAACTTTAAATTTCAGTGTACAAATAAATTATTAAGTATTTGTGTGCTACATGATAAAGCAGACAGCATTATTTCAGAGGAAGGAGACTCACTAGCAAGTAAAAAGGTCTGACTGGCATGAAAACCAATGGCAAAGCTAAGGGGAATGGTTTGTGGCAAACAGGGTTATTTGCCACAAACACAAACATATATATATATATATATATATATATATATATATTATTTTTTATTTTTATTTTTTTTCTATGCGCTCTTTTGAGATTTTTTCCACATAGGAATTGTACGTATCCTGCAGTGTCTGTTATAGTAGTGCTACTCCCGTAGGTTTACTCTGTAAACCTCACCACATGAATCTTAAGATCCGTTTCTTGTTAACTTCCAGAGTATGCAGAGCTGATTTACATGCAGTTTAAAAAAAAAGCACAATCCGCTCAGTACGTGTGTGCAAATGTGTCCTAAAGACCACGTTCACATTGCCACCTGGACAATATTTTGGCTTTTTGAACCCAGGAAATTTTCGCGTTACAGAGCATCCCAGCTCATCAGACCCCATTCACACTGCACCTTGAACCCAGAAAATTCCCAGGTCAATCCCATTCATACTGAACTCTGGTGTGCCCTGGCAATAATTGTGAGTCATCACAAGAGGAACTTTGATTGGCTGACAAAGTTGAGGTAATTTAAACCAGCTCCTTTCTATGACACCCGGGTTGAAAAACCCGGGTCGCACGGTTCACACTGGCGGCTACCCAGGATGGATCCGGGAATAACCCTGCAAGAGTCCCAGGTCTAATTCTGGGGTCATCAGACCTGGGTAGATGCCGGTCGCCGGGGCTCGCCCCGACAATAGCCTGTGTTTTTAGGTCAGTGTGAACATGGTATTAGATAGTGAAGAGAGCAGGGTCCCTAAACAGCATGGAGCAATGATGTGAGGATCCTGTCAAGCATGAGAAATGCAAGAAAAGATTGCGGTGGCAAATGCAATACTATACCCCTAAATCAAGGTTATACACTTAACATGTGAACTATAGGGGGATAAAAGCTTACACCACTCATGAGAGTAAATGAGCATTAGGATTTTCTTTATTTCATCTGTCTTATTTATATGTTTTTAAACATTGATTTAGGTGTGCCTATAATTGCCTCAACTAATTTGGATGGAGCAATGTGTGCATTCTCTTCACATGAAGTGTTGTTGCATCTCTTAAAATGTTACATGTGGTTACACAATCATTTTAACTTGAATGGAACAGCCCTGGCTATAGGCAGGCAATATGATTATATTTGTTTTTCATATGTGTGAAGAATTTCAGCCACTAGGTCACAAAGGTAGATGCACAAAGGAAAGTGCACTTTTATGCCTTTATGCCTTTTATACTTTTGTGCCTTGTGCCTATCCTGACAGAACACTGTGCTTTTTTCTACTGATTTGTTATTCTATATGTCTACTTCAAGGCTTCTTATCCTTAATTAATAATAGAGAAATCACAAGTACCCAGTTATTGTTAAAATAAATAAAAAAATGATTGCAACAAGGTCTTTTCTTATGAGTTATGATTACTGAGTGACGTGTTCAGTGTCTAACGCAGATATACTGTACATAGCATGGCATCCATATATAATTAATTAGAAGCATGCATACCTTATAAATAATGATTGCTATATCTAATTTATATAATGGTGTGATATCATCCTTAGAGCTACTTCCTTAAGATTAAAGACAAATGCCTTATATATCTCATACCAGAAAAACAACAGGTGTCTTATACAGAAAAAAACTTGAGAACAAAACATTTTCCAGACTCCAATCTCCTCAGGTTCTGGGAATCAGTGTAACCAAGGCCTCTAAAGGAAAATAAGTAGAACATGGATAAGAACACATTGGTCCTGGAAATGCTTAGTCCCAAAAATATAATTGCAATTAAAAATTATTCTGTCAATAAAATACAAATGACAGACACATGTTAGGGCTTGGGTTACCAGTATAGTTACACTAAATACTTACTGTTAACTCTTAACTTGCCTATCATTATAAATTCATTATGGTGTTTTGAGTATTGTCTCAATCCACAGTAACAGTCAAAATACAGATGTATACTTAAATGTATCACTGTTTAGAGTTAGGAATACCCTATTAGCAGAGGCGCCGTGAAGTGGCGGGTGGCTTTCCATACATTTGCAAATATGTGCAACTGAGATTTCTGCATTTTTATATACAAGTAGAAATGTCAGCTCCTTTGCTGGCTATAGCAGTGTGCTAGGGGATTTTTTTCTCTGTATTTATTCCATTCAGGATAACCCCACCCTTTCAAGCACCTGCTATAAACCTATACATTGATTGAGTAACTTTCATTTCTGTATAAATTAAAAAATTGCCCAGTTGGAATGGAAATGAAAAAAAAAAATATGATGCAAGAACAGCTAGTAGAGGCTAATCTAAGACAATAGATCCACTGTTAACGGAGTTTGAAAGATTGTAACTACCTTTGTAAATGTGCCTGGCTTTAAATACCTTGTAATAAATAAATATAATATAGGCAGAACTTGGGTCACTGCACATTGTTATAGTGTAATTTCTTGTATTTTTAATACTCTATCTATCTATCTATCTATCTATCTATCTATCTATCTATCTATCTATCTATCTATCTATCTATCTATCATCAAACACCATAAGAGTTGAGATGCTGTGAAGTGTAAAATAAAGAATGTTGATGACATGATTGTCAGTCCTAGAATACAATATGTAAGTACAAACTGTTATGGTTATGAAGTAATTATAAAACTGTCATTAATCAAAATATATACATAACATTAGCATATTTGTAATAGAAACAAGCGCAAATCTTGCATTAAAGGTAATTGAACCTCATTTAAGAGAAACATTTTGCCTGAATACTGAAGTGGCCCCTGACCCCCCCTCTCAGTCAGGAGTTCCGAATTTGAAGAAGAAATAGATTCTCTGTGTGTTGAATTATTTTCTAGGTAATGGTTTCTGGGGTTATGCAAATAAATCCAACCAGATACATACTAATGAGACAAGAGATATTCAAGCTTCTCATTAATAATTCATAATGACTAGCAAATTATTTTAATTACTAGAGTTCAATTTGTTATTACACAAAGATTCAAAGAGAATTGTTAATGTTGAACTAAGATGGCTTGGAGGAAGATAAATAAACAAACGCTTTGATTGGTTTGAAAAATTCTCTTATGTTTAGGACAATGATATTGTGATCTAACAAAACATTAATTTAGAAAATACCTCAATTATCCACTTCAGGAATGTTTATGTCCTCTAATAACACAGATATCCTCATTTTTGTTATTTACATATCGCTTTATTAAGCAATACCGAGCACCAGGAGTGCATTGGGAAAAGAAAAAAAATATAGATAGCCATTTCTAGCAAAGTTATCAAAGAGACCAATTAAAGATATGCAAATCTATTGAATGGTGATGACATTGAAAAAGTGAAATTAATATGAAGATAAACCTGCTGATATAGGATGATGAATGCTTTGATTAAGCTGGACCTTATAAACACTGCATGCCACTGCCCACCGTACTAGTGTCCTTAAGGATTGTGTATGCATGATGATTAATTTGTATATCGGTCCATGTAAGACTTTTTATATGAAGGTCATTGGTGCAATACAAGTGTAAAAAGCACCAGTTAAGTTTAAGAATAAAAACAAATAAAACTATTACTCCAATCCCTATCTTGTTTATCCCATGTATGCAGTACTTAGATTGCAGATAGGGTGAGACTGGTGTATGAAAACAATGTTTTCTTGTTTAAATATGCAAAATTAAAAGTCAAGACCAATTTGGTACCAATATTCAAAAACCACTTTGGGGCTCATACCAGCATGATGATTGGCCTGACCATATGGTAGGGGTAAGTCCCTGTTATTCCCCAGACCATTAAAGAGAGCTCAAGCCTCCGAGGGCTTGATCACATCAAGAGGGTAATTTTAAGTTGGACGCAAGGCCCTTCTTACGCAATTTCATACTGTGCATGTGTACCAAAAAGGCTGACCATGTGACATTATAGAAGAAAAACTTGCAGAATTGGGTCCCACTTTTATAGTGGACTACAACCTCAACCTGACAGGCATGAGACTGAATTCCCTAAGGTAATCGGGTCCAAAGAAAACCATGCACCCCCAGTAAATAAAAGTTCTATGCTGAACGCACACAGGGGTGTAGAGATAATCAGTTTTAATAGTGAAAAAATAGCAATGTGGCACTATTGATCCCAAAAAACCCTAGCAGTCATAACTTGCTAGCACTTGTAGAACTATGGTGACATATAGGACCACATAAAAATAATGTAAAATAAAATAAAACATGGTGATAAAATCCTTTATTTAATTAAAACTCTCACAATCCCTCATTCATCAATTTATTAATCACATAATTCCACAGGAATTATTTTCTTTTTTCCAGTTTTTAATCCACAGGGAAGAAATAAAAACATAGAAACTTATGGACTTTGCTCAACTGCTCCTTATGGAGCCCCAAAGCAACTGACATTCAAGGAGGCCTGACAGAAACTATCAAATACAATGAGACTTTGCTCTGATTAGTCAAAGCCTCAAGAAAGCCGCTATTATTGGTTAGTTGCGGCTAGACCACTCATGAGGTTTAGCCTCAAAGAACATGATAAAATGTATCAATGAACCTCATTGGTATAATGAGGTTCACTGTTACTAGACTCCACGTAGGGTCTTGCCCCAACTAACCAATGAGATTCATTGATAAAATGTATCAAGGAACCCTGATTCCGCTAGAAATGGGGAGTAGCTGCTGAACTATAGAAATAGTGTCAGACATTTGGGATATTAAGGAAGTTGAAGAAGGGTAGCAGCAGACAGAAATGGACATAGGTAGAGCAATAGTGACAGAAATTGTAGGATAAAAGGATGCTGAAGAACAGGGAATAGCAGATATGGTAAACAATTTGGGAAACATATAAAACAGAGATTAAATACAGAGATGAGGAACTAATTGACAGAAAATTAAGATAGTCTGAGACCAAACAGGTCAGGGGATAGTAGTGTGTTACTGAGAAATAAAGTAGTGAAGAGAGCAATAGTATAAAGTAGGGACAGAGTGTACAGAAGACAGCAATGGTCAGCTTAGAATTCCTTGAACCACTTGTGGAATAAAAGAAATGGCGCAAGATCTTGGACCAGGAGACCCCAGCATGACACTTATCTCATAAGGATGGGAATTTCAAGGCCTTAACAGTCAAATGCAGTCAAGACAGATAAGTAACAGTACGCTCACAAAGCACGCTGCAGTGTTCACCCCATAAACACTTACCCCTCTGTAAGTCCCTGCCAGGTGAATTGGGGCAGTTTCTCTGCTGATTGCTAGTGAGAACTAACACCTTTAAACCCTGATAAATATGGCTCTTTTTATGCAAACCACGGACAGACGCCCGAAAGCAATCAGAAGCCCACAGACTAAGGCTCAACAGCCCAAAGTTTGCAGGTTATTATATGAGCCATAATTGTTCAGTAAACACAAGTAACCCATGCAATTTTAGTCATCTTAATTTCTTAAAAAATCTTCAAGAAATGGTATTTAAAGTTATAAATATTGGTAAAAACTATTGGTTTAAGTTAGTGATATTACTTGTAGAACTATAGATTCAACGATATTCTAATTTTATTAAGAGTTTACTGTACTGATCACTGTTCTAATTGTTTTATATACAGTTCACTTTAGTACATCAACATTTCTTATCAAATGTTACCCTATTCCTTCCTACCCAGATTAAATACTTCCCCATGCCCACATTATTTTTACCTGATTCCCTCTAATGTCAAAAGTCTTTGGAAGTATACATTTCTTGGAGTCTTGTCTCAGTTGGGGCACCTCAGTTCACACTGCATTAGAGTTGATGACAGTCTCTTTTCTCACACAAGTGTTAGGAACTCCCTAGCCAGCCCAATAAAACTCGGAGTCTACTCCCAAAGCCTGGTGTTCGCTAGAGCCCCTAGTGGTGGGGACAGACTTGGCCGCAGTCTGACAGAGGGTCGAGAATCATATACCGGCTAAAGAGAACCCAGGAGTGGAGTGATAGGCGAACAGCAGCGTGGGGTTCAGGCAGAGTAAACCAAGGTCAGAGGTCAAAAGCACAGGTTCAGAATCCAGGGACAAGCGAAAGGTCAGGGGCACTGGCAGAGGAGCAGAATCCGGTTTTCAGGCTAATGGTCAGGGTCAGAAGAGTAGGTTCAAGGTCCAGGAACAAGCGAGGGTCATACACGGGAAGTCAGTCACAGGTTTAAACACCAAACAGAGAGAGAACAAGCAGGCAGCAGAACTGTGAACAGGACGCTATAACCGGCAGTGAGGCCCAATCCTCACTGCCTTAAATAATACAGATGGGCAATCAGGACACAGACCAGAATGTGTCCTTAGCTGCAGACTGATGAACATGCAGAGCCTGCAGCCAATGGGAATAGCAGAGTGCCAGCAGTAACCATTCTTCATAATCAACCTTGATTGGCTGGCTGAACTCAGCCTTGAACGGCGGGCCCTGAAGTCACATGTGCGCATGCGCCCGGCTGTTTGACAGCTGGCCGGGCGTGGCGCCAGAAGCTCCCCAGCGTCCCGGTTGTTGCCCAGGCAAACGGGACAAAGCTACAGGAAGTGACGTCCCGGTCGTCATAGTGACGGCCGGGACGCCCGGAAGACTACAGACAGAGTCGCGGTGGTGCCCTTGGCCGCCGCAACTAACAACAAGGAACCAGAAAATGTCTATTCTGGGGAGTCCAACATGAGTACCTGTAACGATTGTCTCAGGAGGAGGGGTCTTGGGTGATGGAGACACGTGTTAGCCTGGTTTAGTGCTGGCCAAACAGAGACGCAGAGTTTAACGGATCCCCCAGTCTTCACCAAGAACCGCCGCAAGGCAGGATGACCTTTTTGGCCGGGAACATGCAGATCGCAGAGTTCAGATGCGATCAGTCCTCGGCTAGGTCAGCTAGCCGAGGATTGATACACTGGCAGTAGCAAGGTACAAAATCAGTAAGCAGTAGGGAAGTCCAATAACAAGCCGGGATCTGGAACAAAGATAATAATGTAGTCCAAAATCAAGATCTGAGAGAGGGTGGTCAAAGCAAGCAAGGGGCTAACAGACAGAAGCACCATCCAAGAAGGAATCACAAGGGAAGCCAAGGTCAGCAGCAATACAGCATAACAGGAAGTCAGTCTGGATAGGAATAACTGTTGCTCAAACACAGCTATATGCTGTGTTAGAGAATGCTTTAATAATATGCAGATTTGAATATGCCACCTCAAAACCAGGGTCACGTGACCTCCTGAATAAGATAACCATCTTTAGCCTTCTGAAATGTCTTTTTAATGATACCTGTGCACACAGTGCTTGTTATACAGATAAGGAGAGGTAGAGGGAAAAAAATAGATTGTCAATGGTCCATGAAGGATCTGGGACCCTTAATTAAAGCCATGGGTCCTATACTCTGTTCCTGTCAATTCAATGAAATAGTTGAAAAGTTGTTGGTGTAAAAATACATTTTTCAGCAGCTTAGTCCCTAGGGAGACAAATAGCGGCTTCAGTTCTGAAATCTAAAAATGAAAGGGAGTCCAGGGCAGAAAGGATAGTAAAACATACATTAAGCTTAGATCTACATACTAGTTTATCCCATGCACTCCAGATACCTCAGTACATGTAATGGAGTGTGGGATATAAATCTCATGATTAGGGTAATCTGACCTCTTTCTCAATTTTTCAAACATGGTGTCACCACACCCAGGTTATGTTCTCTCTTCAGTGTTGCAGATCTTGGAACGGTCTATCAAGGGTTGAGTCATGGAACTTCTGCCTAGCTCTCTACAAGTGACTTGTGATAACCCACCCACACACACTAGGGGAAAGGAATAAGCCACCTGACACGTTTATTGAAGGGCCATATGACTTAAGGGTCCAACACCTGATAAATTGAGGGTAAAGTTTAAAGTCTATGGTTGATGTATAATATATATAATACATAATCATAAAATGAAGAGACATGAGACATGTAGTGACAATGAATACAATATTTGTACAGTATATTATTAACTGAACAATAGAATTCAAAATTACATTCGATAAAGACACTCAATTGAAGAGGCAATTGTTACATTATTGATATGGAGGATTCATAATGGCAAAACTAAAATACTCTCTATTAAAGTTGGAGCAACTATTCAGCCTTGCAGATTGCAGCTGCATATCAGTACCATGTCAAAAGGTACGCTCCTTTCTTTGTTAAAGTGAAAGACTGGTTGTGGGCTTAAACATGGTTAGTATCTTAATTGACTCACATATATATAATGTGTATATATATATATATATATATATATATATATATATATATATATATATATATATATATATATATATATATATATATAATATATATATATATATATATATATCCTGAAGAGTCATGAGTTTGATTTCTGATTAGAGCCTCAACTCCTGGGACCCAGCCCACCTAGGCAGGTGAGTGGTTCTGGTTAAAGAAGCAAAGTAAAACAATTAATGCTAAAAAATACAAATGATCAAACACTTATATTTGCACAAATGCTCCATGTTCATAGTGGAAATTGACCCTGAAATAATGCCCACAATGCACCTTTATTTCACATTTTTTTACTGCCCTTGTAAAAGTGATATGTATGTATTTGCAGATGTTGTTGCAAATGGGCATGGTAGTAAGTGTTAAAATGTTTTTACATATAAAATTTGGGCACATTTGTGCAATAAAAACAGGCACAAATGGCATTTGTAATGTTGGAGGTGTAATTTTACACATTAAAAAAATATCAGCACTGTGTTGAATTATGTTCTGAAGTAATATACTCTGTAATAGAAAAATATGGTATTTTCTATTGTTTTTCCATAGTATATTCTATTAGGTTGGAACACATTATTCTGTATGATATATGGAGAGCACGGCTCCTCTTGATTGATTTCACTGTAATTTGATCATTTCACACTTTTTTATCTATTGATGTTTGATTATCTATACAGCAAATAGATGTGGGAGTGTTTCTCAAATGTGATTGAATTAAGAAAAATGGGCTGAGTATATTGCCTGTCTAGTTATTAATACATGGGACATCACTCTGCTCTATGTTTTATTTATTGCTGCACGTTCACTAGAGTAATAGTAGAGATAGGATTTAAAGATAAATGAATATAACGTTGGAGAAAACTGGATTTTTGTTTTTCTGTGTTATCAAATAAAACATTTCAGCAGCCCGGACTTCATCATCCATTATTTCCTAAGATCAAAGAAAGAATTGTTCCATGCAAGTCAATGCCATAGCACCAAAAACAACACAATACTCACATCTGCTGTTTGCAGGTTTTTTTTACTGTTATGCCTGATGTCCATCTTAGCCAATAATATGTTTGCTGTACTCTCTGTGGATTCTCATGCCATTTCCATGCACCTTTCTTAAGGTACATTTCACTAGAGATCAGAGCACTCTGTATCTCATCTTCATTGCCTGCATGTCTATTACTACCCAATTATGGAGTGGGTGAGGATAGAGCAACTTGGAGCTTATCCAGGGACTAAACAGTGCATCACCCCAGAGCAAAATTTAGTTAGTGGCAATCAATGTCGCTCTAATCTCCCAGACTAGACTTATTCACAGACAAGCGCAATCCTTGGACCAGCCCATGCTCAGAAGAATCCTCCATTCCCTGTTTTTCACAGAACAGTGGGGGCAATGGGGTAGAATTGGGGTTTCAGAGTGGGGAGAGCGAGCCACCACTGCCAGACCTCCATTACCCCTTGCATCCCCCCCTGTAGTTCCACTGAGTTTCATATCTACTAATGATATCATTGCAGTGTTCATAACATCAGTCCTTGCTGAAGACTGGAGTTGTAGAAAGCCACTAACCGGTATTAGCACTACTGAACTAGCAGGTGCGGAGTCTAACGTACCCCTGGTGTTCGCCAGGGACCCCTGCAAGGATGTTTGGACTTCACTGCATAGGGAACGCAGGTCGCGGTCCTACTAGCCAGCTGCCGGTGTAGTGATAGGAGAGTCAGACGGTCTGGGTCAAGCCAATCGGGAATGCAAGGTACAGGAGGATCCAAACGGGTAGTCAAACAGGCAAAGGTCGCAGGAACAATATGGGAAAGACAGACAGGAGGATGGTTGACAAGCCGGGTCACAACAGGAGAGCAAAAGACAGGAGAATGGTCAGGGGAGTCGGTTCACAACAGGAAACAATCACAGGGAACGCTGGAGAAAGAAACCTGTTACTCTGGCACCCTATTGGAGCCAGAGCCAGGTTTAAATAGAGGCAACTGTGAAGAGATAAGAGGAGCCAGAGAGAGGCACACTACGTGCAGGAGTAGCATCCCGTTGCTAGGCAACGGGACGGAGCAGGACGCATGCACCCGACAGGGAGATGCGGCGGAAGCTGCAGCGCATCTGTTGCTATGCAACAGAGCGCTCCGGCCAGAGGCAGCAGGCGTCCGTCCCCATATGGCAGGGGAACAGCAGGGACGGCTCCTGACAATAACAGCAGGAGATGAATGTGAAGAATGATTATGTTACTGAGGACAGGGCTGCATCTGACAGGGGGAGTATCATGATGTGAGATGAGCAATTATGAATTATATAATGGAAAGACCATGGCCCTGCCACAGCAAAGTAATATCATTTTTTGAGCCGCTTCACATGTTGGAAATCTCATGAGAGATGTTCTCTTTGGGCTTGAAGCAGAGTTGGAAGTAGCATATTATGCAGTAAATTGCTCAGTGCATGCTCTGAAAGCAAGTGGATGCAAATGCACCTATGCATACCAGCTTCTATATGACACTGGTGCCTACAGAGGTGGCACAGGCAAGGGGAGGGGTGACCAAGTACAGTAAAGGGGTGTTGACACAAATGTGACTCATGCAGACTTGCAGAAACATACATATACGCCTGTTAGGAGGCGTATCTTTAGTACTTGCTAAAGGGCAGGTGCAAATTTTCGCTGATCATGATGACTTGTCATAAACTAGGTGCAAATCTTGCTCTCTAGGTTTGTATCAGCTCTGCATATGGGTGGAAATATGCAATTTTTTTAAGTGTAATTTACTCCTGTTTTTCGTTTATCTCTGTATTATCCCCTTTGTCTGCTTGCGACCAATTTGATTTGGCCTTGGTCATAAATCCAGCCATATCTGATTCTCCTGTAATATTTTGTCCTTAACAAAAATGCAGTATTAACATCAGCTGGATATTTTAACGCCTCACCCTGTCAAGTGACCTTGACCTTGGGCTATCCCTGTTTACTTGATCTGGAGTGAGAATTCTTTTAGAACCCACCACCCCCAGAGTTTGCTTGTATATTATATTTCTCCTCCAGCAAGTCCACTCTGATTGGTCTACACTCCCACATACACTAAAAATTATTTACAGACCACAAAAACTGCAGTCTGGCAATGCTTCTGTATGTGCAGTATGTCTGCTTGTTTATCTATAATCGTTTTGCAGGTTGACAGATGCTCCAGAAAATACGTAAGCTGAAAACAGTAAAAATATCCCATGAATTTACTTCCATTTTTGTATCACCCTATTTATTAATTTAAACATTGCCATTTTTATCCTTTAATACTTATTGTTTTAGCTTAATTTATGTCTTCATTAATCTTACAAAGAGAGGACACTGAAATTGTGTTTATCACATGTGTCACTTTTGCATGTATGACACTTTTTATTACATTGTTCAAAATGCTCCAGTAAGTGCACTTTCCATAGAAGTTGAATTGCAGAGTGCAAAATACATCCCATTGTAGGTCCCATTATAAGTATAACAATAAGCCCCAGATATCTGAGACCTTAGAGGTGGTGGAAAAGCTCTTCTGCTGGGAGAAAAAGTCACTTGTTTCCTACCGAAGAAAGAAGGGAACGCCCATACATGTCCCCTTCCCACCCATTTATTTCATTTTAGTACAGCCTACAAAATTAAATCTAATTTTTCCATTAAAATGCAGAACTAGGTGTATTTGTATATCTTCATATAGCAATGAATGTTCTTGATCAACCCAACTCCTCACATTATTATTATGATTATTATTATTATTATTATTATTATTATTATTATTATTATTATTATCTTTTATGCTTATGGTGCCACAAAGGGTGCACAGTGCCATAAAAGTAGCATGGACAAAACAAAGTGCATTTAAAACCAACACAGCTGAGAACAGGTGCATAGGACAAAGAGGTATAAGTGAATTCTAGAATTCACTGGGGAGTGAACTAAAGCAGACTGAGCCTGTGCCCAGCAGTGTGGGCAGACAAACAGGATCAGATCAGTAATGGGGATGCAAAGGCAAGGGAGAAGAGGAGAACCCAGGGCAGGAATCAAGTGCAAAAGCGAGGCTGGGAGCCAAAGGCAGAGGTTTCAGGAAGAGGAGGACACAAGGTTTAGAAGGCCCTGCTCTCGGGAGTTTGCAATCTAAAGTGTGTCAGTGCTAACTGTTTGCAGAAGACTGCTAACTTTTGCACCCCCCAGATGCCTCTATGGCCAGTACATCCATGTTCTTCCCTGAGCATAGCATTTCATTTTGTGTGACTACACTGCTTTATCTGCCTTGTACATACAGAGTTGCATGCCCACATTAATGTTTTTGGAACTGTGTATGTAAAACCCAAGGCTTGTTGGAGGCAGAAAAATCTTCAACCAGCCTTTAACTAAACATAATGGGACTTCTCCATTTTAATGCACCTGCTTTCCGCTACCTGCTTTAGCTCTTATTTTCTATGCTTTATAGGAATATTTCACCTAGCCATGGGATAACATCTGCTTGCTATTGACATATATTCCCCATATCACCTCTTCAGTAAAACCACTTTTGCCCCTCAGGTTTCACATGTTTCCCTGCTTTACTAGATTATAATAATAATAATAATAATAATAATAATAATAATAATAATAATAATAATAAATATCTACCTGAATTGACAAAGTTTCTATATCATGTAACCATCTACCAAGAATCAAATATTCATGCTTGGTAAAATAACTAGTTAACTTCCACATTTATAAACTTTTGTTTGTGGTCTATTTCTTTAATAAAATGAAACATTATAATTCCCATGAATTACACATCTCAATGAAATGACCTCTTCACCTCCACAGAGCATGGACAGCTACCGTGTATAATTATCAGCCAACGGTGCAGATCGCTAGCTGCTTTTATCTACCATTAGAGTCAGAGCTCACTCCCGGCATTTATCCACCATCATCATGAAAGGAAGTTGGAAAGAGCACAGAGTGAAAGAATGCAAGAAAAGAGAGATCATGAGAGGCAACAAGACAGTAAAGCCAATGACAGGGAGACAGCATACATCTACTACTACTACTACTACTACTAATACTGGTACTAATAATAATACTAATAGTAATAATGATATATTGCTATATATGATGTTCTTACAAAATAATATTTTGTCAATAATTATTCTTTGAATACACGTAAATATTTTATTATTTATTTTTGTAAATACAATATATTTTCATTGACTTTTTTGTAAATAAAAATATAACAGGAATCGTTTCTATTCTTAGGTTTGTTATTCTAAAAAGGGCCAAAAAAGCAGCCATGGTATCTAAAGCTAAGTTTTACATACTCTTCCAATAGACAACCGGAACACCTGTATATTGTGTGAAGTTTCTTACAATTAGTGTTGTACCATGTCTAATGAAGTATGGAACAACATGTAGTATCTTATTATTTTAAGTGAGAATAACTTGGAATATTATTGTTATCTGCAAATAAATTCTGATCTTCTGGTGCATCAGTCGCTCCAGTATTGTACTGCAATGAATATGTTCTGCCTATAATTGCTACCCCTTGCTTTACTCTGGGCTGCAAGTGCAGCCAAACTGTTATAAGATACCTTTAATATTTATGATAATGCAGACACAACAGTATAGAGTCTGGATTTTGGGAAAATGTGCAGCCTAAGTTAAATATTTTTAATTGGACATATAGTAAATTTAATATATGTATAAACAACAACAGTCCAAATTTTCACTCATACTCGCAGTGAAATCATTTTCTATGATAGCATAAGAATTTTTTCACTCTAGAACACCAGGTGCATAGCATTTGCCTAGCAGTCCAGACTGTGAAAAATTCTTGGAGCACTGATAGGAGCAGTGGTGGATCTACTGGCACTGAGGCCTATGCAGATAATGGAGCCCACTGCGTCACCACTGGCGTCCATTAAATAAATTTATAATAAATAAATTATTATTATACTTAAATGCTCCTCCCTGCTCACTCCTTCCAGTTCTCTTATCAGTGAATGCTGGGCATGACGTCATCATGCCCAGCATTTTCAGTGGGCAGTCACAAGCAAGGAGATAGAAGACAGAAGAGAGAAAAGAATGAGAAGAAAGTAGGCCCAGTAGAAAATAACTAAAGGGAAAGAGGAAATGGGGACATTGTAATAAAAGGAAAACTGATGGAGGGCACAGTGTGATGGGGAAGGGGGTCAGGGACCCAGTGTAATTGTGACGGGGGCCATGGGCACAGTATGATACAGAAGGGGCACAGTGTGATGGTAAAGTTGGCAGGGGCCATGGGCACAGTGTGACATAGAATGGGCACAGTGTGATACAGAAGGGGCACAGTGTGATGGTGAAGAGGGCCAAGGGGAAGTGTGTGATACATAAGGGGGCAAGAGGCACAGTGTGATACAGAAGGGGCACAGTGTGATGGTGAAGGGGGTCAGGGCACAGTGTGATGGTGAAGAGGGCCAAGGGGAAGAGTGGGATACAGAAGGGGGCCAGAAGCACAGTGTGATACAGAAAGGGCACAGTGTGATGGTGAAGGGGGTCAGGGACACCGTGGGATGGTGAAGGGGCTATGGGCACAGTATGATACAGAAGGGGCACAGTGTGATGGTGAAGGAGGGGAGTGGCAAAGTGTGATACAGTAAGGACACAGTGTGAAGGTGAAGGGGTCGAGGGGCACAGTGTGATACAGAAGGGGCACAGTGTGATGGTAATGAGGGCCAAGGGGATTAGTGTAATACAGAAGGGAGTACAATGGGATACAAAAGAGGGCCAGAGGCACAGTGTGATACAGAAGGGGCACAGTATGATGGAAGGGGCAAAGTATGATACAGAAGGGGCACATGTTGTATTTTTTCATTTCTTATACTTGAAATTTGAAGTAAACAAAACAAAAAGATTCTATCTGCTTTTGTTTTTGCTCGCGTGTGTGTGTGTGTACGTGTGTGAGGAGGTGGGGGCCAAAAACAAATCTTTGCACTGGGTCCACAACTCGCTTTCTGCCTCTAGAAAGGAGCTTAACATGTATTTTTCCTGATGTGAAAAAATATAATGAGTGCTGACATGCTGACTTAGAAGATGTGGATAGTGTTGGAGAGAGGATTGATTCAGATGCTCTGACTTCAGCAGCTAAATACTGGAGATAATTGATTGCAGGTGTTCCCTTTGGCTAAGTTATGTTAGGTCTCCTGGAATAAAGCCCATTCACAGTTTTGACATGGATTTAAAGGTGTGAATTTGACATATTGGAAAAAAGTGTCACATGAATGGACAGAAGCTGTGGCTAATCACTCTAGTACTGTCTTCACCAGAAGCTATCCCACTCTTAACTTCCTTTTAAATTTATAACAGCATGAAGGCATGATTGTGGGGCTTAACCTAGGTGAGAGAAGAACCCATTTGAATTGCATTCTTAATTATGCTCCCATAAAAATAAATTCGAACAATTCTCCTCCTTAGCACTGCTTTCCCAGTTGCAGTGCATCCCTAGTAGATCCTTACTTCTTTCTCAGACAATCTGGCCATTAACTGTATGAAAACATACCCTCTGCACTCACTAACCCATCAGTTACTTAGTGTTTGTGCCCTACCGTTGTGATGCCCCATTGTCACATTGCCCAGGTATAGAGCGCTCATACATCAGAACTGTGGAACTTGAGCACAGATGGGCTGTTATTTAACATAATGTAGCTGCCTATCACATTTACCAGAGTTAAACATTCAGCCTGGACCTGCCACCAAAGCACCCATGAAGAATTTCTTAGCTCTCTGCTCATAAATGAAAATTGTGAAACTGATGTAGAATACTGTTATTTTTTCTTTGATACCCATAACCATTAATACTTTGCTGTCTGGAATCCTAGCAACTGTGTATGTTTAATCTTGAATTACATTCAAAGCTTTTATGCATTTAACATTCTATTTTGATCAGTTCCCTTGTTTAACGAACAGGAACTGGCAGCAGACCAGTCATTTAATAAGTTCCACTATACAGTTTTGTGTCTTGGGCTGTTGATACTCCCATCAATCCTTTCATGAGTTACTCAGCTGCATTATCAGGTGCATTGCAAAGATATAGAGCCCCCACCCAATCTTCAAGTTCAAAGTTTCCTTTACTGAATCAATATATATATATACATAGCTTTATTTTTCATGCAAAGGTAGTAGGATAAATATATTGATATGAAAGAGAAAACTGAATAACCAATAAAAAGATGGGAGGAAATATAGGAATTAAATATGGGATTAGACATCTGTAAAAAAAAAAATAATATAATTCACTATTTTTATATTTTTCTGAGACCTAGTGAACATAATTACAAAAATATGTAATCTTAAACCTGTTATCTAAAGTCAATTACCACAGCAACAGTGCTCAAAAATGTATTTTATGTACTGTAGTGCTGTTTATTGTTTATTAGTTATTAGCTGTTGTCATGGCAACCGCTATTCTTACAATAAAACTGAGCAGCGGAGGCCATTTTACATTCCCACAGAGATCCTATTTTGGCAAATAATATCCCTGGAACTTGAAAAAAATGTGAAATTGTGAGAAATTATGAGCTCTAAGAAAAAAAAGCAAGAAAAAAAACAGCTATGTGATTTCGAAACACTTTTATTTATTTTAATTTTTATTAAACTAAATCGAATATCTTTTTGTGCTAAAGTTATTTATAAAATAATTTACTTTGTCCCTTTAATAAATAGAGAGCTGGGACAGCGAAGCACTTTCTCTCTAGGATTAACAAGTATTCAGTGTTTGGACTTGGAGTTAATGTGATAGATGGTGTGTAGAAGTACACCGTTGTCTTGCTGCACCGTAGCTGATTTAGTTAATTAGATGAGATGATGCATGGATAGAAGCAGAAATACAGATTGATTTCTAGAAGAAAAGCTTGAAATTAAAAGACTCGGCCGAATGGCCAGTTGGCGGAGCATGAAGATGCTGGAAATGATAGTTGGACAGTCGTAGGGAGAAACCTACATACTGTATCTGTGTTTCTTGTTTATTACAGTTATAGAATATGTTGCCATATAGCAGAGACATAGCTTCTATGTCCTGTGACCTTGGATGACCTACAATGCAACATTGGATCATGCTGTTTGTTGATTAGTACAGAACTTTCATATTAAAGGTAGCAGTTGGGAATTTTATTTTCCTTATTCTAACTTCCATAGGTGTTCAAAACTAATATTTGTTCAACTTTTTGGATTCAAAAAGGGACAAAGTAAAATCTACAAAGAATGTAGAATGAAAAGATTTTGAAATTGGCATATAACTTAACAGTTTTATAGTGAATTAGGGGATTTGTGGTTGTGTGAACAATATACCAAAGTCACAGACTTCTTGTTCAGTCACAAATTAAGTTGCTTAAAACTTACCCTTATCCTATGTATTACAGTATGTCTCTGTTAACTGTTTTCTGCACTTGTTCCAGCCACTGTCCATGGTACTGAAACTATGAAACACTATGTGATAATAATGATATGCTGTCACATAAGTATATTAGCAAACAAATCATTGATCTCAGGAATATACTTGTCAAAAAGCTTGAACAAGCTGACATAAGTACCTGTAATGGAAGGTATGCTTTCTAGTAATGTAAATAATGAACCACAGAATAACAAATTTCCATTAATGATCATCAAATTGCCTTCAACAAATTATATGTTATTGCCTTGTTTGTGATCTGATACAAATCCACCTAGCATATTTTTCATTTATTTTTATTGTAATAAAACACAACCCATGTATCATTTTTTAGTTGTCATTAACTATGACATTGAAGACGCTAGCATCCTGTGTCCACTACACCAGAGCACTTAAGAAGAGTGTACAATGATCCTTCCCATGTCTTTTAATTGCATACACATTCATGCTTTCTTAGTCATACAAAGGAAAACCTAAGTGCAAACATTATTTTGTATTAACTGAGAGCATAGTCCAGTTACAATAGATTTAGAATCTATATAAGATTGTTAAATATCATGAACATTTATATACTGTCTGCAAATAACATTTACTTCAACTTGGCACTTTATTAAGTAGATTTCAGTATTTCTTTTCGAACTGCCTATAATGGTTATAATATCACTATTTGCTACATTTGTGTGACTGTTTTGTAACTTTGCATGAAACACTAATCACTAAGGGCCTGGTTTTGAGTTAAGAGCAAAGCAAAAAAAAAGGAGCAAATTTGCACCTGGACAAACCATGTTACAATGCAAGGGGTACAAATTGATTTATTTTTTGCACATAAGGAAAATAATGGCTGTTTTTTCATGTAGCACACAAATACTTAATAGCTTTATTTTTACACTGAGATTAAAGTTGATCTAGAATATACCTTATGACAACTATAAATCTGACCCTACATTTTAAAATAACCTTCTAATGCATCTTGGTTTTGCCGATGTGCAAATTTTCTCCTTTTCTTTGCTTCTATATTAAAATTAGGCCCTATACTTGAAAAGCTTACGGTTAGTACTTAAAGACATTTTAGTGCTATTCACAACTGAACAAAACAGAAAAAAACACCCTGCACATGGATTGCTTTTAACACAACCTTATTAAATTCTCTAATTGATTTTTTTTTTTATGATTGCTTCTAGCAAAGCTGTACGATACAGATTGTAAGCTTGCAAGCAGGGTACTCTTACCTCTCTGTCTGTATGTATCACCCAGTATTGTTTTATTAATGTTTGTTCCCAATTGTAAAGCGCTACAGAATTTGCTGGCGCTATATAAATAAATGTTGATGATGATGATAATTATCCACACCCACTATGTACTGCATATGAACAAATATAGAACTCAAAACTTATAAATGTGCTTGGATAATACTGGTTTTTATGTGGGGCAGCCCAATATTAATTGTGCATTCTTGCCTGTGCTTGGTGCTGTTTTTTTCTCTTATCTCTGTCTGTCTGACACCCCCTAGGGAAGGAAAATGTGCACAGTGACAATATGCTCCAGCAAAGTCATGTCAAGTGCTGCTTATTGCCATAGGTGTAATATATCATCAGCATTTATTTATTTATATAGCGCCACTAATTTCACAGCGCTGTATAGAGAACTCACTCACAACAGTCCCTGCCCAAATAGAGCTTACAGTCTAAATTCCCCAACACACAAACACACACACACACACACACACACACACACACACACACATATACACACAAGTTATGTCAGTTAACTCTCTTTTTAGTTTATACAGATATAAGATCAGCACATTCATAATATATATGTATCTCTGCATTTGTTTGCTGCAATAGTTGAAATGCTTATAATGCCAACTGCCTGGGGGACCCTCCATGGTTGCTCAACACTATGCCAACTTCTCATGCCTTACTGGTTACAATCATGCACAATTTTCTGGTCAGTTTGACTATTGTGCATCATCCGTGCTGTGCCATTTACCTAAGCCATCACTTCCAGATCTATTGTATCCATGGTATTTTTGTCTTGAATAGTTTTTAATGTAAATGGCTCACTGATGTAAAATTTCTGAAAAGATGCATTTAAGTATGCCTAACATTCCTGTTTGGTAGACTAATTATGGCTATAGCATCAAATTAGCAGACTGACAGTCAGCTGGAAGAATTGAAAGATGTGCATAAACAGACAAATGAGCCATGAGCATCAGGGAGTTTGAAGCAGTTACAATAAATGTGTAGGTATTATGTTGCTTTGATCCTTTGGTAGGTGACATCAAACTGAGCCTTGTGGACATTGTGAATATTTGACCCTTTCCTGCAGTCATGTGTATTACATTAGTTGATAGTGTCTGATAAGACCATAGCATAAAGTGACTGCATCAAGGCTCAGCAGCTCTGACACGTGTGATCTCCGTCCAGCTGAGAGGCACCGATATTACTGGCTTCTTTTGTGCTACTCTTGCAAAGCGAATTTCCATTTAAATGCATATTCTGACCTTCCTTTCAGGCAGAATAAATAAGCAATAAATTATTCATTGGAAATGTTTAGCATAGGTGAAAATTAATACTTTAGCCAAGCGGAGAACATTTCAACTTAAAAAAAAATATATATAAATAAAAAAAAATACTCAAATTATATTAATGGTCCAAGGTGGCAACAGAACATGATCATTGTGGTGCCATTTAACTGAACAATTCATCTGTATTTTTTGTATTTGTTAATGTTTTAGTCATCTTGTTCATACCAGAGCCCCTTCATCCAATGACATTACAATAATATGTCCTGATCACGTCTTACTGGGGAAAATGATTATGGTTCAAGTTTACTAAGCGGTGTTCTCCCATCTGTAACAAATAACCGGGATGATTTTCAGATGAATAGAACATTACCCAACTGGGCAGAAATAGCTTCAGCAAGAGCAATGGTTGGGGAAGAATGTATAGGCTGTATATAGCTGTCAATCATTTTTGTTAACATACTATGGTCTGTTCATTTTCAAATAATTTATTTACACATTCAAATTGTCTTACTTTTTGGCAATTACTATGGCTTTTATTTATTTTTTTCTTCATAAATATAAAAATTATTGCTTATATATCAAGACGAATTTAGACTGAGACCTAGATAAACTTGTATTAAAAATTAATGTTAGGGAGATCTCACTTGGAGACATCTCAACCAGAATCTCATTAAATGTCCCTCTGATATAGTTGGAGCTACTACATATTACAGCACTCAAACAGCGAATGGAGATCCAGAAATTTGTTATCCATGCATTGTAGAACTGTCAAAAATTAGTAAATGTATTCCAATAACAAAATTAAAATTTCAGTAGGTTCTCCTGATTGACTGTAACCTGAGGAATTCTTTTAACAATGGTCACATGGTCTACAGCTATAAAGGAAGTCCACACAATCAGTCATTTGTTATGGTTCAATAAGAAAACTTATTTTGTATATACAAATAGAAATCAACAAGGAGAATCAGTGAAGGAACACATACCAACAATCATGCATTCCCATAAAAAGAACAAGTTCATGACATATTTAAGATTTATTGATGATTGTGTGAACCCCCAATATAATATAATTTGGCTACTCAGGATGATACTGGTCAATGGATCCAACTAAAGGTTTAAAACATATTGTTGAAATAAAGCTACTTGTTATTAACAGTGTTCCACTCAAATAGTGGACCACAGTTATATTTCTGGATGTTCAGAAACCCCTTATCCATTCTGCTGCCTTGACTACTGCAACCTCCCACTTTCTAGCGTTTCTCTCAACTGTCTTGTCCCTGTACAATCGAGCCAAAATATAATAGCAAAACTGATCTTCCAGAATTCAATTCAAGATATTCACCCTCACCTTCAAAGCACTAACCAACTCCTCCTCATGCATCTCTGACCTCCTCCGAAGATCCACTCCCTCTCACCCTCTACGACCTGCCTCTGTCCCACACCCCTCCTCCTTTGTAGAACTTTCAGAGTTCTACATTCTAGAACTTTCAGAGTTCTAGAATGTACTATGTTGATGAACTATAGTTGCTATCTATAGTGGTAGAAAATAGAGGTACTCAAAACAAATCTGTAACTACAAAAGAGGCAATAGGTGTGAGTTTCACAAATCTCTCTCTTTCCAGGTCCAAAGATTATTCAACTAAAAGATACAGATATAGTGTGAAATACTTAATTTACAGAATATGCTACATTTTCTTGGAATGTAAATTCATTCACTTCCCAGTAAAATTAGGTCAATACAAAGATTTAAGTAATGGGTTTTTCATACCTGAGTATGTGATAAGCAGATTTCTATTTTAGCTAGAGGAAAGATGAGCCTCAATATAGGAATAAGACCTTCAGTGTGGGCCTGATTCATTAAGGAAGGCAAAGTGAAGCAATTTGCAATTTTCTTAATTACACGGAAATTACACACAAGTACGCCTATATTTAAGTACAAGCAGATCTAAAGAAACATATCGAGCTGAATACGGGTCTAGGTACTCACTTCCTATACTATACTTGCCATCTGCAGACAGTTACAACACACTGCAGGATACGCACAGTGCATATGTCTATTTCCCGTGAGAACGCACAGATAAACAAAATTATTAAAGACATTAACACCTATTAAAAATATCATCATTAATACAAATACTAGACTAGAAATGCGAGAGTCATCCCTATTAGTCAGCACTTATATCTGTCCTGTAGTTGTTGCAAGGATTACGGTTAAATTACATGTACCAGAGAGATGCCCAGAGCTTGAATCGGATAGATGTACGTGGTCTCGACCATGGCATGCCCTTACTGCACATAGCCTACAACCCTTCCTTCCACATTCCACCACTGAAATCATAGGCAGTTGGCATTGTGTCATTTGTGTTCACAGATGAGCATTTGCAGAGCAATTTTGGGCAAAATAGAGAACATATTGGGATTTACATTCCTTAATGAATTAGGCCCTGTAAGAGCAGGCAGAATACTTTACCTAGAGAGATGGTGATTGATAAATCATTTACTGGATTGAACTTCATGTATTTCTTAAAGAAGTTTTATCTCCTGCTATAATTATCATTATGCATTATTGGGGTGATTGATCCAGGTAATTATCCAATCGTCATTTATGGAGTGAGGAAGAATTTTTTTTCCACTAGAAGGATAAATTGGCAGCTTGTTCTTTTTTCAACCGTACTAAGCCCTCCACCCTTCCCAGGCTCCTGTCCGTAACAAAACACAGACATCAGTACTCCAATGAGATCAGTGATCTTTGATTTTTTTTTTTAAAGTTTTATGTATTTTCAATACAGTCAAAGTAAGGAGGAACAGATGTGTTTACATGCATAAGAAAACTGAATAACACTAATTTACTAATAACAATATTATCTGGGCAATGCACTACGATTATTTTAAAGAGAGTGGAGTTTTCCTTTAAATTGATTTGCTTACTTAAATCCACATGTTTGAATATATTTACCAGTTTAATGGAATATTATTTCAAATTTCTTCTGCATATCATAACATAATTAGTTTTAATGGTCATATTACAACCAGACTGTCTTGTGCTGAACTCTCTGCTGCAGCCCGGGAAGAATAGATATCTAAAATAAAACAGAAAATCAATATTTCTGGCTGGGTTTTCTTTTTTCTCTCTCTTTGTTCTCTGATTATCTCCCTCAGTCTGTCTTTTTGCTTCTCCCCTGCTACTTTCATGTATTTGAATAACAATTACCTACACAACACCTCTCCATTCTGCCTTACAACCTGCTGCCCAGTACGTCCTGTCACTAGCACAGGCTATTGTGTGAGTCTTTGTCCTTATATTATCTTGTGGTGCAACTGAAAGATAGACATGGAGGCTGATGCTTTGGTTTACAAAGCAGAATGTCTCACACAGGGCACATTTACCACTGTGTACTACAGTAATCAAGAGCTTAATTATTTGTTTATGGAGAATGTTAAAATACAACCAATAATAGTAACACAGTGACATGCAGCGAAAGGGACCAAGGAAGAGCAAGAGAGGAAACTAGTTGGAGTAATGCACAATTGATAGGAACAATTTACTTCTCGTGCTTTGCAAAAGAAAGAAGTCAAACTGGCAAGGTTAGTGGTAAGCCAAGTTTTATTCCACCACATAAGAATTTCAAGATTCTTTGCAAAAAATAATAATCCAAGTAAAACTATTATATTGGTATCACACATTCCTATTAGTATCATCTATTATGCATAGTTGTTAGACCTCAGATGCAAAAGGGTTGTGGTTCAGGTGACTGCAATTTAAATTAGAAACAAGTAGAAGATATCCTTATGTGGACTCTTGGTTAAAAGTGCGAGTGGCATGATTAGTGCAAGAGTAATATGACTAGTGCAAGAGTGACATGATTAGTGCAAGAGTGATATTACCAGTGCAAAAGTGTTATGATTAGTGCAAGAGTGACATGATTAGTTCAATAGTGGCATAATTAGTGCAAGCGTGGTATGATTAGTGCAAGAGTGACATGATTAGTACAAGAATGATATGATTAGTGCAAAACCGGTATGATAAGTGCAAGAATGGCATGATTCGTGCAAGGGTGGCATGATTAATGCAAAATTGGTATGATAAGTGCAATAGTGATATGATAAGAGCAAGAGTGATATAATATGTACAAGAGTGATATGATATGTTCAAGAGTGGTATGATATGTGCAAGAGTGGTATGATATGTGCAAGAGTGGTATCATAAGTGCAAGAGTTGTATGATAAGTGCAAGAGTGGTATGATAAGTGAAAGACTGGCATGAGAAGTACAAGAGTTGTATGATAAGTGCAAGAGTTGTATGATAAGTGCAAGAGTGAAATGATAAGTGCAATAGTGATATGATTACTGAGACTAGCATGGTAAGTGCAAGAATGGTATGATCAATGAAAGACTGACATGATAAGTGCAAGAGTTATATGATAAGTGTAAGAATGGTATGATTAGTGAAAGACTGACATAAGTACAAGAGTTATATGATAAGTTTAAGAATGGTATGATTAGTGAAAGACTGACATAAGTACAAGAGTTGTATGAGAAATGCAAGAGTGATATGATTACTGAGACTAGCATGGTAAGTGCAAGAATGGTATTATTAGTGATAGACTGACATGAAAAGTGCAAGAGTTGTATGATAAGTGAATGATATTATTAGTGAAAGATTGGTAGGATAAATTGGCTTATGCAGGCTGTAAGTTGAAGAAACATATTGTGCAATTATGTAAAATAAGAGCATAAAAGAGGGGAAGACTTGATATTAAGGAGGGTTTTGTTAAGATTCGATAGGTTTGCATAGATGCTATCACATAAATGTTTAGAAAATAATAAAAAGAGTAAAAAATTCAGTAGTAGTAGTTGTCTTTGATTGGTATTTATATAAGCCCATGTAACTGTGATGAAATCCAGTGAAGACCAGGGTGCCCAATGTAGACCCTATTGTGAAATTGAATACTGGAAACTTTGTATTCTATGTTATGTCCTCAGTGTATATGTACATTCATGTGCATATACACATGATTTGATGTGTCATTGAACAATAGATTTATTAACATATATACATAGTATAGACTCCTAACAGAGTCCTCTTTAATATATTTTCCCTTTCCAATATTTACATAAGACAGTGACAATTCCCTGGACAGTTACAGTAGTCTTTATTGAAGCATGTAGTTTACTACGCTAAGCAATGAGCACCAAATGCATAGAACTTATCACACATTTTCCACTGAAACCAAAGGATTACAATTGGGACATTTTGGGACATTTTAGTGCACTACAGACTATAGACTAAATTGTACTCCAACTTCAGCAGGAGTCTGTGCCTAAGGTGCTTTCATTTCATCTACTTATTGTAAATTAAAAAATAAAGCGTAATGCGTTCAAATTAACAAAAACATATGCAAAGATTTCCATATAATTGCCTGTATAATAAGGATGTGCAAAATAAGCAAAAATGTTCTGTGCAATATTCGCCTTCTTCTCCGTTTGGGAATGGGAATGTCACACGTTTCTCTAGCAGAAAGTTTCACGCAGAATTTTCCTTAATTTTGAACCACCTGAACATCTCTCTCATTGCTTCCTTTCTACATCATGACATATTATATTTCATTCAGCGACACATGAAACGTGGAACACATAAAGTTTCAGTCACTCTAATAACTGTTGTAGGAAGGCAGTGGATTTATGGGCCTATCTTATGTAATACAAGGCGATAGGGCTGGTTTGCTATCGCCACCTACCTCAGTGATAGAAGCCATGTATCACTATGATTTATCACTATAAGGCTTAACTTACTGCTTCGCTGGTCCAGTATTCAGGGATATGCACATACTCCAGTCATCTAGCACCTTGAAAACCAATTGGGAAAAAATTAAAAACCCTGTGTATGATGATAACCTGCTACTTGTGGATCTGCAATGTAACTAATCAATACAGAGTAGCTTATTTCTGATTGGTTAAAGCATGGGAAAGCCACTCTGTAATGGTTAGTACAGATGAGACCTCACGCAACTTACCGCAATGAACTAGATCTTAGTGACATAATGACAGGGGAACCCCATGCTGTGGGTTTCCCTCTTATAGTGTTACTAATCCAGCCTGTCACACTGCCCCCAGCCCATTTTCACGCTGGGAACACTTTTGAGGGGTGGGGGGTGGAGTTATTTGTTATAAATTATTATTTCTTTAAATTTTTTTTACACACTAAAAAGGTCCATGCTGACGGTCAAGATTATCAGCCCAGATCTTTGTACCAGCCCTCAGGCACCAATAAAAGATAGGACTTCTGTATCCGGTCTATGTTTGCATGCCCCTTGCCTCCCCCATTCAGTCTATGTAGTCGTAAGAAGGCACAACTAGTTCTTCATATAGACATAAGCGTACACTATTGTGTATGGGCATGCTCTGTGCAAATTTCAGTATTTTATTGCTAATTAAATGGGCATAGGCCCAACTTGGCATCAACCCCAGTGTGTTAAAAATTTAGCGCCTTATTCACCTTCAGACAAAAGTCCCATTGCGGGTTGCATCTTATGTGAAATTGCTCTTCGCATGCAAACGGGTTTTACGCCAGTGAACACATTTGCATGCAATTCACGTCTGAACACAAATTACACTTCCGACTGCCTACAATGTGCAGGGTGCAATTGAGAGGGAAGGGGCGTATGCAATGTACAGTAAGTACACGCCGAGTTTGAGCGCTCGCACATAAGTGTGATTCAATCTCTAGACACGTCTGAGGTATATGCCTTTTAGCTGTATCACTTGCACCAACTAAAGGGCAGGTGTAAGTGCTGACTGACATGTATGCATACCAGAACATGTGTTTGCAAGTAAAAGAAACTATAAACAAGCATTTTATGTGCAGTATAAATACAAAATACATTTAATGTAAAAAGAGTGTATTTTTATTAATGATTATAGTAATAGTATGATAAGAGTTTTTAATTTATTTAATAGATATTTTCTGGCATGTATTCTGATTGGACTTCATATTGCACATACCCTGCAGTCTGTTCTGTCTTTTCCACCAGAGCGTACTTACACCAATATACCCATAATCAAATGGAAACACTTGTACTTAAATACAGGCAGATGTGTGTGTGCAAGTTTTGGTACCATTTTCTGAAATGCAACTTGTGTTCACATTGCGCTCCCAAGTTGAATCAGGTCATTAAAGTGCATTTTAATGCGGCCACATTCTAAATATGCCAGTCATCGTCATCACTTTTTGTTACTGTGTGTAAAAAAATTATAAAATTAGATAAATAAAAAACAGCTACCCTCTCCCCCCAAAAAAAGTGAACCAACCTCCACACTCGTAGTGCTCAAGCTCATCTGAGCTTGTTACCATTAATGCCAGAAGATGAACAGCATGTAGTTCCCCCGCAAAATCCAAAACCAGCATCTTGATATGACAGGTCCAACTGTACCAGGGAAGCATGGGATACCCCTATCATAGTGTCAGCCTGTTAAGCAGGAGTTGGGCCTGAAAAAAAATGTAGATTTCCCCTCCCACTACACAAATGACAGGCCAGGAAGCTGTCTACATATAATCAATCAATAGCGGATTCAATCTGTTTGGCTAAAATAGCTCTGATTGGCTATTTGTGCATAAACCCCAGGTGGGTTATTCAAGAACTTGATTGTATATTTGCACCAGGACTTGAACACCTTCAAGAGATACACCTGGAAACAGCCGCATCAGGAGATGTGGCCTACTCAGCATAGAATGCATCTCTAGTAGGCCTGCACCACTTACATGTGCACAAACTCACTATACTTCAGTTGCTGTCACGAGCCGCGGCGGTACTCACAGCCGCCGCGGCTCGCTTCTCATGCGCCCCAGCGTCCCGGCCGTCACCTTGACGACCGGGACGTCATTTCCTCTTCCTGTCCGGCCGTTACCAGGGCAACGGCCAGACGCTAGTACACTAGCGCTGCGTCCCGGCGGTGCTGGTAGCCGGGCGCATGCGCATAGCAGGCAGCCTGTGGGCTGATTAGGCTTATTAACAGGCATTAGCCTGCAACTGTGTAGGTCAGGGGCAAGCCCTGATTGGCCCTGCTGGATACTAGTAAATTAGCCTGCAGGAGTGTGTTCAACTGCTGATTGGTCTGTGTCTGTACTTAAGTCAATGAGGTCTGCTGCCTCATTGCCGGTTATAGCTTCTGTGCTCCAGTCTGCTGACCTGCTTGTTCCAGTCCCTGTATCCTGTATCTACGTTTGACTTCCCGTGTATGACCCTTGGCTTCGTATTGGACTTCGCTTGTGTTTCCTGTGACCCTGATCCTTGGCTTGTTTACCCGTTCTGCTACTTTGCCTGTGACCTCTGACCTCAGCTTGTTCATCATTACTGTTACCTGCTGCCGGCCTTTGACCTCTGCGTGGACCTGACTCTTCTTGCCTGGGTTCTCCCCAGCCGGTACACACTTCACGACCCTCTGTCAGTCTGCGGCCCAGTCTGTCCCCACCATCAGGGGCTCCAGTGAACACCTGACTGGCAGAGTAGACTCCGGGTTGTGTTGTGCCGGCTGGAGGGGTTCCTAACATTATAACCGGCCCACTCACGGAGACAAGATTAGGATGGATGCAA
Source organism: Mixophyes fleayi (assembly GCF_038048845.1). NCBI lineage: Eukaryota > Metazoa > Chordata > Amphibia > Anura > Limnodynastidae > Mixophyes > Mixophyes fleayi. The sequence continues at coordinate 61,485,669 of NC_134404.1, read as the reverse complement.
GTGGATCCACACCGTCTCCGGCACAAACCCTAGCAGGCCATGTTGAGTCTTTGTATCAGATGATGCAGGGATTGGCTGAGCGTATGTCTGTTCAAGAAGAAGCCACAAAAGCTTCACAATCTCCTCCAGATCCCATCTGTGAGCCCAAAATGAATTTACCGGATCGGTTCTCCGGAAATAGAACTTTGTTTCGGAACTTCAGGGAGAGCTGCAAGCTCTATTTTCGGATGAGACCCCGCTCCTCCGGTTCAGAGCAGCAACGAGTTGGGATTATTATTTCCCTTCTACAGGGTGACCCCCAGTCCTGGGCGTTTTCTTTGCCACAGACCAGTCCGGCCATGCAGTCCGTAGACTCCTTCTTTGAGGCATTGGGTTTACTGTATGATGACCCGGATCGAGTGGCCTCCGCGGAAGCTCACCTACGGTCCTTGAAACAAGGCAGACGGTCGGCAGAAGAATACTGCGCGGAATTCCGTAGATGGTCACCTGACAGTGGATGGAACGACCCTGCCTTACGTAGTCAGTTCCGTGTTGGCCTATCTGAACAGATTAAAGATTCGCTGGTGCAATACCCGTCTCCTAGCTCTCTGGAGGATCTGATGCACCTCTCCATTAAAATTGACAGGAGATATAAAGAGCGGAAAACTGAAAAGGAAACGTCATCACCTCCATCCGCCTTCGTTCCTATCTCCCAGGATGGTGAGGAACCAATGCAATTGGGAGCATACCGTCTTTCCTCTGAGGAGAGAGACAGGAGACGGTCCCAAGGCTTATGTTTATATTGTGGCGCAAGAGGCCACTTCTCCCGTTCTTGCCCAAACAAGTCGGGAAACGAGCATGCCTAAGGAACGAGGGGAGAGTTCACTTAGGTCTACAAATTGTCTCCCAGAAAAATGCACTATTGGTCCCTGCACAGCTCACGTTCAGTGCTCGTTCTACGAAACTATCAGCCTTCATTGACAGTGGAGCTGCTGGCAACTTCCTTGACATCGAGTTTGCCCGCTCTGCTGGTATTCCGTGGATTAAACTCCAATCTGCCATTACGGTATGTGGCTTAGATGGTAGTCCGTTGCCAGGCGGCAAGATTACTTGGGAGACCCCACCATTACAGTTGAACATTGGCGCTCTCCATTCGGAATCCATAGTCTTACGTCTTATCGAATGTCCTTCGGTTCCTTTAATTCTGGGCCACCCTTGGCTATTCTGCCATAACCCCGTCATGGATTGGGCAAAAGGAGAAATTGTCCAGTGGAGCCCCCATTGTACACAGTCTTGCTTGACACTACCTCTACGTATTATTCAGTCTATTCCGGAGCAGCTCCCTTCTCAGTATCATGACTATTGGGATGTTTTCTCCAAAAAGGCTGCTGACACACTACCACCGCACCGCAATTTCGACTGTGCCATTGAGCTCATTCCGGGCTCTAAATTACCCAAGGGACGCTTGTATCCTCTCTCTGGCCCAGAGACCAAATCCATGCAGGAGTATATTGACGAAAACTTGGAGAAGGGTTTCATCAGGCCATCCAAGTCCCCAGTAGGAGCGGGGTGTTTCTTTGTACCCAAGAAGGACGGTGGACTCAGACCCTGTATCGATTATCGAGGGCTGAACCTTATTACGGTTAAGAACACCTACCCCCTTCCCCTCATCTCCGTTCTTTTTGATCAATTAAGAGGAGCCACTATCTTCACAAAAATTGATCTTCGTGGGGCCTATAATCTCATACGTATTAGAGCAGGTGATGAGTGGAAGACGGCTTTCAACACGCTCTCGGGCCATTACGAATACCTGGTCATGCCGTTTGGCCTTAGTAATGCTCCTGCCGTATTTCAGGACTTGATTAATGAGGTGTTACGTGAGTTCCTGGGACACTTTGTTGTTGTTTACTTAGATGACATCCTCATATATTCAAAATCGTTGTCTGTGCACCAGGGTCATGTCAGACAAATCCTACAGAAATTACGGGAACATCACCTCTACGCTAAACTCGAGAAATGCGAGTTCGAGGTTCAGAAGGTATCCTTCCTCGGTTATCTAATCTCTTCAGAAGGTTTCTCCATGGACCCAACCAAGGTCCAAGCAATTCTGGATTGGATACAACCGAATAACCTCAAGGCGGTCCAGAGATTCCTGGGATTCACCAATTACTAGAGGAGGTTTATTGGCGGCTTTGCTGATATCGTGGCTCCTATCGTCACCTTGACCCGCAAAGGAGGTGATCCAACTGTTTGGTCACAACAGGCAATAAATGCATTCTAAACCCTGAAGAAAGCTTTTGTGTCTGCTCAGGTTCTCAGACATCCGGATCCTAGGGTACCGTTTGTTCTTGAGGTAGATGCGTCTGACGTCGGTGCTGGGGCCGTCTTGTCACAAAAAGACCCCCAGACCCACCGCTTACATCCATGTGCCTTTTTTTCCCGTCAGTTCTCATCAGCGGAAACCAACTATGACGTGGGAAACCGAGAATTGCTGGCAATTAAATGGGCCTTTGAGGAATGGCGGCACTGGTTGGAAGGCGCTGCACACCAGATCTCCGTTATAACGGATCATAAAAACTTACAGTATATACAGTCAGCCAAACGTCTGAACCCCCGACAGGCTCGGTGGTCGCTGTTCTTCACTCGGTTCAACTTTATTATCACTTATCGTCCTGGTTCCAAAAATATTCAAGCGGACGCCCTGTCTAGAAGTTTCCTGGCACATCATGCTCCGGTCACCTGCCCAGAGCCTATTGTTCCTGTGTCTATGATTCATGCCGGATTAACTCAAGATTTGAGCTGTACCTTACAAAGGTTCCAGAGGTTGGCTCCTGATAACACTCCGGCAGGATGTTTGTTTGTCCCAGTTCATCTAAGGAAGACAGTCCTTGCTGAGGCACACAACAGTCGGACTGCTGGGCATCCTGGAGTCTACAAAACACTGGAAATCCTTTCCCGTACTGTATGGTGGCCGTCTCTGTCTGCTGACGTCAAGAGTCACGTCCGGTCCTGTGAAGTTTGTGCCAGGAACAAAGTTCCCAGGACTCGCCCGGTAGGGCAGTTAGTTCCGTTGGCCGCCCCTGGTAAACCTTGGACACATCTGTCCATGGACTTTATAGTCGATCTGCCACCCTCTGCGGGACACAATACCATTTGGGTCGTGGTAGACCGGTTCAGCAAGATGGCGCATTTCATTCCACTCACTAGGCTTCCTACTGCTCGAGATTTGGCAATCTTGTTCATTCAACACATTTTCCGCCTCCATGGACTCCCTACAGACATCGTCTCCGATCGGGGTTCCCAGTTCATAGCGCAGTTCTGGAGATCATTCTGTACCCTCCTGGGAATCAAGGTCAGTTTATCATCTGCATACCACCCTCAGTCAAATGGGCAGACTGAAAGGGTTAACCAGTCCTTGGAGAAGTTCTTGCGATGCTACATATCGGAGTTCCATGACAACTGGTCCTCCTTGTTGCCCTGGGCAGAATTTGCCTGTAACAACTCCTGTCACTCATCCACGAAAACCTCTCCGTTCTTTTGCAATTATGGTTTCCACCCCAGATCTAACTCTTTGTATTCACTCCAGTCCGTTGGTATTCAGGAGATCCGTTCCACTGCCAGGGATCTCAGAGTTGTCTGGAAGAAAGTACATTCATCTTTAAAACAAGCCTCACTTGTTGCAAAAAAAAATTCGGACCGACACCGTACCCCCTGCTCTCTTAAGGTTGGCCAGAAAGTCTGGCTGTCTACAAAAAATATCAGGCTGAAGCAACCTTGCAAGAAGTTGGGCCCTAAATTCATCGGGCCGTTTCCCATCATCAAGCAGGTGAACTCTGTTGCATTTAGGTTAAAAATTTCGGGCTCGTTAAGAATTCCAAACACATTTCATTGTTCTCTGTTAAAACCAGTTCTTTATCCAGCTCAAGCCCAGTCTTCAGGCAAGCCACAGAGGTACAGTGTTCAGAAAATCTTGGATTCCAAAAAAGTGCAAGGACAGGTGCACTTTTTGGTACAATGGAGGAACCGCGGGTTAGAAGAACGCTCTTGGGTTCCGCGGAGACAACTCCATGCTCCCAAACAATTGAAGGAATTCTTCAGGAAATTTCCAAGAAAACCTGGGTGTCGGGGTCCCTTGACCCCTCCTCAAGGGGGGGGGTACTGTCACGAGCCGCGGCGGTACTCACAGCCGCCGCGGCTCGCTTCTCATGCGCCCCAGCGTCCCGGCCGTCACCTTGACGACCGGGACGTCATTTCCTCTTCCTGTCCGGCCGTTACCAGGGCAACGGCCAGACGCTAGTACACTAGCGCTGCGTCCCGGCGGTGCTGGTAGCCGGGCGCATGCGCATAGCAGGCAGCCTGTGGGCTGATTAGGCTTATTAACAGGCATTAGCCTGCAACTGTGTAGGTCAGGGGCAAGCCCTGATTGGCCCTGCTGGATACTAGTAAATTAGCCTGCAGGAGTGTGTTCAACTGCTGATTGGTCTGTGTCTGTACTTAAGGCAATGAGGTCTGCTGCCTCATTGCCGGTTATAGCTTCTGTGCTCCAGTCTGCTGACCTGCTTGTTCCAGTCCCTGTATCCTGTATCTACGTTTGACTTCCCGTGTATGACCCTTGGCTTCGTATTGGACTTCGCTTGTGTTTCCTGTGACCCTGATCCTTGGCTTGTTTACCCGTTCTGCTACTTTGCCTGTGACCTCTGACCTCAGCTTGTTCATCATTACTGTTACCTGCTGCCGGCCTTTGACCTCTGCGTGGACCTGACTCTTCTTGCCTGGGTTCTCCCCAGCCGGTACACACTTCACGACCCTCTGTCAGTCTGCGGCCCAGTCTGTCCCCACCATCAGGGGCTCCAGTGAACACCTGACTGGCAGAGTAGACTCCGGGTTGTGTTGTGCCGGCTGGAGGGGTTCCTAACAGTTGCATTCACACATCCCTGATCCACCTGTCCTTGTGTAGGGGGGCTCAAGTGCAGCTTAAACTCTGAATTCCACATTGTTTTACTGCACATGCACAGTAAAAATAAAGCAGACATTTGCTTTTGAAAGATGAACTTAAAGCTGGGCACACACTACAGGTTTTTTAACCAAGTATTGTGTCAATCACACAATAAATGACTGTTAGGCCCAATTTTACATTAGTGTGTACGCTTCCATGATCATGTTTTATCCGACCAAACCACATCATATCATTTGATTTCATTTTATTAACTGACTCAAAATCACTATCAACAATGGAACAATGTCGGACAAATATGGAAGTGTGAATGCGCTCACAACCAGCAGTGTAGGCAGATCTCTATGAAGTTTACAGTTATGATCTTTTCAGCAGATGGTTATGACAGATGAAGTACACAGATCTGAAGGTAAATCATGTAATACCTGTATAGTGTGTACACATGAATTGGCATGCCGGTCGGGACTTTCAGTCGTTACAGAAATCTCACCTGCAGTATTTTTTTGTAGTGTATACCCAGCTCTACATGACCCCCGAAGTATTCATACATTATACAGTATCTGCTGAGTGGAATACAAGTGTAAAACAATGTAGTTTACAAATTCTACAGGAGGAAACATGTTGTACCACTATGTGTTTCATCTTGCAGTCACTGTTGGAGGGAATGGTGTCTACCATTGGGCACTAGTGAGGGAGGGGTGACCCTCTTTTTTACCACTTCTTTTTATGTTTTCACCCGACACAAGGTTCTTACTTTGCCTCAAGGGAGAAAGTGGCATGCATCAGGAAAATAAAGGCACACAACATTTCACACTTAATTATTGTTCACAAAATGGCATTAGCAAAGCAAGAGTAAACAGCTTAATGTGCGCTCCAAATTATTTGTTTTGTGTATTGATAACTAATGAGTTAGCAAGTCAGCTATTTCTTTTTCCAATGACATCTGGGGTTTGCTACGGCATGTGTCTTCTAGTGGAAATGCTTTGTTGTGTGTAATTTAGGTGGCATTTGTAACCAACGGTGTTATTAGCGACCATAGCATTAAACAAAGGGTAACAGAGTCAGACAACAAGGATATAATAATAATAATAGCTGTAAAAGTTTAATAAAATGCTAAAAAACAAAATCCTACTCTATTTAACTAAATCAAAAGGAATAGTAGTATGCATATTACAGATTTATACTGGAAAATTAATTATTTTATCTTAGTTAAAGCACTGTCATCTTTGGTGGAATTTTTAAAAAAATGTTTTTCTTTTCCTTTTTGTCTGTCTATATTTTTCTGAACAAAAATAAAATTTGCTAGGCTGGTATATAGTAATATTCCCTTGAAAGTCGACGCGTCTGCAGAGCGTGAATATAGGTCCAGTCATTAAGGAACAAAATACCTTTGGTTACTATGATGCCAAAGCTTCTCTTGTCTCTTCATATCACATTGTATTTGCTCTTTCTTCTGTAAGGACAACAGTCATGACCAAAAGTTTAGAGAATGACACAAGTATTGGTTTTCACAAAGTTTGCTGCTTCAGTGTTTTTATATCTTTTTGTCAGATGTTACTATGGTATACTGAAGTAAAATTACAAGCATTAAATAGGTGTCAAAGACTTTTATTGACGTTTACATTAAGTTTATGTAAAGAGTCAATATTTGCAGTGTTGAACCTTCTATTTGAAGAACTCTGCAATTCGCCATAGAATGCTGTAAATCAACTTATAGGCCACATACAGACTGATGGCCGTCCATTCTTGCCTAATCAATGCTTGGAGTTTGTCAGAATTTGTGGGTTTATGTTTTTCCACCCGCCTCTTGAGGATTGACCACAAGTTCTCAATGGGATTAAGGTCTGAGGAGTTTCCTGGCTATGGGCCCAAAATTTTGATGTTTTGATCCCCGGGCAACTTAGTTATCACATTTGCCTTATGGCATGCTGGAAAAGGCATTGTCAATCACCAATCTGTTCTTGGATGGTTGGAAGAAGTTGCTCTTGGAGGATGTTTTGGTACCATTCTTTATTCATGACTTTGTTTTTAGGCAAAATTGTGAGTGAACCCACTCCCTTGGCTGAGAAGCAACACCACACATTAATGGTTTCAGGATGCTTTACTGTTGGCATGACACAGGACTGATGGTAGTGTTCACCTGTCCTTCTCCGGACAAGCATTTTTTCAGATCCCCCAAACAATCTGAAAGAGGATTCATCAGAGAAAATTACTTTACCCCAGTCCTCAGCAGTCCAAACAATGCACCATTTGCAGAATATCATTCTGTCCTTGATGTTTATCCTGGAGAGAAGTGGCTTCTTTGCAGGCCTTCTTGACACCAGGCCATCCTCCAAAAGTCTTCGCATCACTGTGTGTGCAGATGCACTCACACCTGCCTGCTTCCATTCCTGAGCAGGCTCTGCACTGGTGGTGCCCCGATCCTACAGCTGAATCCATTTTAGAAGATGTTCCTGGTGCTTGCTGGACAATCTTAGGCACCCTGAAGCCTTCTTTGCAACTATTGAACTTCTCTCTTTGAAGTTAAATGGTTGATTTATGTGCAATCTTACTAGCAGCAATATCCTTGCCTGTGAGCCCTTTTTTGTGCAAATCAATGATGACTGCACGTGTTTCCTTGCAGATAATCATGGTTAACAGAGGAAGAACAATGATTTCAAGCACCACCCTTCTTTTAAAGCTTCCAGTCTGTTACTCTAACTCAATCAGCATGACAGAGTTATCTCCAGCCTTGTACTTGTCATCACTCTCACTTGTGTTAACAAGAGAATCACTGACCTAATGTCAGCTGGCCCTTTTGTGGCAGGGCTGAAATGCAGTGGAAATGTTGTTTTTGGGATAAAGTTCATTGTCATGGCAAAAACCGACTTTGAAATTAATTGCAATTCATCTGATCACTCTTCATGACATTTTGAAGTATATGGAAATTGCCATCATAAAAACTGAGACAGCAAAAATAATACTTGTGTAATTCTTAAAACTTTTGGCCATGACTGTAAGGCTGAATACACATAACAGAAAATTTCTCATGATGTGACAACTTTAACGATTTTACCAGCGACAGAAAAAAAAAAGTCCCGATCAGCATGCCGAATCATGGGTACACGCTATACACATTTTACATGATTTACCCTGAGATCTGCGCTCTTCATCTGTCATAACCATTGGCGAAAAAGATTGTGACTCTGCACACTCCATAGAGAACTATTGACACTGCTGGTCATGAGTGCATACACACTGCAGAAGTTACACACAAACGATTTGATGAGTCGTAGTTGGAGCTGCAGGGTTGTCTATGAAATACTGTCTACATATAGATCATTACACTGGTCCACTAGCGACGAAGGCGATTCTCTAGGGAATCTGGGTTTTTGCACTGCAGAAGTGGAGCCTCATTGTTCCATCGTTGAACAACATTTTAAGTCCGGTTTAAAAATCAAATGAAACTATATGATGTGCTTTGGAACACAAATCGCTAACCGTTGGAATGTACACACTAATGTGATTTCGGCCTGAGCGCTCCTTCATTGTTTTATTGGTCCGATAATCGCCTGAAAACACTATATTGTGTACCCAGCCTTATACCTTTCATAATCCCTGATCTCTACCTCTCATCACCACCTGGAAGTTATCTCGCATGCTCTCCCTCATTCTTTCATAGAGTTCCCTAACCTTAAAATTTTTTAGTGGTCCCAGAAAACACACCTCATCAGAGAAGGTTATCACATTCCCATAAGTTTATTTGCCTATCTATGAATTATGATGTTGGCACTACTCATCTTCTCTGAGCTATTTCTCTAATCTTCTAAATGTTCTAATTTCATCTCTAAAGCACCGTGTGGCTGGTTCAGTTCCCCATTACATCCGCCACCTGTAAAAGAGGGATTGAATTTGAAACAAGTCCAGTCACTCTTACTGGCAGTTTTATTGGTGAGTCTTAAAACATGCACTTGTGCTTTGTAGAACATTGGAACATTTTTCTTGCCCCCTATGGGACTTTCAGTTCTTAAGAGCAGGTCACTCAATCTATATGTATAAAGTACGTTTGTATATTTTAACTAATGTTTGTGTAATATGCCTTTGTTCAGGGCAGCAAAATATGATGTGGCATTAAAAATAAAACACAGCAAAAGCAACATCAGTTCTTTACTAAACTGTAGTGTTGCCCAATGTCCAAGTTTGGCCTTTAAAAATGTGGGCCCTGTGTAATACAAAAGTTTACTTTAATTCACTGTCACAGAGCACCAATAACTATATTCTGAAGCCATTTTTCAAAGGCTTATCCATTTCTGTGAAACAGGTACCAGTTTAGTTGGCTTGTTAAAAGTGTCTGTCAGATGGATGTGCCACTATGCGGACCTATTGGTAGTCACAAGCTTTGTTAGTGCCAACCAAAGCAAAGCCAGAGCTCAGGAAAACTGTTTCAGCATGAAGTTCCCACTCCACTTATAGGATGGAGAAGCTTGGTTTATTTTTTTTAAAAGGCAAAAGTAGACGGGTATTAAGGAAGGTTTTACGTTGAGGCACCAATGACATCTTTCAAATGCAGGACCTGCCAAAGTCTTTGTCTCATAACAATGTTTACACCAATAACTGGGCAGAAATTTTCAGTTTTAAAAAAGAGTTTAAGCAAGACTTAAAAATATTTTTTTTATAATGTGCAAATGTCCAGTCAGAATTCAATGGTTTTCATAGACCATTTCCTACTATATTTGTAAATCCAAGTCATCTATGAGTGCCTGAGAAGCCATAATTAGTCCCGTTGAAATGATACTAAATGAATATGTTCTCCTGCGTCTTCAGATGCATCATCAAGTTTATAAAGAGAGACCATTCCAATCAGTGTTCCCCATTACATCCGCCACCTGTAAAAGATGGATTTCATTTGAAACAAGTCCAGTCACACACACTAATTCTAATTTTCATCACTATATTATAGCAACAGGCCATTTCTCTCTGTTGTGCTTAATGAATTTCTTTCCATTATGGAACGCCTAACATATCAGAGCTGGATGCAAGGTTGCTCAGCTCCAATTATTGACAAAGATATTGGCCTTTAGAGAATGAGTTAATGGCCATTTTTCTTCTTTTGGCTTCGATCTATGACAAACCTCCTGGAGGAGTGGAGAGGGTTCTGTTTGTCAGAGAAAATATTTTGTCAGTATACTGTACTAATGTATTGTGGAAATGAATATGGCTCAATAGGAGCAACAATTACCTGATCTAATACCTTATAGTGTGTATTGTTATATACCAGTAATGTAAAGGATGGAGAGGGAAGAACACTTGCTATTTATTTTTGTGTCGAGAGGTAGAATACCAGTTTCACAGTAACAGAGCAAAATTGATAACCTTAGCAGAAATTTTCTTTCACTGTGTTCATTAACTTTTACAGAACCGTATAAACATTTACTGTATTTACAAGAATTTTACCTAGATTTTGAAATCCGGTCTGATTAATAATAGAGAGGCTGATCAACAGATTTTTGCTTTTTTAGAACTCAAAGTGACTGATTCAATTAGCTGCAAGGTTTCGTAGTAGCCTAGTGTGCTATATTTATGTACACAAAAAAAATACCCTATGAGGTGGGAACAAAAAATGAGAGAAGATCATTACCTAAACATCACATGGAAATATAGTTACTTTGGCACCCCTAACTGTAAATATAGACAGTGACCACTTTTTAGGTGGTCACTGTGGTCGTTAATGCAAACATCTAATCAGCCAATCATGTGGCAGCAACTGAATACATAAAAGCATGCATCCATGGTCAAGAGGTTCAGTTGTTGCTCAGATCAAACACCAGCATGGAGAAGAAATGTGATCGCCTGGGATTTTCACACACATCAGTCTCTAGAGTTTACAAAGGATGGAGCACAAAATAAAAAAAACATCTAGTGTGCGGCAGTTCTGAATGGCCAGACTGGTTGAAGATGACAGGAAGGTGACAGTTACTGAAAAGCTATGCATTACAAGAGTCTTATGCAGAAGAGCATCACTGAATGCAGAGCACATTGAACTTTGAAAGTGACAAATAAGTATATATACTAGAGATGTTCACTGACCCCCGTGTTTTTGGTTTTGGTTTTGGATCTGTATTAAGTTCGTGTTTTGGTTTTGGCAAAACCATCCTCGCGTGTTTTGGTTTTGGATCTGTATTTTTTTACAAAAATTGCTAAAATATGCTAAGATCACATAATTTTGCTCTTTTTTGTTACTACATTATTATTAACCTCAATAACACTAATTTCCAGTCATTTCCAGTCAATTTTGAACACCTCACAGGTCACAATATTCTTTTCCTTCATTTTCGGCTGGCTGGAAACTAAGTGACAGAGCAATGGCACAAATACAAGGCAGTTTAAAGCACATCTAGGCAACATTGCCACACAGCAGTGGCATAAAAGAAAAGTGATGCAAGATGGAGTTGTCCTTGGGTCCTCTCACCCACCCTTATGTAAGATATTGAAAAGGACATGTACAGTTTAACAAACCAAGCACTCCAGCGACAAGGAGTGCCACTTTTGTGGCTGAAGTGCTTGGTTTGTTTGGGCCCATGCAAAACAAGGTACCAATATCTTAGCTGCCTTAAGCCCAACAGTGCTGTCAATGAACTCTACAGTGGCGAGTAGGTGTTGTCATCATCCTTACCCTCATCAGTGTGTATATCATCCTCACTCAACATTAAATCATCCCCGGTGGAATGTACCATTACAGAAGTCTCTGTACATTGATGTAATTGTCGATAAAGGCCTTCCTGGAATTTGTAGTTAATTTTGATGAACATCATCTTTTACACATTATTATCATCATCATCATCATCATCATTTATTTATATAGCGCCACTAATTCCGCAGCGCTGTACAGAGAACTCACTCACATCAGTCCCTGCCCCATTAGAGCTTACAGTCTAAATTCCCTAACAAACATACATACACACACACACACACACACACACACACACAGACAGACAGACAGAGAGAGGCACACACAGACTAGGGTCAATTTGTTAGCAGCCAATTAACCTACCAGTATGTTTTTTGGAGTGTGGGAGGAAACCGGAGCACCCGGAGGAAACCCACGCAAACACGGGGAGAACATACAAACTCCTCACAGATAAGGCCATGGTCGGGAATTGAACTCATGACCCCAGTGCTGTGAGGCAGAAGTGCTAACCACTATTATTAGGAAGTTGGCTTATATGCCAATCGCTGTCAAGGTTCCCTGCTGCACTGAAAACTCTGAGTACACACTGGAGGGTGGGCAGCTTAGGTATTGCAAAGTAAGTTGGTACATTGGTCTCCAAATTGCCTTTTTTTTCCCCAGTATGAAAAGGGACTGTCTGGCATGTCTATTTCTATGCTGTTGTTAAAATAATCCTCCACAAAGCGTGTGCTACATGTGTCAGCACGAAACCAGGTGTCATAGAGGGTTCATCGCGTCCAAGTAATCATTAAACCATGTCTGCTTGTGCTGCATCTTTAATCTCCTTCTCCTCTGCGGAAACCTCTCTCTCATCCCTAAAGAACTGCCAAACCTATGTAGACACCGAAATGGATATTACAACAGTGGCATTAGATCGTCTTCAGACAGACTGTTACACGGAACATGTGGGCAGCATGGAATCCGTCATGTTGGAATATGCTGCATTGAACAGATATTTAAACCAATATATGGATGCAGTTGAGGAGACCTTAAAACGTGACCCACCGGGTGAGATCCCAGATTTAAGAGAGCATGTACACAAGATACACTGCGCTTTAGAAGAATAATACAGAGGAGGCCCTGAGGCAGGACTATAAATATTTCCAGTTTAAAGAACAGCTAAGAGACCTGAGAAAACAAATGGGTGTGTCACCGGCCCCTGCAGACTAAGCTTAGGAAGATGAAGACGAGGAGATCACCGTCACCCAGAGCACTGCAAATTTCACTTGTTCTATAACACAGTTGGAGATGATGAACCCAGTGAAAAACAAAGTATGTGGTCACACGGATGAGAGAGAAACAATTTAAAGAATGATTGAAAACAAACTTCAGAAGGGTAAATCCACCAGGTTTCCAAAAATTGGCTGTGATCACTCTGACATGAGTATATCGGATCTTGTTTCAGACAATGCACTAAAAAGAGCCATTGATATTCACAGCAAAAAGCAAGGTCATCACTGAGCTTTGAATTGGCCCCAATCACCCCAAAAATTAAAATATAGCAGGGTTCCTTTGATGTAAAGTGCAGATTACAAACACTTTGTGCAATAGTGATAAAACAGCAGCACAGTGGAAGGTTTGAGTAATATATACAGGGCCACCATCAGGGGGGTACAGGGGGTACTGTTGTACCGGGCCCAGGCTCTCCAGGGGGCCCGGCACAACACACACTTACCAGGGGGCCCGCTGTATTTCCATCCACGGAGTCTCCGCAGCTGTCCGCTGCTGTCCGCTGCTGTCTTCAGCCTGGCTGTCACCATGACAGCCAGGCAGCAGAATGCGATCGCAGGGGCGGAGAAATCATTCCCCTGCGATCATGTGATCGCAAGCAGCTGTCAATCATGATCGCAGTGGAATCATTGCTCCGCCCCTGCGATCATGTGATCCTTCCTTATCCCTGATTGTGTGACGTGACGTCACACCACTGTTCCCGCCGCCGCAGAAGAAAAAGGAGCAGCAGCTGCAACTGTAAGTATATGTCATGTCATGTCATGTTTATTATTGTGTCTGGGAGAATGAAGGATGGATGTATTAAGTGTTGATATGGTAATAGAGCACATTGGTCAACGTGACAACACTGAGACACGGAATAAGCAGCGCATAAGCAGGGCATACATGCTTCACACTAATCTAATACTACACAGCCTACCTATCCTTTGCTATACAATAACATACGTACAATGAATTAATTCTACTTCCTGCTCAGTACTTGCATTTATATTTCCAAAGAGTATATTATATATTATATATTAGTATATTATTTATTATTGTAATTACACGATTGGGCTGAGGATTTTTTTTATGTTGTTAGGAGGCCAACTGGACCTAGCTGCGTGGCAGCTCAAAACACAGAAGTAGAACCTTTCTACAGGTTTGAATAGAGTGGGGAGGAGGGATCAACAGAAAAGAGGTAAGAAGGGGTAACAAGAGACCCCACTCAAAACCCAGAAGCTGGAAAGATGGGCTCCCCAGACAAGGCAAAGGAGAGAGAGAGGGGAACACCAGATAAAGTACGGAAAGGGGGGAGTCCGGACATCACTGAGAAGGGTTTAGAGGGTCATTAATAAGACATAATATTGTAGGAGAGCACAACAAAGCCCAGCAAGATCTTCATTTTTCCACCTCTTCGGAGATGGGAGAAATTAAGCTTCAACCCGTACTGTCACTGGAATGCCATTTGCACTTTCCAGGCACACTTTAAGTGGGAACACATATTTGCAGGCTCATGTCAACTTATGCAATAAAAACATCCAAACATTTAGTATTATAGTGACATATGAATTAAAAGTCTTGATGGTCCCTTTTTTTAATGATTCAATAACAATATAAATGAAGAAGCTAAAAACAAATATAACAGTTGAAATTAGTGAAGGGGTGGTAATAGATTAGTTTGTAAGTGCAATATTTCAGCTATGCGTGTTTTCAGATAGACCTGCAAATCCGCTGGAGTGATATCCATTTTATGGGGGCAGTTAACATTACCTGGAAGCATGTATAGACTATAAAATGCTCTTGGTGGACAAATATACACATTGCCAGAAATAAAAATGCGGTACAGGCACATGTTTATGCAGTTTATAAATACCCTTACTGACTACAGTGAGCAAGAGGTGAGGATTTGGTAATAAAGCTGTGTCATTACCATATCTAGCAATTTCTCTTTGCAGACTAATGTAATTTGTAGCATTATCCAGTTCAGGATATACATAGATAATGTTTATTGCTATGTACAATAAGAGCCCTAATTAGAATGTGATGCATTTTATTTATTGACAACACTATCAAAACACAATTTTGTCTTAACATATATGATGCTTCATTATTTTATTATTTTGTGTACAAATAGGGTAAGGTGATTTATGCATTTACTACTAACACTTTAAAGCCACATCTCTGTGCTACCATTAGGCAGAAATATATACAAATCCTTGGCATGTATAAAGTTGACATAATCATCTTGTATGTATGCATGAGCGGGCATGCTGTGAATAAAAATTAGACTAAAGACTGCCCCAGGCTTAACCGTAGTTCATAAGTCTAATGGTGGTAGATTGCAATGCCCCCTTTGGAGGATATGTTTTTATGCTGCCCTTGGAGTGATATGGAATGAACAGAACCACCTTTGTAGCATCTAGTATGGTCTTGCGCTAGTAAAGCACTAGCCACACCCACATAGTAAGTTGTCCACACCCACTCTGCAAATGTCACTCCCACAAAGATGGGGGGGCGCCGGTGCCCTGTCTCGCCCAGGGCACTAAAATGTCTAGCTACAGCACTGACAAATATTCTTTGTACAGCACTGCAGAATTACTGCACTGTAGAAGATCATCATCATCATCATCTATTTATAGATGTAGCAGTTGATAGGCATGTAAACAATGTTTTTTTATTGATGAAGAAACCAAATGGAATAAAACAACTCATGTTTTGATAAGAGACTGGCATGTCATGTCCTTATTGTCCTCATATCTTGTAAGGATAAACAGTTTGTGAAGCATTTTTTTTTTTTGGGGGGGGCCCTGCCTGCGTCATTTGTACTGGGCCCCATGATTTCTGATGGCGGCCCTGAATATATATACACGTATATTTAGATATCCATGTTTACAATAAATCTCAATCAAGTGTCTAAAACCAGCTGCATTAATTGTGGATATTGGACACAGATCTAATACTAGCATAGTCGCCATGGCGTCTGTGATCCGCTTTACAACTGGGTGATAGATTTCATACTTGCTTACACTTGCAAAGGATTGTTTTACAGTCAATTGTTGTAAACTACTATTAGTCTTCTTCTTGGTCTACTCCTGGGTTAAAGATCCACTCACAGCATAATCAGCAGCAGCAGTAGCGGGACTAGCTCTCAAGAATTCTTCAGAGGAATCCTGGATAGGGGAGAAGTGATCTAGCCTTAGTAACTTGGATGCAGGACTAACTCAGATCACTAATGATGATATTGATGAGGTAGGTGTTGTCCGTGTGGCTTTAAAAACACCACAAATGGCTAGCAAACTGTTGTCAGGATTGGGTAAAAATAATTGCACATATAAGAGGTGAAATTTTTGGTCATATGCCCAGGCATGCAATTGACATTCTTATCACTGGCAAGAACGGCTTCCACTGGTGCAGGACTTACACAAACAACATCATCCTCGTCTACATCCCCATTAGCACCGTCGTCAGCTACACAAATATCCTCCTCATCCTGTTGCAAATACAAAGTGGTATCCTACATTTGTGTATCACCGGCCACACTAAGAGGCAAACCACTGTAAATAGTCACCAGTGAAATGGCACCGGATCTCCATGGAGGGCGGTACTTATAGAATCCAAAATTTGCGAGATCTAACGATGCAACAATGACATTTTGCCTCATTTTCAGTTCCGAGGGCCCACGAAAGTAACTAGCTGAGCCAACTCGGTACTTAGATCTGTGATGTACGGGTGGGCTTGGTGTTCTGAAAACCGAGCCTGCGCATCGCTAATATATACTGTATATTCCTATAAGGAAAAGTGCCACCCCTGCTACCTGTGTGAATAATGTGAGAATGTATTTGTGAATGGGCTATACTTTTTTTAATAGGGATTGCTGATCACTAGGGATCCCATGTCAGCTCACATTTCTCCTCCATCTACCAAAGAAAAACAGGGCACAACACTTGCAGATTAAAAACATTTGTGTGACAAACCAGTATCAATGTTTTTTCCTTTTAGTGGGTTAATATCAGAGTCTGAAACTGAACAATTCCCTATTCAGCTGACTTAAGACTCCCTTGTCTATATAAGCAAAACTGACTTCTGCCTGTAGATCAGTGTTCCGCCACAAGATGTTGGTAAGTGTGCCGCTGCAGAACAACCGGTGGTGCGGCCAGTGCAAGGCACTGGGGCACGTGGGGAAAAAGGGGCCCATGGGTGGATTAGCCACTTCCTGGTGCCTGAATCCTCCACAGGATCCAGCCACCTTACTAGCTCTGCTGCACAGGATCAGCCTTGTGCTGATCCGTCCCTCCCCTTCCTGCTCTCCACCTCCTCTCTCTAACCTCTCTCCCCTGCTCCCAGTGGTGCTCACTAAGTGGGACACCTCCTTCCTCTGACTGCAGGACCAGTGTTACCAACTGTTTAAATTTGAAAGTCGCCCATACACTCTGTGTATCGGAGAGTCCATACTCGATCTACTTGTAAGAGGTGGAACATGTGCAACATCAGATGCGGCTCTGCCTGCAGCAAAGCTTCCAACAGGATTTGATGTGCAGCAATCACACCCCCACTGGAAAACCAATCACATCAATCTTTCAAGGTTTTCTTCCTGACCTATCAAGGTATGTCATATGTTTAAATAAAATATGTGTGTGTACACAGCACTTTTGAATGCCACGGAAAAAAAAATCTATCCTCTCTTAAGAGAATTTCCACTAAGGAATGTATCCGCATGACAATAGTCAGATATTTGAAAGCTCAATAAAAGAATCATGCGTAGCCTGCTGGAGCATTAAGGAGTGTTTCAATATAATACTTGCTAAAATAGATTTTGCTACACTGCTCTCTTATTGTGCAGCCATCTAACCTCTCTCTGTATGCACTTTGTCACTCCTACTATTTTTGCTTTTGGAGTGCAGCGGAATGCTGGGACTGGCTTAGGTGTGCCAAGGGTGAGAAAAGGTTGCGGAGCATTGTTGTAGACTAGCTATGTTGTTATTGTTGTCTCCCACAATCCAAATTCAGGATTCTGATAAATATCATACAATGTGGAGTTGTTTGTAGCTGACACTGATTATAATAAATGCTGTAGACCAGCACTACTTCATTGATAATTGCATTCATGCACTAAATGGACTTAGCTATCAGTAATAATCAATTCAAGTGTAATTAAAGTATACTACAGATCTATTCATTAAAGGCAATGTCAATCTCAACAAAGTTTGTAATGTCAGATACAATTATCAACATCATCTACAGTGTAGAGTTAAAAATGGATGTTCCGTTAATTTTAAATTTGAAAATACTTAAATATTTGAGCTAAATTTAAAAGAAAAGAAAACAGGTTAAGACCTGATTATTGTGATTTTGCTAATGGACATTTATCAGTTACTTTCTTTTAACCTTTTTTTAAGCTTTCTGAATATCAATGGAAATAACCTGTATACTCATATATATATATTTCCTTCACTCTTGAAGCTCAGGACCCTATGTAGAGTCGAAAGTAATTTACGCTTTACGCTTACATATACATATGCAATATATGCTTAATCTAGTTAGGATTCCGAGCTACGCGCATCTAGATATGTGCCACTCAGAATTGCTGCGCAAATTGCGCATACTTCCTGAGGTACACTTATTTATCGACCTTAAACGTCGCTGCGACTGATGCTCTTCAAGATTATTAGTCGTAGAGGCCCTTAAGACCAATAAATAAACAGTTTAAAAAAAACATCTTAAACAGCCCTAGTGCTGCCAGCCTAGGCTGGTACTAGCATAATCAGGCAGACAAAAAGTCCAAATTTACAAGTACAAGCACTAAGCTATGCCAGATTGACCCAATCTGCCTAGGGAATTCTGTCTTGTGCTGACCGGCCTAGAGTTGGTTTGGTATTTTGGAAGGGGGACCCCATGCTGTTGGGTTCTCTGCTAGAGTGAAACCAGCCCTGGCTGGCAAAGCCTAGTGCTGGTACAATAAATTTGGTTGAACCCCACGCTTTTTTTCCCTCCCATTTTGCTAGTGCTAGCCTAGATTGACAGCACTAGAGCTGGTTAAGCTCTTTATTTGTTTCCTTTTTGTTTAATACAACAAGGTCCGTGCTAATGGTCATCATCATCAGCACGGATAATGCACCAGGGGCGGAGATCGCACAACAGATATGTCTCCTAGATATGTATCTGTGGCTACTCCACCCTCATAGCACAATAGAGCGTGAACACACCCCATTACTATGTTATCAGAGCCACAGTATTCTGAATCCCTTCTCACACATTTCTGCAATTAAAGATTTGCTGGATCTTTAACATCCAACAATTCTTTTCTCTTCTATAAAGGCAAATTCCAAATCAGTTCATAGAGGCATGGACACCGTTGTCCATGAAAACACATGTAACTGACATCGAATCTCTATAGATTTCTGGAAATCTTGTATATGGTCCCAGTCTCGATCACATGTATTCTTATGGACAAAGCAGTTTTCCATGTTTATTTATTTAATATGGTTATTTTTTCAGTAATACAATATGAGATCGATGCAAGCAAAAATGGACGTGAACAATATTGAACAGGTCAAAGAGTAGATAGTGATGGTGCTTAGACAGACCCAGTTAAATTCTGTTCTGAGATGAGATCTAGATTTAAGGTGTATAAAGGGTGATGTTGTTTAGGGCTTTGTAGGTAAGGGTGAGTAGTTAGAATTGGATTATGAAGCAGGGAAAAAGCTAGTGTAAGGATTTGCAATGTGGTGCTGCTGATGTGGAGCGATGAGAGAGGAAATTCAGTTTTGGTGTAGTATTTAAGATGGAATGAAGCAAAGATAGATAGGTGAGTGGAATTCCAGGAGTTTGCAGTAGTTATTGTGGGAGATGATGAGAAAATGGATAAGGATAGTATCTTGGGAATGAACATGGTGTATTCTGGCAATATTTCTCAGGGGGGGTGACATGACTTGGAGAGAGACTGCGTATGAATAAAGCAGAAGGTCGAGTCAACTATGACACTGAGGCAACAGGCTTGGGAGGCAATGTGGTTTTATTAACGGTGGGGGGATTTTAAGGGGAGGTGGTGACTCTGGGAGGAGGTAAGATATAAGCTCTATTTTGGGCATGTTAAGCTTTAAGTAGTATTGGGCATCCATGTGGAGATAGCAGAGAGCCAATTGGTTACATGAGATAATACAGAAGGGGATAGGTCAAAAGAGGTATATTTGAGTACCATCAGTGTAGAGGTGCTACTGGAGGCTAAATTAGCAAATTAGTTCCCCAGAGGTTCTGCCTGTTTTATCCTCCTGCATCGATGAGCTAACCCCATTCATGACTCAACAGAATCGGCTCCCTCACCTCCAGAGTGTTCAGTAGAGGTGCCTATTTTGTGTCCCAGCTACTTACTCCCAGAGATTTAGGACCCGGTCTTCTCCCCCTCCACACCAGTCCTGGCAGTGAGGCTCTGCATGCTCGTACCAAAACAGATCCAAGGTTTTTGCTGCTCGATTTAACATCTTCATCGCAGTGAGGAACAACTGGAGAAGGGGAGGTAATGCTGCATGCTGAACTATCAGATAAACCACTTCCCCGGACCTGAACACTCCTCCTTTGCTTGCAGCTATCAGCCATTATTGGCTGTGTAGTTCTGGATCATCATGAATGTAAAGTTCCTTCAGTCAAGCTCTCATAACCACAAAATAGGGCACGATTTATCTGAAATACCCCTCTGGACCCCCAGCCTCCTTTTGCTGGCACTACAGGGCTGTAGCCCTCACCTCCCGCCAAGTGCCACATCTACTAAACACCATATACGCTTTTTCTCCTGAGGAGTTGCCCATGGAATTACCAAGGTGAGCTTCCCTATTGAGCCCTTTAAACAGCATATCAGCACTCATTTGGAGCCCCCAGTGCACCACTCATTGACATCTTTGATTGGGGACCCATTCTGTCCTTGGAAATTGTACTACACTGCTCATGCAGAAAGGTGAGCTTTTAACCTGTGACCACCTTTCGTTTGCACATCCACATGTTTGTACTATCTCCTAACTTGCGCAGCAACACACCTGTGCTTCCCCTGACCTGCAAACCCACATTTGTGTGCACTTCCCTGAATTATGCCCACTCACCTTGGGCACCTACACACCTGTGCATTCCCCTTACTTGTACACCCACAAGCTTGTGGCCTCTCTTGGCTTGCACACCCACAAACCTGTACCCTCCCCTGACTTGAGCATCCAAACACCTCTGCCCTCTCCTGACTTGCACACCCACGTCTTTGGGGGACACAGTAAAGAAGTATCATTTAAAAGGCGCATGCTTGGCAAACACACATTTTTTTTATTTAGTTGCTTTGGACTCTTAGAGGTATATTAATGATGCAGACAGGAAACATGCTTTCTACTGCAGACACAGCTGTATGCATGGCCTGTCTGCTCAATATCACACTGATGAAGACTGCAAGATTAAGTGTACAAAGGCTGCCTAAAGGTATGATATAATAAATTTTGCATTAGGTTTACTGTCATGCTTCAAAGTAAATCACAGCTATGAAGTCCGGGATGTGATGAAGCATAAGGTGTTTATTGCTTAGAAAATACAAATAAATAATACAAACCAATATGGTTGAAACTGCACAGGGATTTCTGATAAGGCTGAATTCTGATTGCACGGAATACTGCAGACATAGGTAGCAAGGTAGGTGGAGAGAAATCTGGAGAAGTGGTATTAGCTGCAAAATATGAGGATCCGAGGGTACAGGAGCAGCAGGAGAACAAAACCATAGGAAGGACAACAAAACAACAATGACCAGCCCAGGAAATAGAGAGAGGCAGGAATAAGTAGGGAACACCCAGGTGCAGGAGATAATTAGTGACACAGGGTAACACCTTGCAATAACTAAAGACAAGGCACAATAGCAGCACCTCTGCTGAACAGAGGTACTGCCAGATAAACATAATAAAACAAGTCCAAGATACTGGAGACAGGAGCTGCCAATAAGCGGCATGTGATGCAGCGGGCTACAGGCAGATCCTGACATTTACTAGCATCAGTTTGGACTTTTTCATATATCTCTATAGCCGATTTGGTGTGCAAAGATGGCTATTTGACATATGAACTGTATAAAATACTGTCTGGCTAGATCTATGTGCTCTAATAATTATTCCCACTAAATAATGTTTATTGTTATCACTAAATAATGTTATTTATGCTAATCCCTGAGGAAGTTGTCATGATCGGCAAAACATGTAGGTTTTCGCAAAGTACCTGCATTCACCAATATAGCCACCTAAATGTATTTTTCCATTAATTGTATATTCCCAGCCGCCTAAACATCATCAGGGACTGGTACAGCATTCCTGTAATAGCAGAGAGCATCTCACTTCTTTTGCAGCTACTTTTCCCAACAAACAGCGTGACAAGGCCAGTCACAAAAGAAGCAGCCTGAGTATTGGCATCTGGAAGGGAGTTAAGAAGATCCTGTACCTAGGAGATGTTTTTGCAAAAGAGTAATTAGAGCATTCCACTGGACAGGGGGGAAAATGCACCTCAGCATCAATGGAGCCAGTAAGACCATTCCTTTCACCCTTGTATACTTTGCACTATTGACTATTTGAAAGACACAAGGAGTTATGAATGAACAGCATCATGCCATCTTACTTGAATCCTAGTAAGCACCAATTGATGCTTCTTTAAGAAACAGTGCTATCCACTTATTGAGACATATACACACACACAAGTGTATTAGAAATCAACCACTGGACATTACACCAAACTAACTGCTAATTAAACTTAGATCAGCTGTTAAACTCTAACAAGCAGAACAGAATCATCCTTGATCTCTATTAACAGCATAGGACAATTAACATGTACTATGTGCCATTCTTGATGTTACCTTGAAATGCTTATGTAACACTAATGTGCTTGTGACTATTGTCTAATTGTATAACCACTTTGTTTGTTCTTATTAATACCATTATAAGCAATACTTGATTTTATGTTCTTTACACAAATCTGTTTTCTTTTAATTATTTAAAAATCTTTGATTATACTAAGACTTCTCCCTATCCTTCACACATTCCACACTAGATACTTAGTGATTAACATTAAAGTGCAGTTAGACGTTTTCTATCTATTACAATTTGTCTTCATGAGGAAAGGACAACTCACTTTAGTCTGAGCTGCACACAAATACACTATCAAGGGCAGCACCAGATCTACTTTATATTTTTGAGCAACAATACCTATGAATTTGATTCAGTGAGGAGTTAGCTTGATATATGTTTTTATTTCTATTGCATATTTATGAATTGATTTATGTATTTTTCGTATATTTTTATTGGATCATGCCTATCTTTTCACCTTTCCTATTATTAGCAAATATAGTTTAAAACTTAACAAAGGGGTCACTGAATCTAGTAAGGGTATATTATTATAAACATTGTTTTTTTATGTATATATATATATATATATATATATATATATATATATATATATATATTATCAAATAATTTATCCATTTGCGACCAAGTGTTCCTTCTACTACGTGAAAGGTATGCCAACACTGTTGATACAGCATTTTACGTAACCAGACAATGTTTCTGATGTTAGCTCGGTAGATGGTAGACCGCAAAGTATTTTTGGTTTTTAAAGTAGATTACTGAGTCTAATAGTCTAGCTACCCCTGCCCTATACAATGCAGAAACAGATATTGGTATGCATTGCATTGAGAACAATATTCTTTTTGCAAAATTGCATATTTCGTTTCAAGTCATTTTTTAACTATACTACACACAATTTCTTGCTACCTAAGTACCACCAATGTGACAATACTTGAATTAGGCAACACGATTAGTGCACTTCATCACACTTCCGACGCTTGTGATCTGTCTATCCAAAAACTTCTCTACCTCTTGCGAGGCCCATTCTACAGTTTTCTGGGCCATTTCAGCATAAGCTTTGTGCAACATCTTACAGATTTTTGGTATGTAAATAAAATATGCATCTGCAAAAAAAAACAGCACCGACTACCACTTTAATTATTTAGATTTTTTTTTACTTTATTTTAAGAGAATACAACTTATTTGACCTTCATTTATAGGTTATTGGTAAAAGGGACATTAGAGATGTGCATATTAACTAACTACCACTGTAAAATAGGCTTTGACAGCGCAAAATACATCCCATGGCAAGAGACTGAGTACCGCTTATTGCCACCTTTGGAATAGTGGTAAAATTGCAGTACAAATGAAGGAACGATTATTGCAATGGACTTTAAGACCACACAGTTAGCACAAATATATTGACTGCAAAACTTAGCGGAGATCTGTCGCAAGGTAGCACAGGTGTCCATTTTAGTGCCCCGTTCATTTAAAAAACAATACTTTATAATTAAGGGGCATTGTGGGTTCCAATGAAATCAAGCTTTTTGCATGGCTGTAAAAGTCCCACAGGCACCTTTGCTAATAGCTTGTAAAATCTCCCATTTTGTATAAAAATAAACATTGCCCAATCAGAAGCTCATCGAAAATCAATCTGAGCTAATTTCTGAAAGTAAAAAAAAACCAAAATAATTTACTACAAACACAGTTTCATTTGTTTACATTATACAGCTTATAGAATTCTGTAAACCACTTTGCCTTCTGGTGTGTTTGTTGCACCTTTAAATACTGCACTATCTTCCAGCACAGAACAGGTTCATTAAATCACTGGCAATGCAATTTTCTTCCCAGGTTTGCTAATAAAGCTGCCTAGCAGCTAGTAATTCTTTCAATCCATCTCTAGATTACTCTGCACTGAGTATGGTAGCTGATTGTCTTCTACCGTAATTCAATTGCCCTGCAAACAATTCCTATTTTCTTTTACCCAAATCAGCACATGTGCTTGGACGTTAAACCGATCAATGGACAAATGTTTAAATCCATCTAGAGGCATGAAGGGAGAATGCTGAAGGACATTAGTAAACATAACATCCTTTCCATTATACAAAATATGTTATCTCTACAAAAAGTAGCACCAGCTTTTTCTCAAAACCTATAGGATTTGGTCCCTGAATATCCCTGAAACAAACAAATAAATATCACTTTTATAACATAGTTAGTTTTCACAGTTTAGTGTTATGGATATTAATATTTCCATTAAATGTTATAAGATACTTTGTAAAAATGTTTTACCAGAGGTAAGAACCACTCATCTGTACAAAAGAGTCAGGCCCTGCCCCATTGTATGATACAATTATTTAATACCAGTTTTCATTCATTACACCAAGTGTTGTACTCTTAGGGCCTGACTCATTAAGGAAAGTAAAGCAAAAAATTAAGCACCTTTGAACCTTGGCAAAACTATGTTGTTTTTTTGGGGAAGGTAAATTTAAAATGTGAGGATAGATATATAGTAGCACATGTTCTTGGACCTAGATCAACTTTTTTTGCTGATATTAGGAATGTGTGGCCCTTCTGAAGATAGAGGGCCACTCATGTGACCCCTGAAGTGTATTAGGTTGTCTATCACTGAACTAGAAGTTCCAAAGGAAATTACATTACAAGCACAGAATCAAGAACTGGGGCCTGATTCATTAAGGATCTTAAATGAAGAGGTATCTTATTTCAGTCTCCTGGACAAAACCATGTTACAATGCAAGGGGTGCAAACTAGTTTTCTGTTTTGTACATAAGTTAAATACTGACTGTTTTTTCATGTGCAAAACAAAAAAATAGTTTGCACCCCTTGCATTGTAACATGTTTTTTTCCAGAAACCTGAAATAAGATACCTCTTCATTTAAGATCCTTAAAGAATCAGGCCCCTGATCTCCAGGACTTCAGAGATGTCAGATAATCCAACAACTTTTATAGAGTAAAAGGCTGTACAGCCTTCTGCAAAATAGGGAGCATGTTATAGATATGCTGTTCTTACTCCATACCTTTATCGGATTTACATAATTCCATCCTACAAAATAAAATCCTAATTCTGGACTTCAATGCAAAAGTATTGCACATACCACACTCTTACATACACTGCCCTCTTGACCTGCAAGTCAATGTGCTAGATAGGATTAATTATATTTAAAAGGAAGATCTTTTAAATTTGAGTGTGTGTTAAATCCTTTGCGGCCATAATAACTTACAATGGTTCAGTAACACATGATAACAATATTTTGACATTTCTATTGTCTTGTGTTAATCTTTCTTGTCTTATATTAACATTTTAAAGCCATATTTAGGAAATAGATTAGATATTTTGTAACGTAGATTTGTATATGTTTATTCACTGATTATCTCATCACCAAATAGAAACAGATTGAGTTCTACATATAGTTGGACTTTTCTTCATTTTATCACTTTGAGGTGAGGTGAGGAAAGACGAAACGCGTAGAAAGTAATAAGAAGAGAGTTGTCAGACATACGTGAAACTCTATGGGGCATATTCAATTAGCTTTCCGGTTCACGGGATCGCGCCGGAACGGCCCGCAAAGTCAATCCACGGTACCGCAATAATGTGGATTTTCATTTGCAGCCCATAGGGTTGCGTACAAAAATCTGCGTTAATGCGGTACTATATTAACGGCAATACTGCGCAGGATTCAGAACCAGAAAGCTAATTGAATATGCCCCTATATATTGTCTGTCATTGCTTACTGCACTATTTTTATTATTTCTGGATAAGAAATTAAACTTTGATGGTATGTGATTTTCTGCTGTTTAAAATTGAGTACAGCCTCACAGTTTCATATCAATCACTGGATTAGCAACAGAGTACACCATGTTTGAATTCTGATTTCTCCTAGCATGACTTATATACCAGAAATCCATGGGGCACTGCAGGATTTTCAAAACTGTATTATATATGGCATTTCCCACCCATCAATAGGTGAGCACAATCACATTTAATTGTTTTCTCATTTGTTATATACAGAAATACACAATGTGTTTTTGCTTTATTTTTCTCTTTGAGTGAAACTGGATTGAAAAGCACACACAGAAGAGTTTATTTGCATGTTTAGAGCAAACTAGTATCGAAGGCTTAACATTAGAGATGTCCACTGACCCCCGTGTTCTGGTTCTGGTTTTGGATCTGGATTAACTTCGTGTTTTGGTTTTGGTTTTGGCAAAACTGCCCTCATGTGTTTTGGTTTTGGTTTTGGTTTTGGATCAGTATTTCTTTTTAGAAAAATAGCTAAAATATGCTAAAATCACATAGTTTTGCTCTTTTTTTGTTCCTACATTATTATTAACCTCAATAACACTAATTTCCAGTCATTTGCAGTCAATTTTGACCACCTCACAGGCCACAATATAATTTTCATACATTTTCAGACAAATACTGCAGCGACCTGGCTGGATGCTAAGCGACAGAGCAATGACTCAAACACACGGCAGTTCATAGCACATCTAGAAAACATTGGCACACAGCAGTGGCAGAAATGAAAGGTGGTGCAAGATGGAATTGTACTTGGATCATGAAACCAGTTATGGTTCATTTGATCGCTACACCCATTTCTTGGATAACTGTGGTATTTCTACAGCTAATACATGGTGACGAGTGTTGACCCCCCCTCCCTGGGATGCATGCTTTTATGAGACCCAATCCAGGGTGCCAGACAATGCACTAAAAAGAGCCATTGTAATTCCCAGCAAAAAGCGAGTTCATCACTGAGCTTCGAATCAGCCCCAATTCCCATAAAATTATAATCTAGTTAGGTACCTTTGATGTAAAGTGCAGATTGCAAACACTTGATGAAACAGCAGCAAAGTGGAAGGTAATACATTTACACACATATTTAGACATTCATGCTTACATTACTTCTGCAAGCAACGTTGTTCTTTGTTAATAAAACTGTTGTCTTTATACCGTTCAAAAAACTTTAAAATATTCCTTCACCATTCTTTGGATGTTGATAGTTGATAGTAGGATCAGGTGGAGTTACAGCAGAGGTGTCACTAATTCTGGTCAATTATTTTACAATAGACAAGTCCGATGTCAAAATGTTGTGCTGAGCATTCTGCATCATCAATGGGTATCTAAGATTTTTGCTAAGCACACAACAGTATATAGCATATGTAGGAAACATTCACACACAGTGGTAGCTGAAATTTAAAGTGGTGCAAGTTGAAATTGTCCTTGGGCCCTTCAATCCCCCCTTATGTTGGATTTTGAAAAGGACATGCACACTTTAACAAACCAAGCACTTCAGCCACAAAAATGCCACTCCGTGGCTGAAGTGCTTGGTTAGTTTGGGGCCCCATAAAAACAAGGTAACAATGGGCTTAAGGCACCTAAGGTAACAGTGCTGTTAATGAACTCTACTGTGGAAAGATGTTGTTGTCATCATCCTCAGCCTCATCAGTTTGTACATCATCCTCATACATTATTAATTCATCACCACTGGAATTCACCATTACAGAAGTCTCAGTATTTTGATGTGATTGGCGGGAAAGGCCTTCCTCGTGGAACTTGAAGTTCATTCTTATGAACAACATTTTTTCCACATTTTGAGGAAGTAGCCTCTTATGCCGATCGCTGACAAGGTTCCCGGCTGTGTTTAAAACTCTTTCCAAGTACACACTGGGAGGTAGGCAGCTTAGGCAGTGCAAAGCGAGTTGGTACTTGGGTCTCCAAATTCCCTTTTTTTCCTCCCAATATGTAAAGGGACTGTCTAATATGTCTATTTCTATGCTGTTGTGAAAATAATCTTCCACCATCCTTTGGATGTTGATAGTAGGATAAGGTGGAATTACGGCATAGCTGTCACCTTTTTTGGTCAATTCTTTTAGACCAGACCAGATGTAAACATTTGGCGCTGAGTCATCTCCATCATCCCTGGGTCTCTTGGGAAAGCTTAGTGTTTTCCTAGCAGCAGTTGAGTGAGAAACTGAAGTCCTGTCACGTAACACTTGAGCTGTCATCCTGCTCACCAGGAGCTCCTTGCATCTCTTCAGATCTGGGTCAGTTGGAAACAAAGAGAAGACATAGCTCTTAAACCGAGGATCAAGCACAGTCGCCAAATTGTAGTGATCCGATTTCAAGATTTTGATAACTCTTGGATACTGGCGAAGCGAATAAAGTACTTGATCTACAAGTCCGACATACTTGGCGTAATTGATTTGTTTCATCTCCTCCTTCAGTTTCTCAAGCTGCTTTTCCAAAAGTTTAATTAAGGGAATCACTTGGCTCAAGCTAGCAGTGTCTGTACTTAGTTCACATGTGACTACTTCGAATGGTTTCAGCACCTTGCACAACACAGAAAGCATTCTCCACTGTGCTTGACTAAAATACATCTCCCTCCTTTCCCAATGTCTTGGCTTGTGGAGTAAGCGTGGATGGCATGTTCCTCAATCTGCAGAAGCATATACAGAGTGGAATTCCACCTTGTCACAACCTCTTGCTTAAGTTGGTGGCAGGGCAAATTCAATTGCTCTTGTAGCTGCAGCAATCTCCTACAAGCTGTTGCTGAATGCCGGAAATGTCCAAATATTGTACGGGCCACAGACAGCATCTCCTGCACGTCCTTGTCATTTTTTAAAAAGCTCTGCACCACCAAGTTTATTGTGTGAGCAAAACAGGGAAAGTGAGGAAGTTCACCCAGCTGTAAGGCTCTCACAATATTGGTGGCGTTATCAGAAATGACATATCCTGAGGAGAGTCCAAGCGGGATAAGACATGTGGCAATGACATCCCTTAATTTTGTAACAGATTGTCAGCTGTATGCCTCTTACTGAAGCCGGTGATACTCAGAGTAGCCTGCCTCTGACAAATGTAACGTACTTGGGTACATGCTGTTGCTGTTCCTGCTGGTGAAGGCGAATCACCAACCCAGTGGGCTCTCAGTCATATAATCTTTAGTTTGCCCAGTTCCGCTGGTCCACATATCTTTAATTAAGTGTACAATGGGTAGAAAAGCATTTTGTAGCCCAATAAATACCTTTTTACGAACCTTCTGGTAGAGGTGAGGAATAGCTTTTCTGGTGAAATGGTGTCATGATGGAATTTGGTAACGGGGACAGAAGACCTCAAGTAAATGTCTAAAACTAGCTGCATTAATAGTGGATATTGGACGCAGATTTAATACTAGCATAGTTGCCATGGCTTCTGTGATCCGATTTGCAACTGGGTGACAGCTTTCATACTTGCTTCCTCTTGCAACGGATTGTTTAACTGTAAATTGTTCTAAACTATTATTAGTCTTCTTCTTGGTCTGCTTCTGGGATGCAGATTCACCCCCAGCAGCAGCAGTGGGACTAACACTCAAGAATTTTTCTGAGGAATCCAGAATAGTGGAGGAGTCATCTAGCTTTACCAACTTGGATGCAGGACTAACTCCGTTCACTTCTGAGGATATTAAGGAGGACGGTGTTGTGGGGGTAGATTGCAGGCGTTGTGATGTAGCTGAGAGAAGGGACCTAGCTGATGATGGACTGCTTGTTATTTTTTTAGCATAAGTTTCTGATTTTCCCAACAGCTTGCCATGAAATGGCATAACATGGATGAGGTTCCGAGATGGTTAAGATCCCTACCTCTAGTGACTGTGGCTTTACAAACAGTATAAATGGATAGACAACTGTTGTCAGGATTTGGGTAAAAATAATTGCACACATAAGAGGTGTATTTTTTGGTCTTGTGTCCAGGCATGACAATGGCCTTCTTCTTATCATGTGCAAGAACTGCTTCGAACGTTGCCGGACTTACACAAACAACATCATCCTCATCAACATCCTCATTAGTGTCCTCGTTGGCTACACAAATATCCCTCTCATTCTGCTGCAATTCCAAAGTGGCATCCTCAATTTGTGTATCACCGGCTACACTTGGGCTGTTCAGGCACACATCTGCAGAAATGCTGAAATGGGCCTTCTTTATGGGTACACAAGGATTACACATTGCACTCGTGGATATACTCAGGGATTTGTGTCATTTCTGAATCTGAACATACATATTTCTCTAATGACTTTCTGTTTTCTTCCAGCTTGGCTTTCACACATAAAAGCATTTGGACACCACTTTTGGAGTCCGAATGACAAGGTCTTGCTTGGTCACGACTGACCTTACAAGAAGATGCCTCAGTGACAGTTGCAGAACTAGCACTCATAGAGAAGGGAGAAGGCCTCATTCTTTCCTTGCCACTGCGTGTCTAGAATGGCATTTGGGAATTTTTTTTTTCTGCAGATAACTTTGCCTGGATTACAGGTATTTTTTGCTTGACCAAGATGAAAGTTGTTTTTTTACAGTTTGGTTTCCCTGATTTACAAACACTTCACATTTTAACATAAGCTTTAGCAGATGATGTAGAGGGTTTACTATCATCATGACTGGTGCAAGCTGATGCTTGGTGCTCCTGCTCTTCTGTGTACTTCAGTGAATCCATTTTGATAACACTGTACACTTTGACTGCAAATTTAGAAGACCAAGCCTGCCAGCCCTAGTATTTGTATTTCAGCAATGACAATTACCAATGGAGCTCTCCTCTTTGTGTGTAACATATATGGCACCGTACAATGTGACTGCAGATTTTCCACCAAGCCTGCCAGCCATAGTATTTGTATTTCAGCAATGACAATTAGCAATGGAGCTCTCCTCTTTGTGTGTTACCTATATAACACAGTACAATGTGACTTCAGATTTACACCAAGCCTGCCAGCCCTAGTATTTCTATTTCAGCAATGACAATTAGCATTGTAGCTCTCCTCTCTGTGTGTAATGCATATAATACCATACAATTTGACTGCAGATTTACACCAACCCTGCAAGCCCCAGTATTTGTATTTCAGCAATGACAATTAGCAATGAAGCTCTCCTCTTTGTGTGTAACGTATTTGACACTGTACAATTTGACTGCAAATTTACACCAAGCCTGCCAGCCCTAGTATTTGTATTTCAGCAATGACAATTATCGAAGGAGCTCTCCTCTTTGTGTGTAATGTATATAACACCATACAATTTGACTGCAGATTTACACCAAGCCTGCCAACCCTAGTATTTGTATTTCAGCAATGATAATTAGCAATGGAGCAATGGGGCTCTCCTCTTTGTGTGTTACCTATATAACACTGTACATTGTGGGACTGCAGATTTAGAAGCAATGGAGCAGTTGAACTCTCCTGAATGTCACTGTAGACCTTGAAGAACACTGCTACCCCCTCCTCTTTCTATTCTACCTATGATGCTGGGCAACTGCTCTGTAGACTGTGCTACCGCTTCTGTATCCCTCTGTGAAATGGCGTTGGATCGCCGCAGAGGGTGGTACTTATAGGATGCAAAACTCGCGAGATCCGACGACATAACGATGATGTTTTGCCTCGTTTTTTGAAAGTGCGCAAAAGTACCGAGCGGCTCGACTCTGTACTCGAATCTACTATGTTCGGGTGTGTTTGGTACTCGGGGAACCGAGCCTGAGCATCTCTACTTTCCATAAGCACCTAATGAGCGAGTGGCTTTCAAATCATAGTTAAAGATCATCACACTATATATTTTCTCATTTATTTTTGGATCATCTGCGCTGGATTCTCCCAAGTCACTACATTTCTCCCTTACACTAGTCATACGTGTGCAAAAGTCATAAAAAGTGTTTGCTTTGTGGTCTTACTCTATTGTGTTTTGGAACTATTCTTAAAATCTTTCAACAGAGTATTTAACAATAAATTAAGCACTAAAACGGTGTATACTAAAGTAAGACATATTGGGCCTGAGTCATTAAAGAAAGGAAAGCAAAAATAAGGAGTAACTTTGCATCTTGGCAAAACCATGTTGCATTGGAGGGGGGGCTAAATTTAAAATGTAGGGACAGATTTATAGTTAGGACAACTTTAAATTTTAGTGTGAATATAAAGCTATCAATTATTTGTGTGCTACATGAAAAAATAGCCAGTATTTAGCTATTTAGTATTGTGCAAAATAATAAACTAATTTGCAACCCTTGCATTGTAACATGAAACTAGAAGAAACTAGGAGAAAACTTACTAAATTTTTTTACTTACTTTCCTTAATGAATCAGACCCATTGTATGGTACAGGGGTATGCTTTGAGTGTTTGTATTGTTTAACATTGTGTTATTGCTGAAACTAGAATGCAACAACAAAATGTAATACAACAATATAAAGATGTTTTATTTTGTGTTGTCCTTGCAGTACTAATAATAGATATAACAAAAAGTTGATAATATTGTTTCCTGTGAGCCTGATGTTAGTTTGTATTAAGTTGTGAGAGAAGGCATAAGTTCACTTTCCACTTCAAAATTCAGAACGATTAAGACCATCCTGATCAACCAAACGGTATGTTATTTACTTTACACAATTGGTGGAGAACAGGTGATCGGGGGCCACATGCAGCCGTCATGACCAGAGTAATGTCCTTTTACTAGTGACTCTGGCATCACAGAGGGAGAGGCACGTTACGTACTCACACTTTATATAAAAGGATTGTCCATGATGAAGTCTCTTACTTACCGGTTAAACTATTCAACCACAGGTTTACCTACATTTTTTAGCTATATAAACACTTTGGACCTCATTTAGATTTGGACGCAAAGTCCGATTTAGGCGCTTCAAACCAAAAAACACTACGACGCATGTGCAGAAAGCTCCACATCCGCCTGCATCTTGGGCGCAATTAACACTTGCGACAGTTTGCGACTCACTACGAGAGAATGGGAGGAACACGGAATTGTGAAGGTGTGACCATGTAAATACATCCTAGTCGCAGTGAGCCGCAGACGCAACACACGTCAAAACAGGGCTAAAGCTGTGCGGCAGGAATTAGGTGGCGCAAGCGTTAGCTAGCTGCAGGAACTGCTCGCAGCTCGATAGGGTATTACAAGTGGGACACAACTGGGGTTTGCTTGCAACTCGTAATACCCTACCAAGCTGCGGCACACTCCCACTTCTACACTTTTTACACGGACTTTGCATCCGACTCTAAATGAGGTCCTTTATCTCTCTCATCTCACAGCTGATGTTTCCATGGATTTCACTGTGCAGGATGCATTAACACAATTAGCTACAATATGTTTTAAAATTCACCAAACTTAATATAGATGCAATTTGACCTGACTAAATGTGGTCCATGTATCTACAGTGTACAGTGAAGACGTTAGTCTCCGAGTGCTGTATATATCACTGTAACGCTCGGCTTGAAATAAAACAACTTTCCAGTGCTGTAGTGAGATGGCAAAGGATACTACTTTACTCCAATCTTTATTTAATTACTTACTCTATAACTGCTGCTTATTGTAATCCGTTTCCATTAAGTCTTACAGCACTGCAGCCTATATTTAGAGAGTGTATTCTGCTTTTCTCTGCACACATCCCCGTTTCTCTTCTAAGTGGAGTATTTACAAGGTTTTCCTAATTGCAGCATCAAGTTTTCCAAAGCTAATTTACTCTCCTTGCACACTCTCAAGTCTCTTGGAGCAGAGGAGTGATTGATATGAAGAAAGAAGGAGGGGAAGATCCTCTCAGTTAGTGCAGTACAAAAACTGGTAAGTCTGCCTTTCATGTACAGAAAAGGGGGGAGAAGTGAAAAGCACAGTTAATTCAAAGAGTATCTCCAGGATTCCCTTGAGGGGAGTAGAGGTACTCGCTCTTTTTATCTGCTTTGAAGTTGACAGTACCAGCAGATCGAAGCAAAAAAAAAAATCCCTCTTCATCAGGATAAACCTGTGGTTATAAGGCTGCGGTGATAGCAGAATCATTTATTGGAAATGTAATCGACAACCAATGTTCCTGTGTTGCCTTGTTTTTTTAAAAGTTGTTAAAGAATGTACAACTAATTTATTTTTTGTCTGAGTATTCTCTTGTTTTCAGATAAGGGCTCAATGATCTCATAATATGTTACAACACTTTTTGTGGCATCCAGATGTTCGTGTTCTGCATTACAACAAATTGTGACTAATCATAGAAGCATGTCATGTAATGCATTAATTTAATTTAAAAATAATGTGCTTGAAATTGAATTTTTGTAAACAAGAAGTCTGATTCAGCCTGGGGCTTGCAACATGCACTTGTAGCTTTATATCTTGTACTGTACTAGAACTTCAAGCATGCTCTCTCTTGTCTACAACCGCCTAACCTATTTTTTCTCCTCTTATTCCTTCCTAAACGCTCTGCAATTGGGCTTCTGTCCTCTAGGTTCCACCAATAGAGCCCTCACTAAAGTGACCAACAATTTGGTCACAGCTAAGCTGAAGAGTCACTAATTTTATACTCACTGACCACTATGCTGCTTGTGATACAGTTGATCACTCTCTTCCTTCTCCTCCCAGTTCCCCATGCCTGCTGTCTTATTGCAATCCTTGACTCCGCCCTCAGCTTCACTCCACACATCCATTCCCTTGCACTTGTCTCCTCCTCCAAAACTTTGCCAGGATATCACTCAGGATGTTACCAAACTCTTATCCATTCTCTCATTATCTCCCAATTTGCCCACTACAAGTTCCTCCTATCTGGCCTTCCCTTCACCTGTCTGCTCCCATCCAACCTATTTACTGCATCGTGACTAATCCTTATCTCTCTCCATTTCAATAGTGAGCATATTTACATTTCTAAGTGGAGGCAGCATTTATCAAAAATAAAATATATATATTTCTCAACAGCTCTAAGGCTTACCTATTAACTTCACATAGTGGAGGCAGACACTTATAGGCTAAATCAATATTCATGAGAATGCACACCATTAATTCAAGGAATGCCTCACGTTTTAGCGATGCCACTAGTTCCAAGTGATTAATAGGAAGCATTCTATTGAACTTTCACTCACAAAATGGCTGCCTCCATTGTATGTAAACAATAGGTGTACTTTAATATGCGCTTTAAGATGATCCAAATAGACTTGTATATAGCTACAAACTTTAATTTTCATTTAGAAAAATTATGATGCAAAACATTTACAGGTTTTAAACTTAATGAAAATCAATCATCAGAAATTGTATAAACTCATTTGGTATTAACTGATTCAGGCCTTTCGAAGTGCCTTCATATCAATGTATTAGTATCGAGCATGTTTAATACTACTTTTAACTCCAGCAACACCTCTGAAAATACCTCTTATTTTCCCAAAACTAAATGTATTCCTAGCATTACTTTAATTATGTATGCCTTTGATGTATGTGATAAGTGAAAAAAAAGCATAAGATCACTGATATTCAGGTACAGCTGACACTAATTGCCTTTAATGTAAACTTGTGACCCTCGAGACAATCACAATTCTTCCTAATCACAATAAATATTAACCCTTGAACATAATGACTGGCTGCCACGAAGATTGGTAAGTTTATGCACTGTCTGCTGTAAATATGTATGTTGAAATTAGTGAGGAGTACTATGAGCTCATACAAGTGACTTTCATAGTCACAGCAATCTGAGGTGGCTTCAAAAACCCATAAAAATATACTGCAGAGGGTGCTTTATTCCATATGATACACACGTTTTCCTAATGACCAGTGAAGTGATAACATTATAAGTGATGGGCCTGATTCATTAAGGTTCTTAACTGAAGAAACTTCTTATTCCAGTCTCCTGGACAAAACCATGTTACAATGCAAGGGGTGCAAATTAGTATTCTGTTTTGCACGTAAGTTAAATACTGACTGTTTTTTCATGTAGGACACAAATACTTGATTTCTTATTTGTACACTGAAATTTAAAGTTGATATTTGTGTGCTACATGAAAAACAGTCAGTATTTAACTTATCTGCCAAACAGAATACTAATTTGCACCCCTTGTATTGTAACATGGTTTTGTCCAGGAGACTGAAATAAGAAGTTTCTTCAGTTAAGATCCTTAATGAATCAGGCCCGATGACATCAAAACTTACTGGCTATACAAATAAGAAAACATAGGAGCAACACTGATGAGAATGACAAGCTTCCCACGGGTGGGGAGTGATTTTCTGATACTTACAATCACAATAGATTGTATCCCAACAAAACTATTCCGATTATAACAATGCCGATGACATGGAAGTGCAGACTTACCGTTAAAAAGATACAGTACATTACTGACACACCTCCTGTATATTCCGATTGCACTAAATGCCGGCAGTTGTAATTTGCGTCACTTAGCGACAGTGATGTAAAGCTGCAATGACAGGACCTGCCGTATGTATAATCTACTTTAAGGGTTAGGATTAGGGTTACATTTAAGATTAGGATTAGGGTTAAGTTTAGGGTTAGGATAAGGATTAGGTTTAAGGTTTCAATTACAATTAGTATAAATGCAATGACAAGACCTGCCGCGTGTATAATCTAGAAGGTTTTATCCTAATTGTAATCGAAACCCTAAACCTAATCCTTACCCTATCCCTTTCCCTAATGTACTGTGTCATTTTAATGGTAAGTCTGCATTTCAATGTTATCGGCATTGTTTTTGTTGGGATACAATGTGTTTTGATGAACCCCAATGATGAGCCCTAATGATGATGATAAGGCATTTTCATCATTTATAAGGTGCCGCAGATTCTGTAGAACATTATGAGCAACTTACAGATATGACATACATGTGACAGATAAGATATATATATATATATATATATATATATATATGTATGTAATAGACATACTACAGATAGATTAATTAAGTATAATATCACATATATTGATTGTCAAGAGCTAGTCATTTCAGCTAACATGGATCAAGGTACGAACTCCATGCATGTGAGTGAACAAACTGCTGGAGATTCAGCTTAAGGCATAACATCATGGTTTCTGACGGACATGAGACATTGGGTACTGAGGACCCTGTCAGTGAGAGCTTAACTACTAGATAGCTCCACAATTGCCAGCATACTCAAGCAGAGGTTGCTGGGAAAAGTAGTGCTACAGAAAAAAAAATGCTACAATTACTAATTTAATCATTTATTACCTCAGGAATGGGTGTTCTGAGGAACCACAGTGCTTCCAGCACCAAGCTGTTTTATTTCCCAATTCCCCCCAGGATATTCAGCAATGTGACGAAAAGGCTAGGGCTGTGTAACAATATGACAGTGGGTCCCCATGCTGTGGGTTTCCCTGTTAAAATCTCTCCAGCCCAGGCTGGGCTGGAGCCCCGTACTGACTTTTACAAGTGGGCTCATGCTGTTTGTCTCCCAGAAATGATCGTAAGGGTCAGGCGCCGTCCCACGAT
This sequence comes from Mixophyes fleayi, assembly GCF_038048845.1. Lineage (NCBI taxonomy): Eukaryota > Metazoa > Chordata > Amphibia > Anura > Limnodynastidae > Mixophyes > Mixophyes fleayi. Next base: position 61,447,750 of record NC_134404.1, on the reverse strand, counting down.
CTCCCAGGACGGCCGCCTGTGCTCCCCCTCCAGCGCGTCTGGTTGCTTTAGACGCGTCACTTCCGGCCACCACTACATTAGCGCGTCCCCATTGCTAGGCAACGGGATGCTATACCATGAGCGCTATGGTGCTTATTATGACAGCGCTGCGGCGCTGATCTCCTATTGGGCCACTGCACTATTTAACCCCTCCTGGCCCTCCTCCCAGGGCCAGAGTTTCAGGTTCCTACCTGCCTCCAGCGTTTCCTATAGTGTTCCAGTTATTTTCTTGTCTCCTAATATCTGCCTGCCTGCCTGTGACCGTTGTGACCCGGACTGCCTTTGACTACCCCTTTTGGATCTCCCTTTGTACCGCGCTTCCAGAACGCTACTAACCCATGTCACTGAAATCGTGACAGTAAGCAGTCCACACTATGAGCACCGGTCTTGGTATAAATTTTTTGGGGTAGGGTCAATAGGCATTTTTTTTTTTTTAAAGTATTAGGGTTAGGGTTAAATATTTTTTTATTATTCAACATTAAAAAGCCAGTATTCATCGTGATCATACACTTAAAGCATATAATATGATTCAATTGTATTATACACTTTAAACATATCTTGCAGCAGATGCATTTAATGTAGTTTGCTGAGTCACACTTATCTTAAGTGCAGCTCAGCATACACACATAATTGCGTGTCTTTTTTCTGCTTGTTTTTTGTAAAATATGTCCAACCTTACATGAAGAAAAAGACACAGAAATGGTAGTTCTTTCAGGATTATTATTTGTAATAAACAATGCAACAGGAAAATAAGGGTGAGCAGAAATTTCATTATGCATTTCTAATGTTGAGGGGATTCAACTTTGACTTAAAATATGCATTTTCCATGTTTCTACATACATATTTACATACATATATACATACATACATACATACATACATACATACATACATACATACATATTTACATACATACACATACTGCATGAAGTATAAATAAGAATCATTGGGCCTGAGTCATTAAGGAGTGCAAAACATAAAAAAGGAGTAAAACCATGTTGCATTGGAGGGGGAGGTAAATTTAAAATGTGGGGACAGATTTATAGTTGGGATAGGGCAAGTCCTAGATTAACTTTAAATGTCAGTGTACAAATAAAGCTATCAAGTATTTGTGTACTACATGTATAAAACAGCCAGTACTTGCATTGTAACATGTCTTGTCCAGGAGCAAACTTACTCCTTTTTTTGCTTTGCGCTCCTTCATGACTCAGACCCATTATATCTATGTTCTGCACCGGAAAAATGTACAAATCACACTTTCCTGCGTAAGGATCCAGTATAAGAGTTTGTGTGTGCTATAAATGGCAGTACAAAAATGTATCTTTATATATCAGTCAATAAGTCTGATATATTGGCAAGTGCGTGGCACTTGTAATCCCTCCTTCCTCCCCTCTTGGCACTTGCACATGCATCTTATATGAAATACTAGGAATAAAGCAAGAATCTGCTGACCTTTAAAGAGGTTTGTATAGTTATGGTATGCAAATGATTCATAAATAAAGTAAATATGTTACTCGGTTTATGAAGTACAGTGAGTTTCTGAACAAGTGAAATTTTTAAGTCACAACCATAAGCTCTTGTTAGATATAACGATTGTTTTGTATGAATATATGATCAACACCACAATGTTCCTGCATAAATTTTACAGAGCTTTACATTACCACAATATATATATATATATATATATATATAGATATATATATATATATATATATATATATATATATATATATATATATATTATAGGCCCTGATTCATGAAGGCACGAATATTGAGTGCAACCTTGATTTAGCTTTAAACACACGTATTTATGCTTTGTGCATGCTCAAATTCATCACTGCACGAATCTCAGGGTATGTGTGCTGTTGAAATCGGCTGTATGTCTGCTGTGCTGTACTACACCAGACGCTGGAGGATATGTCCAATACCTATGTGGATTATAAATTTTAAACAGAATGCATAGTAAAAAATATTGAATTAATGTTTCCTGTTAATAATATAGGCATTAATGATAAAACAGTTATGTAAAAAAAAGTGCCCCCCAATGAAATATATTTATTAGGATGCTCTCAATCTCTACTGAGTATAAAATACACTTTTATAGTTGCTAGTGATTGCAAACACATGTTATAGCATGCAAACAAGACATCAATAGTGATCAGAACTTAGACTAGCCCTGTATGTGGAGCAAGAGATATAGTAGTAAAACAAGTAACTTTGAGATGGCCAGAGCTGGATTTGGACATGGCTGCATGCACTTGAGTTTGGCATGCCTTTGCTGCACGTTGACTATGGCAAAATGCCCCTTCCCCATCCACTCCCCAAAATTGTAGGCTGCAGTAAGTGTCCTTTGCGTTCAAAGACTGAACGGACAAGGCTGTGTTCATGTCCATATTTCCTGGCTCTGGGCATGTGAAGATTGATTTTGCGTACAATACGCTTAAGATCGCCACATTTATGCCTTGATGAATCAGGCAATAGTTTTGATGGTTTAGTAGCTTGGAAAGTCTACAGAGACAAGCAGGAGGTTGCTGAGCTGTGGTACTTGGGTATTAATGGTGGCTGTGCTGGACACTCTGGAGGTTATTAATGGCTATAGCATTCAAAAAAGCCTGGAACTTGCTCTCCTTGTGATTTAGCAGTAAAAGTGGTAAATGTATTAATGTAATATGTATAAGTCAAATCGCGATTATTGGTGATTTTGACAGCCATATTTAAAATGGCAATTTTATCAATGCACAGCTCATTGAGCTTTCCCTTTAATAAAATTGGCATTTTAAACATGGCCATCAAAATAGCAAAAAATTGGCGATTTGACACAAACCGCAGTTTAATGCATTTACTGCTACCCTCATATACCATCATCATCATCATCATCACCATTTATTTATATAGCGCCACTGATTCCGCAGCGCTGTACAGAGAACTCATTCACATATGTCCCTGCCCCACTGGAGCTCACAATCTAAATTCCCTTATATAGACACACATTCACACACACAGACAGAGAGGGAGACAAACAGACAGGTAGAGACTAGGGTCAATTTTGATAGTAGCCAATTAACCTACTAGTACGAGTACCATCTGATTTATCTATGCATATGTGCTACCACAAAGCTCATAAGCCCTGCAAACTTTTGAAAACCTGTGCCTTCCACTATCTAACTTCAGTCTGGGTTGCCTGTATGGCTCCATTTCCTTCCCACATCATGACATTGTCCTGTCACACGCATCTCTGCCCGTTCTTACTCATTTAAAGGACTGGGCTACTTACGCCCTACAACTAGAGCTGTAAAACGAACTGAGGGATGAAATAAGCATGAAGGAAATTAAAAGGAGCAACTAAATTAATCCCTCTAAGGTCAAAAGTTTAACTGGGGATGTGCACGCCAATCCGGTGTCATAGGGGAGGGCTAAGGAGTAGTCTTTAAAGGTGATGGGTGGAGAATAACAATTATTCTATGGAGTTTCAGGACATTGCCTGCCCACCCTTCCTGGTTTCGATGGACCTCCGTGCCTGCTATGGCTTGTCGGGCTGTTCTCTGGTGCCTGTTGCCAGTTCCTGGTGTGTCTGGCATTCAATGGTGGAGGTCCTGGATGGCTTGAGGCTGTAAAATGCAGTACAGTCGATGGCCAGTGGTTGGGGCACACATTACGGTAATGGGCATGCTGAACCCGCTATAGTCTCTGTGTAAGAACCGCCACTGTGGGTCGGCTTATGGTTACGCTACTTTCAGTCCAGGTTGTGGGCTCATGGAGTGCCTGGGATTGATTGTCCCAGTAAGGTAAATATGTGCGCCCGGGGTGCTGTTTGGTTAACCACCCCCATTTGCGGATGTCCCATGGTTTAATGCTGGGATATCCTTATTGTCTGGTGTATGTCATACTGACTGCTCTTTTCTCCACACCATATTGGTTTGCAAAATAAACTCCTTTTATTATTGCCACAGTTATGTCTCGTGTCAATTATTCAAAGAAGTTAAATAAGTTATTAAGAGGTTTAACTTCAGAGAGGGATATCAACCATTACGCATTTTATGAACACACTCTTCTCTTGAAGTATCCTGTATTGCTCAAAACAAATCACTAGTCTGATAGACTACAGGTTGTCTTAGTCCTGCATTCTTTAAAATGGTTTACACATGGAAGTGCAGTAGATGAAGAACGTATGTGTAGCCCACTGTTCACTGTGGTATAGGTACATCGCTGTGGATCAGTCACTATCAGACTAGCTCAGTTCTCCTCTTTCAGGCTCTGAAGGGTTTAAAATGGACAAGTGCCCGTTCACATATAGTAACAAGTTAGGTGATAAGCATGCGACAAGTGCAGGTATGACAACTATCAATGAATGAGAGCCAATGCTGAGTGAGAACAGAGGAAGCATACAAAGGCTGACAGTGTAGAGGAAAGACTTCAAGACACAATTCTCAAGAGTAAATTCTGGCAGATAATGTCAGCTATTGAGTCCAACTGAATAATTCAACCAAAAGCTTTGTTGGAGAGAGAAACAGGTAACTCAATAACGTTGTATATTTATATCATCAAGAGAGATGGTCTGGTGCACATTCTTTTTAACAACTGTAATTTACCCTGCATCAGACTGGGCCCCCTTCATCACACTGTCTCCCTGCATCACACTCTCCCCCTGCATCACACTGTCCCCCTGCTTCACATTGGGACCCTTTCATCACACTGCCCCCCTAAAGCTGCCTGATGGTAGTGCCGGGCTTGATTGTGAAGAGGGGGTCATGTATTGGGAAGAGGGGGCACATATTGTGAAGAGGGGCAAACGCATTTCCAGAGGGAGTTTCCATTTCATGCCACCTGAGTGGGCATGACCAGCATGCGAGTGGCTCCAATAGCGTTCAAATAGACAGAGAGCGCTGCGTGCACTAATATTAGGTGCATGCAGCTCCTTCTTTACAATCAGAGCAGTGTGAAGCAGACCATACCTTCCAACTGTCCTTGCAGTGGGGACAAAGTCCTGATTTAGCGGGACAGTCACCCAAAATCGGGACTGTTCTAACAGAACCGGGAGACTTGGCAGACTGTTCTACTTTCTCCTACCTGTTCTTGCCATTTTCACCACCTGCGGCTCTTGTGCGTGTCTTAAACTCAGTTTTTGCTGCTTGTCTGGAAACTGGATTGTTGGGGCCCTGTTAGGAAAAATTACAGTTATTTGAAATATGGAAAGCCTAACAATCAGCAAACACTTTAAGCCTCCTTCTCTCTAATCAGCCCTGGCATTAAATAAAAGCCACCCATGTTTAATAATTAGGCTTTCCTCTCTGCAACCATCTAAACATAACATATATAGCATTCACATTTAATAAATAGACCTATATCCCATCAGCCAGACCCAACATTAAATTATTAGTATTCACATTTAATAAATAAACCTATTTCATCCCAAACAGCCCAGAATTTAAATAATTAGTATTCACAATTAATAAATGGCCTACCTTCTCTTCTCAGACCCATGTTCAATTAATAGCTCCTAAAACATCTCAGACTTATATTAATAGTACCCTCGCCCCACTTTATATTAATAGGCACAACTATAACCCCAGTATTCAATTAAATATTCCCCACGGTTCTGCAATATGACAACTTGTGAAATGACTATTACTGGAGAAGAGACCGTAATTAACTGTTTCAAAGTTACTGACAGATTGAGCACTGGATTCACATGGTCTATGGAGAGTATTGCAGATTTTTATTATGGTGTAATGGGGAAATGTACAGGGTAGACAATTACTATAGGGAAATGGGGAAATGTACAGGGTAGATTATTACTATGGTGTAATGGAAGGAATTAGTCAGGACAGGTAACTGTAGTGTTTTAATAAGAGTGGTTGGTCAGGGTAGGTTACTGTTACAATGTAACATAAGGATTCAGTCAGGGTATTTTATTGTAGTAACTAGGAAGACTTTGTCAGGACAGACCATTGTTAAAATTAATTTGACATGGGTGTAAGCATCTTATTGATCAACACCTGCTTATCCTTATGTCATCAGTTTTTAAGTGGTAAGTAAAGAGAATTGTAATAAGAGTGATCTAATAAGGACAGATTTTTGATGTAGTAAAATAGCTGGATTTGGTAAAGTCATATTATTGTAGTTTAATAATGGGTTGGTCAGGACAGTTTGTTGTTATGGAAAGTTTGACTAGGATGTGAGCACTTTTGTATGCAGTGTTTAACTCCTGCAAGTCTGGTATGTAGCCAATCAGACCATGACATTTTGAGTGTGCTAATCTTGTGGGAGACAGTGACTTGTCCACTCAAGTGCCTCAGACTGAAGGGTATATTTATTAAACTGCGGGTTTGAAAAACTGGAGATGTTGCCTATGGCAACCAATCAGACAACAAATGGTTGTATAAAAGTTGTGACAATCAGCAATTGCCTGCTGTAAGGTGGTCCTGGGGGGGTGTATTTTGGGCCCAAGCCTGGGTACCACATTGCCGTGCTTGGAGGGGGGTTTACTAGAAATCCCGAATGTGCACGCCTGGGGCGGTACTGTGAAAACCGAGGAATTGTTTTTCAAGAAGGGGGTCCGGTATTGTTAAGAAAGGGGGCATGTACTGTGAAGAGGGGGCATGTATTATGCAGAGGGAGGGGGGTCATGCATTGTGAAGACCGAGGGTGACATGTATTGTTAAGATGGGGTTATGTATTGTGCAGAGGGTGGGGGCAAATATTGTGCAGAGGGAGGGAGACATGTATTGTGAAGAAGGGGGAATTTATTGTGCAGAAGGAGGGAGACTGCTATATTAAAGGAGGGGCTGCTAGATTAATTTGCACTGGGCCCTATGGTTTCTGATGGCAACCCTGGCTGTGCCAGTTTTTCAACCTTCTGACAATGTAATTTCCTGGTCATGAGAGCACCAAAAAGCCTACTTCTCAATTTATTCATTTTCTGCTGAGCGAGATTGAGTGGTGGGAGGCTAAAAGGACATTTTATTCCGTAGTATGAATACTAAATATCCTGGGTGCTGTCAATTGCCACATGTGGGACTCAAATTGCAGCAGAGCGCAGAATTGAATAAACTTTTCATAACCGCAAAAATTCCATTCCATGAATGAGCAGGTATTGTATGATGTCAAACAAATGATAATGATACAGGATTATCTCAGGATTCCCATTTACTGCAGCTATCATCACTTTTCTATAATTTGAAGCAGGGATTTTCCACACAGTTGGATGAGTTTTGTCTTGTATTCATTATATAAATATTACATTTTATTTTTTAAGTAAAGGAATGTAATTTTTTATTGTTTTACAGGAGATGCATGATGTGGAAGTTGTTCCTGGCTTCTATCCCCACTCGCAAATCCTCTTACTACAGTCGAACAAAGATACCAACCAGTGCAAATCACTGCCAATGGAGATGTACCATGCATAAAAAAGCTGAATTAATGTTTAGACAGAGTCGATTTGCTGCTGTACTCCCCTTCTAAGGTTTATAATATAACTGTTACACTATTTTGCAAAACATTGAGTGTTGAAAACTGCTTAGAAGTTGAGGTAGATCCTGGCATTTGTCAGGGTATGGATCATTTTCTCCTGCTGATGCTGAGATGAGTGATATTGTTAGCCAGCTCCGTCGCTGTGTCATTGAGGATTTTTTGTAATGTGAGTGTATTTGTTTTACTTTATCGCCAATGTAAGTGATCAGCATGAAGCTGTGAAGGTGTTTGTATAGAATGATTAAATATAAGGTTGTCTTTTCTTCCACCATAGAGCACGCTTTCCAGGGTCTGTATTTTGTTGGAAAAGTTAACTGTTGTGTTTTCTTTGTTTGAATTTAGATTCTTTATTTTGTTACATTTTTTTATTAGCTTTAGAATTCCAAGTTTTTAAAGCCAGCAGTGGCGGGCTGGCCCGGGGGGCAGGGGGGCAGCGGCCCCCCGGGCCGCTGGGTTAGACGCCTATTAGGGCCAGGGGGTAGGCCGGCCGGCCGCCCCCCGGATGCAAAAAAATAGTTTCTCCCCCAGCGGCCGCATCCGATGTCATCAGATGCGGCCGCGTCAAGCGCACAGGCGGTCGCATCACATGACAGGGGATGCGGCCGCGTCATCAATGATGCTGCCGCATCCCCTGTAATATGATGCGGCCGCCTGTGTGCCCCCCGGCCACGCCTCTCCCAGCCCGCGCCTGAAAGCCAGCATATTTATTCAGAAAACTACATTAGTTTGGGCTTTTGTAAAAATGAATTTAACTCAACACATAACAGTACATAAATTACAATATATAAGGTTCTCAATTACCACGGTGACAGTCACAGCATGTGCATGGGCAGCAGTAGAAATTCCAACACTCGGACACCTTACCTTCCTTTGCTTCTTTTGTGTATGATGCACTTTAAAAATATCTTCATGCAGCAGACACATTTATCAGAGTATGCTTACTTAAGATATGGGCAGCTCAGCATACACATGTAAATATATATTTATCTTTATTGCACACTTTTTTCGTCTATGTTTTCTTCAGTAAAATGTGTCTGACTCTACATGAGGCCTACAGTTTGCCCATTTTTTTTTTCATATATAAGAGTAGAGAAGCCACTGAGAAGCTAGGGAGCCCCAAGCGTAAGGTGACGGTTGCCAACTTTGGAGTCCTATGTTGCTCGACTGGTGGAGGATCCTAAGGAGCACATTATCACTCTCCAAACTTGTGCTTTTGGTTTGGTTTGCACTGTTTCCTGCTGCTGAACTGTGGTCTTGTGTTCTGACTGTGTGTCTGATTGAGACATGCAGACAGATGGAGGATTGCCATTGGGACCTTTCTCTGCTGCTTAGCTCCCCTGAGAAGCCTCAGGCTCCACTAGAGGTAATCTGTCATGAGGATGTCTGATGACCGAATTACCATTTTTTTAAATTAATCTCCTCCTAATGGCTAGCTATAGCAGACATATCTGCACAGTGCCTAATATCATCGAGGCCCACATCAACAACATCATCCATCTCTTCACAGAGTCTGCAGGCCCACTGTACAATCTGATATCTGAGACAGAGAGATAGAGGCTCACAGATGCACCAACATCTGCTTTTATGGGTCATGGCCTACACCATTTAATGGGCTCCCTACTTTCCATACTACGCTCTCTCTGCCTGACTTCCCCAGAACCACCTGTAAATGTGTACCACTACTGCACTCATTACTATCCTTGTATGAATGTAAGCTCCTATTAGCAGGGTTCTCTCTTCCTTCCCTTTCCTATCTGTCCATCGTCTGTCTACCTTGTATGCCCCTTGTCATGTCAGATGCTGAATTTTTCTGCATGCCTTTGTTAATTGCATCCATGCATTTTTATTTTTGCTCTTTGTACCCATCTATCTGCTATTATGCTTACTGTTTTCATGTATATCATTTATATCAATTATGTTAGGTACTATGGAATTTGTGGGACCATACAAATAAACATTATTATCATCACTGTAAATGATGACAATGATACTGATGACATACAGTTTTTCCCATATTTATGCAGGAAATGTTAATGTGGGTAAAGGTTTGATAGCTTATGACTTATGAGATTCAGAGTGACCCCAAATCAAGGATATCAGGGAGAGATTAAAGTATTTAGTTTTTACGTCTAGCTACACCAAGGTGAGTTTAGAAACAAAAGTGGCCATGACTTGTCTGAGGTAGCCCACCCAATAGTTGAGTTTAATATTGGGAAATCATCTACCCCCCCCCTCCCCATTTGAGTTGGTATTTTGAGAATCACATCTCTAATTTTAGGTGTCTTCTTTTTCCATATAAATTTTGATAGCATTTGTTGGATGGTTTTAATAGGTAGTGTTGGAAGTACTACAGTAGGTTTAGGAGAACAGATATCTTAAAGGGGTTGATACTGCCCAGCCATGATATTATTAGAGTAGTCCACAAGCAAATATCACTTTTAATCCATGTTGTGTGACAGGGAAATTGTCTCTGTAAGACAAGAGGGAGTGATCTAAATGCCCAGGTATTTAATTTTCTTCACCTTTAAATTGAGAAACAAGGTTTTGTTTGTCTACAAGGAGCACTGATTTCGTAAGTGAGACAGAGGGTTATACACAAATCACTCAAGTAGATTGGAGGTAAAGGGGAGGAGAAAAATAAAGCAGTAGTTGGGGAGAGAGACTGGGTCAAGAGATATTGTTTTAGGAGTAGTGAAATAAGCGCATGCTTAAAGCAGAATGAAAATGTGTCAGTTGAGAGAGACAGGTTGAATAAGTGAGCTAAAGGGGAGAATGCAGTGGGAAGAGGGAGTGGAAAAGTTACCAGGGAATATGATCAAGGGGGTAATTTGCAGGGCAGGATAAGATGGGATCAGAGAGTTCATCTTGTGTTATTGGAAAGAACCAACTGAAGGTGGGTGGGGTGTTACGGATTTGGCATGAAAAATATCTTGTTTAATGGTGTTGTCTTTAAAGGAGATTAAACTATCATAGGCTATGAGGGAGCACGTGGAAAATTTGTGGGAAGGAAGAGAAGCAAGTTGAAGGTGGCAAGACTGTAAGAGGTGTCGGGGGTTGGAAGACTGGTTGAATGAGAAGTGACATATGCTTGCTTGGCAAATGTGAAAGGACAGTGCTTTAGGTGAAAGGATGACTTTATAATGGAGGAGGACAGCATAGGAGTGAAATTTCATACAGTGGTCCTCAACAGTGTGGGAGCACTTTTGCAGGTAATGGGTCTGTTTTTTAGTGCCATGGTTGAGGTTTAGATTATTGGAGACTATATTTGGTGGCTGAAGTAAGTGTGTTGTTGAAGAAAGATGCAGCCAGAACAGGGAAGGACAGGGTAATTATAAGAGGGAGAAGTCATTGTAGAGAAGAAGAGAGATGGATGAGTTTGAGAATATTCAGGTGTCGATGTGTGCATGTGGATTTGGGTGCACGTGGGGGAGCATGAAGTAAGCTAAAGGAAAAGAGGTTGTGTTTGGAGGATAAGAAAGCCAAGTTGGAGTACTAGAGATGGTGTACAAGCGGGAGAAAACAACATCAAAGTGTGTGTGAGAGGAAATCTACAGGGAGACCAAAGGAGGAACCAAATGAAAGAAGTTTTGTAGCAGCAGAGACAGTGGAGTTGTCAATGGGAATGTTGAAATCCACTGGTATAAGAATATGGAAGTCAAAGCATAGAAAAAATTGACCAGGCAGCAAAATTGTCAAGAAATTTGGAAACTGGATCTGGGGTAATAAATGACAGCAACAGATGGAGAGAATAGATCGATAGTATAATAAAATACAAAAGGAAAGCGCTCTCATGTAAATAATGCAGCACCTCTGGAAATAAACTCTGATTAAATACAATGGAGGGTGCAAAATAATTACACAATGTTATGATGAATGTTTATAGCTCTTTTTAGATTATATGTGTCAGGATTCGAACCCAGGGCTTCTGCCTCTGTGGACTGCTGCTCTGCTGACTGAGCTATTCTGGCTGCTGGACAGTTCCTTGTCTTTATTCAGTGTTCTAGATCAGTTCCAGTGATCTCCTGATCTTCCAGCATGCCTTAGCTCCACCCATTGACTTCCTATAAAAGCCTGGCCAATTCCTGTCTCCAGTGCCTGATTATTGTGCTGTGTGCCTGTGATCTAGCGCCTGCTCCTGTTGCTGTTCCTGTCTACCTGCATTTACTACACGTGTACCGACCTCGGCTTGCTCTCCACTACGCTTCTGCCTCAACCTTTGGACCGCTACGCCTCTCTGTGTACCGAACCTGGCTTGTTTGACCTTTCTTCCATGTTATCTCCTGTTAGCCAGCCTTCCTCCCTGCCACTGGGCTCCTATCCAGTCTTCGGACCGTGACAATATGAATAGTGCAAGAAATGGGAAGTTTCAAAAAGCTGCCAGCATGAGCGATATAAAAGTGATCTTACCCTAAATGACCCTGATCGTTGGTCCCGGGACTTGATCTGATTATTGCTCTTCTGTAGTTCTGGCAATCAGTGGTGGCTGAACCTGTTAGAGATAATCCAGATAGGAATCAAAATCCCCACAGCCACCGTGGTTCACATCACTTCATTCTGTTTGTTGATGAGCGGCGGGACGGACGGTGATTAAAAAACGCTACGAAATAGGATTCTTTTCAGAAAACCTATCTGGATTATCTCTAACAGGTTCAGCCACCGCTGATTGCCAGAACTAAAGAAGAACAATAATCAGATCAAGTCCCGGGACCAACGATCAGGGTCATTTAGGGTAAGATCACTTTTATATCGCTCATGCTGGCAGCTTTTTGAAACTTCCCATTTCTTGCACTATTCATATCATCTAAAAAGGGCTATAAACATTCATCATACCACTGTCTAACATTGTGTAATTATTTTGCGCCCTCCATTTTATTTAATCAGATTGATAGTATAGACTTCAAAGGAATAGAAAGAGGGAGGGTTCTGGGGTATGATTTAGAAGGTGCAGTATGGAGAAAGTAGATGGTCTATTCCGCTAACTTCTCTGCTTCTGAGTCCCTGAGTGTGGCTGAGGGAGAGTCCCCTGTAGGAGAGAGCTGCAGGTGATGCAATGTCAGAGGAGGTAAGTCAGGCTTTTGTTAGAAGAAGGTTAAGTGATTTAAAAAAAAAAAAAAAAAACATGAATAAATTCTTCTTTTTCTGCTTCTTAACATTTATTTATATAGAGAAGAGTTACACACATATATGCAGTGTTAAGGATAAGTGCTGACAACAGCTGTCTTTTTTTAAAATGTATTTCTACAGCACCAGAATATTCCATAGCACTCTACAGTCGAACAAATATGAGTTTGTTACAACAGATCTTGCATTCCAAAACGCACATTAAAAGGGGAGGGATCGTAGTGGAGATATGTGGATAAGGTTGGAGGGTTTAGTAGTGTATGGTGGCTGGAAAGTTTTGAGTTGAAACAAGTAGCGTGAACAGATAGTGGACACCCAGTGGTAGGTGAGATAATACCAGCAGCAATGAGAAGAAGCAGGACAAGAAAGAGAACATGTGAGAATGATTTGTGGGTGTTGGGTTTCTTTCTTCTTAAATAGACCAGAAAGTGTGATGAAAAAGAGTTCATGGGTGCAGGTTAGCGAGGTGGGAAGTAGCGAAGGGGCTATAATAATACTAGTGGTTAGCCGAATAGGATGCCGGAGAGAGAAGAGGAGTCTGGAGAGAAGTATTGTGAACATGAGTAGGAGTAAGAGACAAGGTAAATTGTGTAGGTGTATGGTAGAGTGATGTGAGAGATGTGGATGATGTGGATTATCTAGGGTAGGTAAGGAGAGAGCAGTGAGGAACAATTGATTAAAGTTGTTCAGGAGAACAGAGGAGATGGAGGCTGCTTTACCACACTCTGGCTCATATTAACAGTGTAGGCAGTTTCTGCAACTTTGACACATAGTCCAGGATGCTGACAGTTGGGCTCAGTGTGTCCTGTGGTCAAACAGAGATGGCAACAGCAATCATAGTTAAGCTTAGAGGGCAGCTGAATAGATATGGAAACAGCAATGGCAGTTGAAGTCAGTGGGACCAGCAGCCAAAAGATATGACAACCGCAATAACAGTTGAGCACAGTGGGTTCATCACATGAATAGAGATGGTTTTTCAGCAAATGCTAAAAGAGTGTTGTTTTAGGTCTGATGTCAATCGTCACTTCTAGTATGTTGTTTACTAACAGTATCCAGAAATATTTGATGCATTATATTTGTAAGAAGAAGAAAAAGTGGAAGGTAGGGTATAGAACTGAACTAATGTGCAGCTAACATTAAATGCTGTCCACATACAAGATAGTATTAATGTATAAGCAACACAAACCTACCAATCGTTCATCGAAATTAAGGAAATACAGGCATGTAGAGAACAACCTGATCTAAATTAATTTTTACTGACCAAAGATAAATGTAACTATTGATCCTGGACTGCTATGGTTACCATTTGCCAGAGAAGGTTTTGTTTCTGTGTGAGCCATAATTGTTATAATTGGTTTCATTGGGGTTTTTAGTATGACTTCCACTAGATCAATGAAACTGTTTACTTGGGCTGATCACTGTGACCAATTGAATTGAACAGCTAATGCTGAGCTCCGTAGACATATAACTAACGAAAAAGGTAGCAAAACAATACAAAAGTAATACGCCTCAATATCACAAATCTATCCTTATCATCCAATTAGGTACTAGCTTAGACAAGACTATTGTCAGTTAAACCAACAAAAGCAAATATCTGATTGTCTGCTATGGTTTATTTGTGCTGTTTTCAACAAGATATTTTAAAGAACCTGTAACAAATGATAACAAATTTTTTCGAAGGTGGGCAATCACTGAGAATAGATCAAACACTTGGGGCTTGATTTACCAACAATCGAGATTGATGGCAGTTTGAAACCGCCAATCATTGCCGGCGGATTAGAGTCCAAACCATCGCATTTACTATAGGCCGGTTTGAGGCTTCAATTTAAAATGAAAAGCAATGTATGGCGGATTGAAAAAGCTAAACCGCCGGTGGTTTGGTTAAAACTGCCATCACACCGCCATCCAAAAGACAGGACAGGACAGTTTCAATATCTGCTTCTGAATGGCTTGATCGCTCGAACATGCTGTTTGAATTATTTTGTCATTCAGAACATAAGAGAAAGCACAATTGAAATGTAAATTATTTGGGTAATCACTATATATTGATTAAGGGGCACAATGAATTTAATATTAACTTATGGGGGAATTTTTTTTAAATTATATTAAGGGGACAAAATGATTTAATTATTATAATATTCTGTACTATGTAATGCCAAATTGTACAACATAAATAATTATATGCACCATTAATAGTCAGTGAATATTATTATATGTTCACATTTCCCACATAATATAATGCTATAATAGTGTCCCCTTTAAAAAATATTAAAAAACAAAATTCCCTCATAAGATAATATTAAATTAATTTTGCCCCTTAATCAAGAAATAATGATGCCCAAATAATTTAAATGTCAATGGAGCTTTCTTTTATGTTCTGCATAGCAAAATAGTTAAAACAGCAGCAGTTTGAGCAATCTCGTCACTCACAACCACCTCTTTCTTTTTGGCCGTTTGGATGGCTGTTTTGCGGCGGTTTTGAAAACCCCCAGCTTAGTAAATCCAGCGGGTTGTACGTTCAGCATTGTTAAAATCA
This sequence comes from Mixophyes fleayi, assembly GCF_038048845.1. Classification (NCBI taxonomy): domain Eukaryota; kingdom Metazoa; phylum Chordata; class Amphibia; order Anura; family Limnodynastidae; genus Mixophyes; species Mixophyes fleayi. The sequence goes on along the minus strand of NC_134404.1, from coordinate 61,432,584 downwards.
AGATGGTGGTTTGTAAAGTGGTGGCTTTGAAAAATAAAAAAACAAAAAAAACAAAAAAACAACCAGCGCAAAGTATGCCACCAGGTGAAAACAAAATGGGAATAGAAAATATCAAATAGAAAAATCAAACCATGTAAAACAAATTAAAAATTTATTTGAGCAAAAAGAGCATAGTTCTATATTGCATAACAAGTTATTCCAAATGTATATATAAACTTGCACATAAAACATATAATGACTAGTATAGCATAAATAATAAATTATACACCATAAAATAATCAAAGTGTAAATGGAGATAGGACAAAAATATAACAAAAATATAACAAAAATATGATCAATGTGGTTGCACCGGTTGGCACTATATAGATCCAGACCATAAAACACGGTAAAATAGTCATCATCATCATCACCATCTATTTATATAGCGCCACTGATTCTGCAACGCTGTACAGAGAATTCATTCACATCAGTTCCTGCCCTGTTGGAGCTTACAGTCTAAATTCCGTAATACACACACACACACACACACACAGATGAGGGTCAATTTTGACAGTTGCCAATTAGGCTACCAGTATGTTTTTTTTGGGAGTGTGGGAGGAAACTGGAGCACCAGGAGGAAACCCACGCAAACACAGGGAGAACATAAAAGCTCCACACACATAAGGCCATGGACAGGAATTGAACTCATTACTCCAGTGCTGTGAGGCAGAAGTGCTAACCACTAAGCCACCGTGCTGCCCAAAATAGTGTGAGTGACCTAGGGAATTAGTTCCCAAAAGTGCAAATGTCCATATACCAATAGCAATAATGAGGTCAAGGTAAATGTAGGAACCCAATGAAACAGTTATACCTGGCAATAGTATGACAACTCAACGGACTCCCCGCTGGATAGATCATTATCAATGCTCCAAATAGGCAGCGGTCACGTGATTGGTGGGTGCGCACCCTGATATTGGTCCGTCCGGATACAAGATGTACGTCTCAAAGGTTCCTAAATTAGCAAGTTCCTTGCAGTGCATATAAATGAAGTATGGCAGAAAAGGGTCTTTTGGATCTCCAATAAAGTTAAGTGTAGACCTGCTGACGCCTTTCAATCTGAGGGAGGACACCCGATCCTGGTTCTTCCCCTGTCAGAGTACATTCTCACGCATCTATATCCATATTTAGCGTGAGTTATGGTTGATTTTTTGTTTCTACAACACAGTCTCAGATTTGAGTGTTCTGTAAGTGCTTTTATGTTTTTATTTCTGTAATTCCTGGTTTGTATGGCCAGTTTGTCCATACTTATTAAATCTGTTTTTTCCACATTACTTCCACCTTCAGTCATCTATATCATATGCAGGACGTTTCTTCACTAATCCCCACTTATGTCTCTATTTAGTTCTAGTCTCATTCACATTGTTTATTCGTTTATTGCTTCCTTCCCTCCAATTTAGTTTCAGTTTTTGGTTTTTTATATTATACATCTGCTGATCGCTAACTTTTCCCCCTTTTTTTGAGGTTTATCCTATGCCATTGTGGACATATTGAAACATTCTGGACTGGTCCTTAAACAGCTCATACACCATCATTATCAGATATGAACTTCAACAGCCATTTAGAGACTTACACTCATGTGAGCCACCAGCTCATTTGGTTTATTAGTTTCTTCTGGGATTTGTTTTTAACATTGTATTACTTTTATTTATTCCATTTATTTTACAGTGATACACCACCCAGGCTATTTATGGTGATTTTTTATCATTATTTTCTGTTTGTTATCTGGTATTTTTATATATTTTTATTTGTTTTTTCAGTACCATTTATCCCCAATTTGAGTCTTATTCCTTCATCCTGTGAGCGCAGTTGGGACTTTTTATATTTCTGCTGATGCGTTTCGCCTGGCCACAGCAGACTTTTTCAAAGCAGTGTAGTCATCTCAATAATGTCAAGCTATATAAAGCTGTAGCACTTCTTGTGATTGGTCTATTATAAGTGATTAATTGAAAGCTTCTGGGGGCGCTTGCATGGCCACCAGAAAATGAACTTATTAATGGTATATTTATTTGATTAAAAAATAAAACAATAGAACATATACAAACATATTCAACATGCAGGTTGCAATCCTCAATTACAAAAAAACTTATCATTTGGAACTGACTTCTCCCACATGAGCACCCGTTCAATATTACAACACATATATACATGTCTATATATATTGTACATATGCTCATAACCAAGTACATACACATAAACAAATCCTCAGTGGCGATAAGGATCAGGAATAAACCTTGAACAACCATATAAATATGATAAACAGCAGATTCTAAAAATATATTCAAATAACAACATAAAATAGAATACAACTAAAATAAGCCCAATAGCTAATGAATATTTAATCAATCTGAAAACATAAAAAATATAAATAAATATTTATATTAATAAATAATAATGTCTTGGGTTTGAAAAATGTAAATTCTGGCTGTTTTAATGGCGGTTTAGGCTTTAGTATTTAGTATTTTCCGGCGGTTTGAAAAACGCTGAAAAGCATTGGTTTGAGCAAACAGCCCTTTAGCAAATCTAGCCCTTGATTGTTATAAAATTATGCAAATGTTAATTCGTAAACTGTGGAAGGTATTGGATTTATAAAAAATAAATAAAAAGACTTAGTCATGGATTTTTGCTCAATATTTTTTGGTTAACAAAATACAGCATTTTCAGGTGATATCACTTTACATTCTTCTTCCCATGTAATTATCATCATCATCATCATCATCATCATCATTTATTTATTATAAATTATTATTATTTATAATTATAGTGGGAAGTGAAGGGGTGTTTTTCTACATACACAACAGGCTTCATGTCACTAATCCTGTAAAAGAATACCGCTGCCAGTCTGTTTTAGCCTGTTTTCAGAGAAAATGGCTTTTGATAGAGAACAATAACTTGCACATAGCTGTATGCTAAATGGAAATACAATGTTGCATATCTTTTTACATACATATGTGTGAATGTTATTGGTAGCTGTTTTATGTAAGGTAACTTGAATTTGTCCTTTAATGTAAATTATAATTTCCATGAAGGTAAAATATGTTGTTTTGCACTAACCTGACATTCCATTGCAGCTATGGTAAAATGTAATGTATTGCCTCTCTGCTGTTTTACAGACAGCTGAAACCCTACCTATATCTTTAGAACAGTAAAGATGATTTATAAACTGCAGGATATGCGGGTGAGTAGAGCATTTCATTTTCTGTCAATACGTTGCCAACAATCATTCAAGGACAGTTCCAGGTTTAAAAATGTAACCATAGTTTTCAATGCTGACCATCTGTGAATATAGAATAAATAAAATTCCTTTTCCTATGCATGTTAGATTCAGTTTTTACCATATTTTTTAGTCAAGTGGCTTTAAGTTAATACTTATTGAAAAAGGAATATTTAAACTGTAAAAAAAAAGTTAGTTAGAATCAAAATCCGCAAACATGAACATGGTGGGCTTGATTCATAATGGAAAGTAAAGACAAAAAAAAGGAGTAACTTTGCACCTTGGCAAAACCATGTTGCATTGGAGGGGGAAGTGAATCTAAAATGTGATTGCAGATTTATAGTTGGGGTAAGACATGTCCTAGATCAAATTTCAGTGTACAAATAATCTATCAAATATTTGTGTGCTACATGAAAAAACAGCCAGTATTTAACTTATATGCATAATAAAAAAAACTAATTTGCACCCCTTGCACTGTAACATGGTTTTGTCCAGGAGAAAACTTACTCATTTCTTTGCCTTACTTTCCTTAATGAATCAGACCCTGGGAGTTTGCAATTCCTCAAGGTCTGTATTAAACATGACATGCACCAGCTCAAAAGCAACGTGTTTCTGGAAACTATTTTATAATGTTGGCAACTATGGAAATGTAATTAATCATTTGTGGGTACTTAAACCACTTTACCTATCTATTTGTTTATTATTTATTGATTTACTGTCCTTCAAATAGCAAAGCCATTTAAAAAACTTGCCAAGTGGCTTTTTACCAGGTGTGAGTCATTGCCAGTCATCTAATGTCAGCTGGGCAGGGTTTTCCCAGCTCAATCTCTGGTAGATCTTGCCAAGAGCTACAACCCCATATGACTCATGTGGATGCACTGTGAAGTGAAGTGGTAAAATTTATCTTACCGTGAAATTTTGCAGCCCTCTCTGCATGTTAGCAGAGGTACAGGTGTTGCAGAGCTTTAAGGGACTTTAATGGGATACTGAGCGTTTAGAGTAGTGGTCAGGGAACAGGGGTAAATTACCCCAAATGGCGTAAAAATGAAATTCTTGGTGGTAATGCTGCCGATTCACATGCTGTCAGTTGGACTGTAGACCCCTTTAAATGTGAAATTGCTGTTGTACCAGAAGAGCCTCAAGGATTGGCAGAGGCACTTCTTGAGCTTAGATGCAATAATGAAGCATGTATTGCATTTGAAAACAAAGCAGATCTGTCATATTTTTGGATGTCAACAGCTGCAAAGGCATTCAAAATTGCACATGAGGAGGCAGTCAAAAAGTTGCTGCCTTTTTCAACAACCTACCTTTGCAAACAAGGATTTTCAACGCTAACGAACATAAAAACAAAGCAGAGAAATCGATTGGACACTGAAGACTGTATCCAAATTGCTCTGACATCAAAATGCCCCAATATTGATGCTCTTGTATCAAAAATGAAGCAACAAAATTTCTCCAAAACCTGAAGTTTTGAAGCTTTCAAATAAATTTTGTATAGATTCAATAAAATTTTGAATTCCAATAATTAATAATATATGATTTCCTTCCTTTCAAATCAACGGGGTAACGTCGGCGTATCTAAATATATTTTGGGGTAAAAGGTAAAAAAGTTCCCTGACCCCTGGTTTAGAGATTTCTAACTATATTGTCCCATATCTCAAGTCCTATCACCCACAGCTTTAACATCATAAATAGCAGTGCCTTGACCATCATCCTCATGCTTCTCTAAGTCTAGTATTAGCACATAGCAAGTGATTTCCAGGCAAGCTACTTTAAGTCCAACCCAAAAGCCTCCTCTCTCTCTCTCTCTCTCTCTCTCTCCACCTAATAACGGGGGGGAAATTAACAGACTCTGCAAGCCTCTGAAATGAGACCTTACAGTACTGTAATGAAGATGAGTTTAGTTCCCCATATGTACTGCTGGCATCAATAATGACATTACTGGTGCCAATCTGTTGGAACAACTCTTAGGGGCATATTCAATTAGGATTCCGGTTCGCGGTAACGCGCGTTACCGCAAAAAGTGAGCATTCTTGCCGCTATTACGGTACCGCAATAATGTGGATTTTTTCTACGCAACCCTATGGGCTGCGAACGAAAATCCACGTTATTGCTGTAACGTGGATTAAGTTCACAGTCCGTTCTGGCGCGATCCCGCGAACCGGAACCCTAATTGACTCTTAGGGGGGTATTCAATTGTCAGCGAGTTTTTTTTTTACCACGTTAAGTCATTTTAACACTGTTTTTTAATCATTTCTGAGCGGGTTAACTTTACCCGTGATTCAATTCCATTTTTAAAGCTCCGTTTTTATTCATGAAACAGTCTTCTTGCGGTCCAGTAGAAGGTCTCTTAAAAGTATAGGGTGTGCGAGAGGCAGCCGCGTTAAAAGCTATTCAATTGTTTTTTAAGGCAGCGGGTTAAACAGGCAAATATGCTGTTTTATCTCGCACCTCTTTAGGGTGTGTTAAAAATAAAAAACCTCTGAAAAGTATTTGAAATCATGTAATAATGTGGAAAAAAAAGTTAAACTTATGTTTATCACTAATGCCTAACATGTAAAAGTTGATTTTCATGTAAAAAAATAATGAAATAAAATAAACATCAAAAATAATAATAATGATAAAATCACTAATTATTTATATTTATGTATTTTTTTGGTAAAAATATGAATGTAGTAATGTGTTTTGACATGGTATAGATGATTCTATGGTAAAAATTAGTTCAATTAAAAAATGTGCTAAAAAAAGTACTGTAATGTAGATATTATCAATGTGTAATGCAATCTAATGTATGAAAAGTATGCAAAACCTTTTTTTTGTGTTATAAGTGACCGTGTTAAAACTCCCCTTCACTCCCCTAAAAACTCGCAAACACAATGTCTAGCGCGCGGGGGCAGCGTTCCCTCTTTTTTAATTGAATTGCACAAGTTTTTGCGCTGCGCTAACTAAAAACGGTCACTATTGCAGTTAAAAACCCGCGGGAGATTTTTTTTTTTTATGCTAGGGGGGAAAAAAAAACTTGTGGACAATTGAATACCCCCTTAGACTATTTAGGATTCTTCTTTTCTGACATAACATACCATAACTTATATAGTCAGAGCCTTAAGATTGGGCAAATGTTCTACATACACAGTGATTTGCACACAAAATAAACACGGTGAACCAGAATTTTATAAAAATGAGAGGTCTGTGTGGGAGATGCTGCCTGTGGCCTGTACAATTTCTGGCCCTTATTTTGCTTGTCTCCACCAATTCTATCTCCACCACTTCTAACTCTGCTCTCCAGCTACCTAGCTCTCCCCCCTCGAGGACCCTCTTCCCCGTACCCTCTCGCTCCCCCCCTCTCCCCTCTGGGGGTCTCCCTGTCATCCGTGCCCTCTCTCTTGGTCTCCGTCGTATGCGGATCTTCCCCTCTCCCCTTCCCTGCTTTGAGCTTACTGAGTTACTGTGCCTATTGTTTACTGTACTGTGCTGTCTCACCTCGTATTGTAATTTGTTTGTCCCTGTACAGCGCTACGGACACCTAGTGGCGCCCTATAAATAAAAATTAATAATAATAATAATAATAATAATAAATACATGCAGAGCACAATAATAGCTGCAACACAATTATAAACTGCAATGCCATCAGCTGAATACATGGTTAGTTATGAGATGGAATTGAACCCTTTATATGCTTCAGAAACTTGTTCATCAGCAACATACCTTCAAAGGCTATGCAGCAAGCCATGAAAGGGGAGAATATGGACATGAAACCTTACACTATAGAATCCTTTTGGTTTTATGGAACCTACTTAAACCTATTGTAATAATAACAAGAGTTCAGACACTGATAGCCTGAGTCAATTCATACCAGTAAATAGTGAAAAAGTAGCTACAGAAGCTAAAGGACTATATGAAGACAAATGATTCTGCTAAATATCTTGACCTTGTGGATCAAGTTCTTTATTCACTGTGAAAGAAGTCAGGGGGTTGCAACATATTGAAACCTGATCAATACCTTTTGGCAACCATGCTTGATCCTAGATTTAAGGCACATGCAAAGTCTTTGTTTCTAGCAGACATACATGTAATGAAATACACACAGTTCCTTGTATAGACATTGTCAAATGTCACATGAAAGGATTGCTCATTTGATTTCTTATAGAAATGCTACTGCTTTCCCCCCACCCCCCACCAATATGGACTAGAATAAGAATGATGTATTAAGTATGGTTATGATGTCTAATTATGCATAAATTAAATGTCCACATTTATTGCTGCCTCTATGATGCCTCAAACTAAAAGTACTCTCTCTTGCTTGGTAGAAGATTATTTTAATGAAAATCGAGACATTGACGTTAGAGATTGCCCTGTTGAATAAGGGTGAAAATTAAATTTCTTTTGGAGCAAATTATACATACTGGTTATGGTTTAACTAACCTGTCCACCATCTAATGCACCATCTAATGCAGGAGTGTTTAGTGCAGCTGACAGCATTATAAGTGATTGTTGCATAACTCTACTTACCAAAAATGTGGAAAAATTGGCATTCTTCAAACTTTTTTGATGAAAAGTGTTGCCGACAATATCAAAAATAGTGTATAACAGTTCATTGAATGTGAATGGGCTTATATTGAGTAATGATCTTGGGCCTGATTCATTAAGGATCTTAAATGAAGAGGTATCTTATGTCAGTCTCCTGGATAAAACCATGTTACATTGCAAGGGGTGCAAACTAGTTTTCTGTTTTGCACATAAGTTAAATACTGGCTGTTTTTTTCATGTAGCACTTTGAAAGTTTCAAACCCCTTTCCCTTTTCTGCTCCAAATTATACATATTAAGATCTTTCAGTCTTTCCGGGTAAGTTTTGTGCTGTAGGCCATGCTCCATTTTAGTTGCCCTTCTTTGTACAGTCTCTAATGTATTTATATCCTTCTGGAGATATGGCCTCCAGAACTGAACACAGTATTCTATATAAGGCCGTACCATGACCTATACAGTGGTATTATTACTTCTTTCTTTCTGCTACTGATTCCTCTCCCTATGCAACCAAGCATCTGACATGCCTTCCTCATTGCTTTGTTACATTACTTAATTGCCTTTAAGTCACCTGAAATAGTGACTCCTAGATCCCTTTCCTCCTCAGTAGTTTCCATTATAGTGTCATCAATGCTATATTTAGCCTTTGTGTTTTTGAGACCCAAGTATTTGATTTTTTGGCATGAAACTCTAGTTGCCACTCTCATTCCTGTAGCCTGCCTAAATCATCAATACTTTGCTTTACCCCTCCTGGTGTGTCTAACCTGCTGCATATCTTTGTGTCATCTGCAAAAAGGCATACTTTTGCTTCAATACCATTTGCAATGGCTCCAATAAAGATATTAAAAGCACTGGATAAAGTACAGATCCTTGGGGTACTCCACTGGTAACCTTTCCCTCCTGTGAATGCACTCCATTTACTATAACTCTCTGTTTTCTATCCTGCAACCAATATCTCATCCATTATACCATCTTAGAATCCAATCTTAAGCTTTCAAGTTTATTTAACAGTCTGCGATGTGGGACAGTGTCAAAAGCCTTACTGAAAGCCAGATAAGCTACATCTACGGCCACCCTTGATCTATAACTTTAGTCACCCATGCTTGGCATGGAGGCTAAGCAGTTGAGTCACAATTTACTTTTAGTATTATTATCAAACAAGACAGCAGTCATCTCCCTAAAATATTTACAAACAATGGCCACAACTGATATTGATTCTTTTTGGGGAACATTACTCTTATTTTGGCAACAATATTGACTCAATAAGCAATAAAAGTGACAAATTAGGAAGAACCTAGATTGTTTTTTAATGATGACCCCAATCAATAGATTTAAAAGACACAACTTTTTACAAAAAACATAATTTACGATCAAGCATTATATAAAACCCCATACATAAAAGCAGCTGTTTATACATATAAAAAAAAGAGCATGAGAATTGCACTTAGCAGACAGAGCAAGAGTAGTGACACTGGGTCTGATTCATTAAGGATCTTAACTTAAGAAACTTCTTATTTCAGTCTCCTGAACAAATTCATGTTACAATGCAAGGGGTGCAAATCAGTATTCTGTTTTGCACATAAGTTAAATATTATTATTATTATTATCTTTTATTTGTAAGGCGCCACAAGGTTTCCGCAGCGCCGTACACGATACGAACAGTGGACTATACAGGGTAAAACAGTACAGAACAATAAACAAAAAGTACCAGTACTTCAGGGACTCCGGGCAGGCATATACAGTAGAGACGGAGCAGAAGAACAGGTTTGGAGACAGGAGGGAAGAGGGGCCCTGCTCATACGAGCTTACATCCTAAGGGAGGGTAAACAAATCAGGCACAGAAGGGAGCCAGTGAAGCAAAGGGGAGAGAAAAAAGGGGTCAGGGGAGAAACAGAAGAGATGAGAGGTTAAGTGGATGGTTGGTAGGCCTTAAGGAACAGGTGAGTTTTAAGTGCCCGCTTGAAAGAGCACAGATTGGGTGAGAGACGGATGGAGCGAGGGAGGTCGTTCCAAGTGAAGGGGGGCAGCGCGGGAGATGTCTTGGATTCTAGAGTGCGAAGAGGTGATCAGAGTGAAGGAGTGGCGGCGATCATTGGCCGAGCGCAGGGAGCGGGCGGGAGTATGGATGGAGAGGAGGTTAGAGATATAAGGGGCAGTAGACTGGGAGAGAGCCTTGTAAGTGGTGGTAAGGAGTTTGAAAGGGATTCTGTAGGGGAAGGGGCCAGTGTAAGGCAAGACAGAGAGGGGAGGCAGAGGAGGAGCGGAGTGAGAGGAAGATGAGTCTCGCAGCCGCATTGAGTACAAATATCAATTTTAAATTTCAGTGTACAAAAAAGCTATCAAGTATCTGTGTGCTACATGAAAAAAACAGTCAGTATTTAACTTATGTGCAAAACAGAATACTGATTTGCACCCCTTGCATTGTAACATGGGTTTGTCCAGGATACTGAAATAAGATACCTCTTCATTTAAGATCCTTAATGAATCAGGCCCACTGTGATGTTGTCAATATACAAAGAATAAGAACAAATAATGGGAATTATATCCAGCACACTGAAAAATAATAATATAGTATTACTGGGCAGTAATAATCAAGCTTTTAAAGGACATTATTTTAGTAATTAGCCCACCCTGAATATCATGCATTTTTCATTTAATTTTTCAATGATGGGAATTGAGGGTGGGCGCAATAACTTCAACTGTGCACTACAAGATTAAATCCAGAATATTTATTCAGAATGCTTTTATTTTTTATTAGTTAGCATACCCTAAGCTCAGACTAAGACAAACTATGACAGTGCTTGCAGTTTTTTTTAATTCACTTGCCGACCACTGCCCTAATATTCCCACCATTACTAACCTGGTCAGCAAGGGTTTTTACTAATTTATCAGAGCCTTACTGAAATGTAAGGCAGACATCCAATGACAGATACTTGATCTGACTGCCTGTCAATATAACTTTTGAACTTTTTCCTGCTGTCATTACAATCTTACTCTCCCCTCCACATTATTCTCTATAATCAGAGAGTGCTTGTGCAGGAAAATCCACTGACAATGTCCCTGTCCCTAGCGTTCTGGTTGATCCTAATAAATCGATTCTGCCAGGAAACATTTTCTGCCTACTTCTCAGGGCAGTTTGTCACTTAGCCACTAGGTGGGGCCATGCGCCAAAAACCATTGCTCTGTTTTGTCCTACATAGAACCAACCCTAATATAAAGGAAATATTTTATACTGTAAATTTTTTCCTATCATAATATGAATATTGATTTCAGTAGTCCAGTTATATTTTGCTTGCAAAAACTGTGAGTCTATTCTTTACCATAGAAGACATGAACCTTAAAGGTAAGTAAAATACATTATAATGTTGATTAATTGTAATATCTGGCATTACCAATATCCATCTTAGTTACCCTTTAAGGAGCTTAGTAATTCAGAAGATAGAAATAATTTGCATTATTTGCATATACTGTATTTCATTTCAACATTTTTGACTGCTATTTCTAGAGGATTGAATTTGAAGTACACATGATTAAAAATGATTGTAACACTTGCTCCATTTCAAGCTTCATAGTAAAGTCATTTTCATAATATGAATTTCATTTTTCAACAAACATCTTTAATCCTGAAATCTCCCTATCCCAGGGGTGATGGGGACACATTTAATGGATAACAATTTCTTATGAGCCACTAAACTTTGTGACAAACTTTAACACTGATGATCTTTTGCTCTGCACTTTTCAAGGACAGCTTAAAATGATTTTTCACATTACATATTTTTGTCCACACTTAAATTATAGTTTAATGACACAATCACAAAGTTTTTTTGGTTTTATATTTACTTTGAAATTTGGAACAAGAAATTGATGAAGATAAGCCAGAGAATGACATGTTCCCAAGTTACAGTACTTACTCATTTCTTGTGATATCAATCCTATGGTAGGGATGTGCACCGGCCACTTTTCAGGTTTTGGGTTTTGGGTTCTTATTAGCTTGAGGTTTTGGGTTCTGATTGGTTTTGCCAAAACACCCCACTAATGGTTTTGGTTCTGATTTTGGGTTCTGATTTTTTTTAAAAAAAGCATAAAAAGTGCAAAAATCCATATTATTATTTTTTTTTCACTCCTACACTATTATTAACCTCAATAACATTCATTTCCACTAATTTCCAGTCTATTCTGAACACCTCACACCTCACAATATTGTTTTTAGTCCAAAAGGTTGCACCGAGGTAGCTGGATGTCTAAGCTAAGCGACACAAGTGGGCGGCACAAACACGTGGCCCATCTAGGAGTGGCACTGCAGTGGCAGACAGGATGGCAGTTTGCAAGAGTTTGCTAGAGGTGCAAGATGGAATTGTCCTTGGGCCCTCCCACCCACCCTGATGTTGTTGAAATAGGACATTCGCACTTTAACAAACCAATCAGGAACAGTGAACGTAGTTTAATCTCTGGTACTAATATTTCTGGACTGCAGGAACAGTGAACGTAGTTTAATCTCTGGTACTAATATTTCTGGACTGCAGGAACAGTGAACGTAGTTTAATCTCTGGTACTAATATTTCTGGACTGCAGGAACAGTGAACGTAGTTTAATCTCTGGTACTAATATTTCTGGAATGCAGGAACAGTGAACGTATTTATATATTGCAGTAGAAATTTTTTTATAGTTTTTTTATAATTTTTTTAAATTAATTTTGTATAATTTTTTCTTTATCTTTTTATAATTTTTTTATACATTTTTAATAACAATGGACTTAGCAGGACAAAGCACAGGACACAGCACCACTGGACTCAGCAAGACAGAGCACAGGACACAGCACCACTGGACTCAGCAGGACAGAGCACTGGACAAAGCACCTCTGGACTCAGCAGGACAGAGCACAGGACAAAGCACCACTGGACTCAGCAGGACAGAGCACAGGACAAAGCACCACTGGACTCAGCAGGACAGAGTGACAGAACACAGCAGCACTAAAAAAAACCAACCTCCCTCTTCCCTGATCTGAGCCCGACTGAAGATGGCGGCGGCAAGCGGGGAATTTATAGAATCCGAGTCTCGCAAGATCCGACGGCGGGATTTGGAGCTCAGCCTCGCTTTCAGTGTTTCTCCCCGCCGGAAATCCCCTAACAGTGCTCGGATCGCCGTTGGATCCGCACTGTTTGGGTGGGCTCGGATTGCGATAATCCGAGCCCGCTCATCTCTAACCTATGGGGGGCTAAGAAGTAATGTTATCGGGGCACAAGGTGGCTGTCGGCAGACCTATTTCTTTCTACCATACTCATTCTCGGGTCGGTCCACAGTTGGTCAGGAAAATTACTAAGCACATTGAGTATACAAAGCTGACAAACATATGTGAGTAGGCCCACATATTTGCAGTATTTGCATTAACAGTTTGGTGGATGGCAATACCAGTATTGGGGCTCAGAGATTAGTGGGACTGGTGTAGTGGACGCCTTAACTCCAGGTAATATCACAACATGTATGGGAGCTTTTAATCTTACAGGGTCCACAGATATATTAAAATGCAGACCAATAAGAATTTTATGATGTGATCCAAAAACCGACATTTTAATACAAAATTAATTATTTTACTTTATCAAAGTTGTCAAAAAGTAAATATTAAGCGGTGTTTAAATAAATTGCATAACCACTAAGTCATATTGACAAACAAGTAATTTTACAGGAACTGATTTAGTGCTGTATGTAAGTCCAACTCTCAGGGGCCAATATCCACTTTTTTCCTACATTTTTGTTTATTAAAGGTCAGTAAAGACAACTGTGAATCGGTAGATAAAACACATTATAAATATACTGACCAACTGACCAACTGTAAGTATGAAAGGGATAAAGGTGTAGGAGGAGGGGGGATGGTGTGGCAGACTGTAGGGGGAAGGAGAGAGTATGCCAGATGGAAAGGTTCCATGAGAAAGCTTTACGGTCATACAAATGGGAAACGAAAATTTAAAAAGATGTCCACAGACCCCATATTATCAGGAACCAGGAACTATCAGCTGACTTTGGTTCAACCCTGCCTGGAGGAGTGGAGTCTAATGCGCCTCTGGTCTTCACCATGGACCCCCACAATGGAGTTTGGATTTAGCTTCAAGAAACGCCCAGGTTGAGCTTCCTCAGGAGGGCACTGAGCAAGATAGATAGAGGTATTTGATAGTCTGGAAAGCCCAATGTCAAACTGTGCGGATAGCGCAGTACACATTGAGAATCCAAAGGAGCTGTCTGTCAAGCCAAAGTCAAATACCAGAAGAGTCTTAAAGAGCCCAAGGGAGAATCCAAAAGAAGTGTCGGGGAGAGCTGAGTCAGGAACCATGCAGTCAGACCGAGAAGTGAGGAACTACATAAACGCCTGAAGCTAGGGGACTTAATACTCTGGCACCCTACTGGTGCCAAAGCCTTCTTTAAATAGTTAGTGAGGAGGGGGACTGATTACCGGCGGCATTGATGTCAGCAGCCGTCACTGGGTGCCGAGTAGCATCCTATTACTGCTGCGAAGGAGGAGCCGTCAGCCGGCCGGGTCTGATTGCTTGGCAATCAGATACGACTTCCAGGAAACAGAGAAGGCGTCCATCCCTATGTGGACGGAAGAACACAGGGACGGGCTCTGACACATATCTTTCCTAAGGATCTGGCAGAGTTTTTAATTATACTTGTCATTAACTCCATGCAATGGCTACACTATATCCTGTTTATAATATATTGAACTGAAGGGGGAATAAGTTGTTTCCAGTCTATTGCTAACTGAGAGGTGACAAAAGACGTTATATATCTTATTAATTTGTTTTGATGATGTGTTGCAGATGATACACCCAACCTGAGAAGGAAGAACTTGCATTCATGGGGATATATACCTGAAGGATAGTCAGTATTTCATTTTTAACATTGAGCCAAAGGCCACAGAGTTTTGGGTATCTCCACCAAATATGAAGAAATGAGCCATCTTAGGGGTAGCCCTTCAGCATCTATCAGCAGTAACTGAATGTAAACTGTTGAGGTAGGTACCCAGTACCATCTGAATAACAATGTATATTCATTTTCTTTGATACATCCGCAGATCGAGCTAGAGGCAGCATTCACTCTCCCCAGTCCTCATTATCCATCATCTCACCTAGATAATGAGCCTTCCATGCTAGTCCATGTTGGTCATGGGGAATTGGGCTTGAGATCGCAAGTTCCGCGTATAAAGAAGAAACCAACTCCTTTTTGGAAGTTTTCCTAAGACAAAGAGATTCAACAATAGTTAGAGTTCTATGGGTAAGGCTGCTATGGAAATGCCTAAGTTGTAGGTACTGTTTTTTTATTGTGAATGACAAATTTATATTGGATGTCTGCAAAGAGCGGAACAATTTTGTCCCAGGTTATATCGAAATTCCACTGCTCATGTGCAGTAAAACAATGTGGAACTTATAGTTTCACATAATTTGCCCATGCTGCTCCCTACATCCGTAGAGGCAGATCAGGAGCGTGCAAATGCAACCAAAGCATAAGTGTTGCCTATTCTAAGTAAGCCGCCTTCCCAGATATGTATAGTAGAAAAACAGCGCTGAGACCTGTAATTAGACCTAGGAATGAATCCACGTTGATGGAATTAAAACAGTTTATTGAATATAAACATATGACAATCAAATACTCAACATGCTAATAGTAAAATATCAGTGCATTGATAGCGTATACCACTCTACTACAAATTGCAGGCACAGTTAGAATGGGAGCTCTTGAAGTCAATAATATAGAGATAGTAACTTGATCACTCATTCAAATGAATAGATTGAAATAATTTGTTAACACAAAGTCCTTCCAGTGTTTTAAAGAAATTATTTGAGTGAAATCATCATCATCATCATCATCATTTATTTATATAGCGCCAACATATTCCGTAGCGCTTTACAATTGGGGACAAACGTAATAAACTAATAAACAAACTGGGTAAAACAGACAAAGAGGTGAGAAGGCCCTGCTCGCAAGCTTACAATCTATGGGACAATGGGAGATTGACACATGAGGTTAAGTATACATTTTGCATCTTAGCCCAGCCAGACTGCAAAGGTAGGGTGACTCATAAGCTAAATGATCCTGTCACACAACAATGTTGGTCCGGGGGTAGTTGTCTTGTGTGAAATTGTGTAACAGGCTAAAGGTAGTGAGGTTAAGATGGTGGTTGAGGAATATTATAAGCTTGTCTGAATAGGTAGGTTTTCAGAGAACGCTTGAAAGTTTGTAGAACAGAGGAGAGTCTTATTGTGCGAGGGAGAGAGTTCCATAGAGTGGGTGCAGCCCGAAAAAAGTCCTGTAACCGGGAATGGGAGGATGTAATAAGGGTGGATGAGAGACGCAGATCTTTTGCAGAACGGAGTTGCCGAGTTGGGAGATATTTTGAGACAAGAGAGGAGATGTATGTTGGTGCAGCTTTGTTGATGGCCTTGTAGGTTAGTAAAAGTATTTTAAAATCCTGGTTGATGTTTAAATAGGATGGCTCCTCATACCATACAGGGCCGGATTTACCGCTAGGCAACCTAGGCACCTGCCTAGGGCCTAACGGCTCTCCGGGGGCACAGCTGGGGAAGCAATTTGAAAAATAAAAATAAAAAATAAAAAATTTGGCCCCTCCCCCGTCACTGCTGATCATCACCGTGCTGTACTCACCTTCCCCTACCGCTTCTATGACAACATTTTACCAGTGGAAAAGGAAGAGCGCTCCAGACTGCGTTACCTGACAGTGCTGTAGACCCATTGATATAACTGACTCATATTACTCTGCCCGCCGCCAGTCTATTGCCTGACATGTGCATCATGAAAGGACTATACATTCCAACGTGCAGTGCAGCATACTGAAGTAGCTTTTAACTGGAGAGCACTACATGTCCCAATGTGCAGCGCGACATTACAGTCGAGGGAGCGGATAGCGCTATTGTTCGTGATGGCGGCAGGATAGTCCTGGATGGAAGTCGCGCTCAGCGCTCTTCATCTTCTCGATCGGTAAATATTTTTCCCTCCTCTTCCTCTCCCTCCACTTTGTATCTTTAATCTCTTAGGACTCGGGGAAGTGACAGCTCTGGGGTCTATAATGCTTACAAAGCCCTGTTACCTCAATATAGGGCGTCTCCTGGCAGCGCACATGTTAATGTCCTTCACATACCTTCTAGTGTCACTTCATGTGCCTGTCACTAGTGTGTCACTGATTGTCACTATTGTGTTTCTATCCATTGTGGGTGTGTTATTGTGTAGATTATCAGTGTGTTACTTACTGGTGTGTTATTATGTGTTACCGGTGTGATTTAGCGCCTTTGTGTTACTAACAAGTGTGTGTTACTGATTTGCTGTGTGTTACCAGTGTGAGTTAGGAGTGTGTCAATGTGTGGATCACCAGTGTTAAGAACATATATTCTTAGCACACTCCTTTTTCACTGCTGGTGCAATAGGTACATTATATTTACTCTCCATACTACACATGATTGCGCCTGGGCCATTTGTTTTACATATATTCTGGACATGGAACTGGGAATATCAGTATACCCCTTTTGACAGCATTTGATGTGACATAAATTATTAGACATAGGGATAATTGGTAGAGGATGCACAGTTCCCTTCTTTTGCATTTATAATTCTCTTAGACATCGGCCTTTGATTCCATAACACCCCCTGATGATCATTACAAGTTGCTCAACTTTTCAACAGCTTGCCAGGAAATAGCTTTACAACATTACCAGAATAACTGTATGTAGTTTATCACACAGACATGAAATACATATATCAGGAAATGTCAATAGTCACTGTGTCGTGAATTTTCTGCCACTCACAGACTGTTTCACAGCCTGGCATGGAAGGCGAGGGGGCGCTGCGGGCATATTAGCCTAGGGCGGCCTGAACCCTTAATCAGGCCCTGGGTGGGGTAGTGTATTAATAGTGTGTCTGTGTGTATTATGTGTGTGTGAGGGGCCACTGTGTATGTGTGAGGGGCCACTGTGTGTGTGAAGGGGGGGGCCCAAACCGATATCTTGCCTAGGGCCTCGTGAGGTGTAAATCCGGCTCTGATACCATATAATGGTTCGAAATGTACCACACAGTAGGTAGTGCCTTGATGTAAGGAATAATAGTGTTCCTTTGGAATAATCACAGTTTTGTAGTCATTCAATTAGCAGTGTAATCACTATACATCGGAGTGCGGGTTAGTGAATGATAATGGAGCTGTACCAGGAGAATCCCGATAATGGGCAATGTAGCATTGAGAAAATTTAGAGTCTATTGCCCATTCTAACTGTGCCTGCAATTTGTAGTAGAGTGATGTACGCTATCAGTGCACTGATATTTTACTATTAGCATGTTGAGTATTTGATTGTCATATGTTTATATTCAATAAACTGTTTTAATTCCATCAACGTGGATTTATTCCTAGGTCTAATTACAGGTCTCAGCGCTGTTTTTCTACTATACTGATTGGTTTCATCTGACCTACGGGTTTATTACAGCAGTGGGTCCTGTACTTACTCTTAGTACACTATATTATATATACTTTTAATTTTATTTTAGTGATTCAGCACCGAATTTACTGTGTTTGCGTTCCCAGATATGACTGTTAGCAGGAGAATCCTTCGCTTTAACTCAAGCTTTGGTTCCAAGATCCATGCTAATGATCATCAACACAGTCTTTACAAGTGTACAAATACATAAATATAAAACAAAACAACAGTTCTCTCTATCATAGTGGGACTCAGCCCAGTCTGTTCAGTACAGGGCTGAATAACAATGGGGAATCTGACCAGCCAAAATAAAATGGCGGCCAACCTAGGGAAAACCAGCCCTGCGGCTCCTTCCAACCCCCTGCATGATGGGATTTAGAGTAGTGATTTAAAGTGTAGAAAATTATTAATTTAGCATGTGGCACTACAAGTCCCAGCAAACCCTGGCAGTCATTAACTTTTTGGATTTTCTGGCACTTGTTAAACTACAAGCACTGAGGACTTGTAGTGCTAAATAATAATCTAAGAGTAAATAAAAACAAACACACCAGGATTAAAATATTTAATTATAAATAAAGACTCAAACATTCCCTCATTGCCATCTTTATTCCATATTTGAGGGATATTTCTTTCCTCTGTATTCCAGTAATTTGTGGTTTATAAAAACAATCAAACCTTTACTACAACCATAGACTAAAAGCTGTGTAAAGAATGACTTGCTCTGAATGACTAGAGCATGAACATTTTGATTTGATAGTTGCAGATCTATCACGTGTGGGGTACAAATTAATTGTATTATATCAATGAAGTCCATACATAAAATGTATCAATTCAGGACGCAAAACTGCGCTTAGCTGAGTTCCACACTGAGCAAACCAGTTAATTAGCCTCCTGCAATTTAAGTTCTGCGATGACTTACACCCTGTCATTATTAGTGGCTGCAGGGAGGCTAAGGGGCTTGCCACAGTTATTAGGTGAGTGTAGATGAAGTGCAGAGAGCAGACAGGGACATGCTTGGGTCTCTCTCTGCTCTCTATGGTATATGGATCATTCATGGTTCACTTCTTTTATTTTTCCTTAAGTCCCCATGTGTCACCCGAAGTCGAAATGTCTTAGGGACAAGCCATGTGTGACAGTACGCTGTATTCAGCCTGGCTCTCATCCAGAAGGCAGGCTGTCAGTTCAGTCTCCGGGTGACTTGCTGCTTCCACCACAATATATTTTTCTTTCTAATACTTTATTTAAATATATATATTCTTTACCTACATTTTTAAACCAATATGCTTCATTTTTTTTTCTCCCAAATAAATTCACTAAAAGAAATGCAAAAATATTTTTACTTTACTTACATGGATTGTCTGAAGTGACTTATAATCATGCAGGTCCTCAATGTACATAAACATTTTATTTTTATACATGTAATTTGTAGACAATTTATTTACTGATCTGTAAAGTAAACTTTTTAAGAAGTCCTTTGATAAATACCTATTGATACATTTTACATACATTTCTTGCTATATTTTTAAATAAAAATATTGTGCAAACTTTTCATATCAAGTTTCATGGAGGAATTCGCCATTTCTCAGAGGTGCAAAGTTTTGGTGATACAGGGCCTGAATCATTAGTGATCTTCTCTTGTGCAAAAGTTAAGATGCTTATTTTTAAGAAGAAACTGGGAGATAAGATGGATTTTCATCTTAACTTAAGAAATTCTTCACTTACGCAGTGGATTTTGCTTATCTCCCTTTTCTGAGCTTGCACAGAGTGGATTTGCTTAAAATATGCAAAAAACAGCAGATAAGATCACTAATGAATCAGGCCCACAGTCTTCAAGTTCTAATTTTACTTTACCATTGCAGACTATGCACCTGATGCAGGGTGAGACATAATGGCCACGTGTGTAGCGTATTTGTGTCCTTTTATACACTATGCATGCTTAGAAAGTGAACGTATATAACTGCGGCTATTCACACCTGCGACTTTTTGCCACTTATGGCACCTTACTCCTAAAGAGGCATGATGAGGGAGTGAAGGGGTGTTCTAAAAGCAGACAATGCACAGTAAGGACGTGTACGAGGGGTACTAGCGAACTATTTGCAATCAGAAGTTTGCAAAGCATTCGCAGACGCCTATTGAGACTTTAGTGTTTGCTCGACCATATTATTATTATTATTATTATTATTATCTTTGACTTATAAGGCACCACAAAATGTCCGCAGCGCCGTACATTACATATACAGAAAGCAGAACCAAGACACAACATGATAAAAAATGTATACAAACATAGGTGACAGGGTAAAGCAAATCAGATTATATCTGACAGATAGTGAAAGGGATGGTAGAAATCAGCGAGAAGAAGGCCAAAGCTTAAGAAGACAGGGAAAACAGGGCTAGCAAAGCAGGCCAAGAGGTACAGAGGGTGAAGAAACAGTAGAAGGAGCACACAAGGAACGAGGGCCCTGCTCATGTGAGCTTAGATTCTAAAGGGAAGGGGGAGACACAAATAGGAGGAGGACTGATAGACTTGAATAGAGAAATGAGTCTTAAGGGCACGCTTGAAGCCTTTGAAAGTAGATGCTAACCTGATGGAACATAAATTAGGATTTGCTGAGCATGTTGTAGCAATAAATGTAAGTGTGTGAAGGGTGTGCTTATTGTCAAGTAGACGCAATTGCTACTCAATCAGTCCTGGATGTCTCTTCAACTTTGAATGCGGCATACATGCGCATATGCTTTTCAATAGTCAATTACTAATCAGGCCCTGTATTTGTATATTTTTATATTGTGGGATTTATTCATTCAATCTTGTTCCTATCTGCATTATGTTACTTTTATTACTGTACAAAGTTAGCCAAGCACAATTATTTCAAATGACAATAAAAACCCTGAAATATCCCATTGGCAGACTCCTGCCAACTTTCCTCAATTATGTGCAAATTCATCAGCATCTTCACGTGCAACTTCTATCGCTGGCTTGGCAATAACACAGCCATTCTCTTATCAGAATGACAGCTGAGCAGGATTTAGTTGACAGAAAAGAGGGGGAGATGGATCAGAAAGGTAAAAAAAGCCTGGATTTTAGAAAAGCTGTGAAGTTTTGTTCATTTTTCAGCGTTGTGTTATCTAATGAGCTCTCAGTGGCTTTGATCAATGCTGGATGAAAAAAAGCTGCAGTTTCATCTTATTTTTCTGCTTCTTCTTGTTGAGTTCTTCCTGTCCTACACCTAAAATTATCTAAAAATACTTTATTCAGCTTTCACTACATTCTTCAGCATGTGCAATATCCTGACTTGGTGTTGTAGCATTTCATTATTGGTCACTGTTCGGTTTAGTTTTACTTTGATGCTTTTTAAATGAGTAGTTGAAAACAGCGGGCCTGATTCATTAAGGAAAGTGAAGAAAAAAAAAAAAAAGAGTGAACCTTAGCAAAACCATGTTGCATTGGGGGGAGAGGTAAATTTATAATTGTCACTCACCGGACCGTGAGTGCCTCTTCCCGGACATTTAGGAACCGTGGTCGTCCACCATCCTGAGGGTCTGCGCATGCGCAGCCCTTTTCTATACTTCAGTGTATACCCCTTTAACTCAATTGGCAGATCAGGCAACCTCCCTATATTAAGCACCTGTGGTCAACACCACGTTGCCTGATCTTGGAGTCTCATTCCTCATGAGTCTCTGAAGGTGTTCCTGAATTCCTCGTGTATTCAGCGCTGCTGATTCCTGTGGTTTCCAAGCCACTTCTATTCCTGTGGTTCCCATACCACTTCTACCATCAACTGTATCATCATGACTGTTGCTGATTCCTATCCGCTGCCTCCGTGCACTACAGTCTTCTAAACCACTTCAACGTTATTTTATATCTATGTGACTGTTTGCTCATTGCTATCCGCTGCCTCCGTGCACTCCAGCTTTTACTTCACTCACCTGCTTCTCATCAAGTCTGTTTGCTGATTTCTATCCGCTGCCTCCGTGCACTACAGTCTCCTGCTGGCAACTCGCCTGTGTTCATCATCGTGACTGCCAGCTGACTACTATCCGCTGCCTCCGTGCACTACAGCCTCCTGCTTGCAACTCGCCTGTGTTCATCATCGTGACTGCCAGCTGACTACTATCCGCTGCCTCCGTGCACTACAGTCTCCTGCTTGCAACTCGCCTGTGTTCAACATCGTGACTGCCAGCTGATTACTATCCGCTGCCTCCGTGCACTACAGTCTCATCTCATCTTTGCTGTGACTTCCTCGAGCCTGCCGCTTTCATTACCATCTGCTACACTTCGTGATCTACAGCTCCTGCCCTGCGCTGCACTCCTGTTTCCCATCGCTGTTGGTTCCTGTGGTTGCTACTGGTTACCTCCGTGTGCCGCTGAGTCCTGCCGCTGTGGTCAGCGCTATCGTCCATCTCCTGCTGATCCACTCTCCACGCCTTCACGTGTTCCACTGGTCTCTGCCCTCCTGTCAGCATTGGATTTGTATCTCATCTACTACCCTCTGCTGGATCATCTCCATTCTCCTGGGTTCCCTATGAGTCCAGTTCCACGTGTTGCTGACTCCTGTGGATTTGTGTCCCTGTCGGTCTACTCACCTGTGCGCTGCACCTGCTAGACCGCTGCCTCACCTATCCAGGGACTTCCTATCCAGTCGGTCTCCAGCCGCTCAGGTACCGCTGCAATCCCATCTGACTGCTACTGCTGAACCACGGTATGCATACTTCTCATTGACTGTGCTGTGTATTGCATATCTTGCTGGACTGTGTTTGGTTCTCTCTGGAGTCTGCTATCCGCTGAGTCTATTGCCATCATTGACTGTGTTATCATTGTGCTGGACTACTTCAAGAGACTTTCTAGATTGCAGACCTGCTCAGTCATTTATATCCATATATATATCTATATTGTGCATATTACTGTGGATCGTGTATAAGGTGCCTGTGTATATCCTGTGTTGCAGTCTTCCCCTGTGCACCTCCTCACATATATATTCAGTGGTACAACTTGCTGATGTCAGACCACTGATCCCTGTTTCCGGTATCACCTGTTCCATCATTCTCTCACATAGCAGTGGTACAACTTGCTACCGCAGACCACTGACTACCTGGATACCTCCACTTGGATTCCATTCCTTCACTCAGACAGCGGTGCAACTTGCTACCCGCAGACCGCTGACTCTCATCACCTCCTTGTTTCTGTTGGACATTCCTCCTCACTATAGCAGTGGTACAACTTGCTATCGCAGACCACTGACTACCTTCACGTGTCCTTGTCCATACAGTTCCTTGTGTATTATTACCTCATTATTACCAGTGTTGCTAGTCATAGACTTTCCTGAGCATCTCATCGGCCATCATTTCATGTTCCGTGATCACCCAGCTACCAGAGTACTCTATTACCATCTACATTGCTCTGGTAAGCCTACCATCTGGTGATCCCTGGGTAAAGACTCCTAGTGCCCGTGACAGTAAGATCAGGCCATGACAGACCCAGATGCGGAACCTACCGCCAAAGAGATGCTGCAACATCTGGTTAGCCGTGTGGAACAACAGGATGCCCGCCAACAGCTGTTACTTCAGTGTTATCAGTCATTAACCTCCCAAGGAACATCTGGACAGACTGTGACAGCTACTACTGAAGCTCCTGTGCTTTCCTCCGTTTCCCCATTGCCATCCCAGGTGTCTACAGCTTCCACGCTTCACCTGCCTACTCCGTCAAAGTACGATGGAGACCCCAAAACTTGTAGGGGTTTCCTTAACCAATGTTCAGTCCATTTTGAGCTCCAACCTCAAAATTTTTCTACCCATCGTTCCAGAGTGGCCTATCTTATCTCTTTGTTTTCAGGACAAGCCCTGGCTTGGGCCTCCCCTCTGTGGGAGAGGAACGATCCAATATTACAAGATAGTGCCAAATTCATTTCTACATTTCGAAGTGTGTTCGATGAACCAGGTCGTGTGACCTCCGCTGCTTCCAGCATCCTCCGTCTGCGACAAGGATCTCATACTGTAGGCCAGTACGTCATTCAATTTAGGATCTTAGCCTCTGAACTTCAGTGGAACACTGAAGCCCTAGTTGCCGCCTTCTGGCAGGGGCTTTCCGATAAAATTAAAGATGCACTGACTACTCAAGAGCTTCCTTCGTCACTTGAAGATTTGATCTCTCTATGCCATCGTGTTGATATGAGATTTCGTGAAAGAGAGGCTGAGAGAACGACTTCTGCTAAAGCACCTCTTCGCTCTAACCCTCAATTTCGTCCAGTGTCACCTGCTGTGATTCCCATGGAGATAGGACGTTCCAAGTTATCTTCTGAGGAGAGGAGACGAAGAGTCAAGAATAGACTCTGTATCTATTGTGCTGATTCCACTCATGTCCTCAGCTCCTGCCCTAAGAGATCGGGAAATGCCAGGCCCTAACTAGTTCTGGAGAGGTGAAGTTAGGGTCCCTGGAGTCCTCTCCATCGTCTATGAAATCTAAAGTCTGCGCTTTTGATGTGACTATTTCCTTTGCTACCAAAACCTTTGAGTCACAGGCATTGATTGATTCCGGAGCAGCAGGAAATTTTATTTCCAAATCGTTAGTAAATCAATGGTCTCTACCAGTGATTACCTTAAAAACTCCCATTACTGTGACGGCTATCGATGGATCACGTCTCATCAACGGTCTCATCACCCAGAGTACGTCTCCAGTAACCCTTCAGATTGGTGCTCTGCATCATGAAGAGATATCGTTTTTAATTCTTCCTGTGACGACAAGTCCGATTGTCCTAGGCCTTCCATGGCTTCAGTGTCACTCTCCCCAGATTGACTGGCGCACCCCTCAAGTCACGTCTTGGGGGTCTGAATGTCACCATCATTGCCTTTCCCAAGTCATTCCTCTCAAGGTACAGCAAGCTTCCATCTCAGCTATTTCACCGGGACTCCCTCCTCAATATGCTTCATTTACCGATGTTTTTGATAAAGCTCAGTCTGAACGTCTTCCTCCTCATCGTTCTTGGGATTGTCCGATTGATCTTCTTCCTGGCAAGACTCCTCCCAGGGGCCGGGTCTATCCACTCTCGTTACCTGAAACTCAAGCTACATCTGAATATATACGGGAGAACCTCCAGCGTGGGTTCATTCGACCTTCCACCTCGCCCGCTGGAGCTGGGTTCTTCTTTGTCAAAAAGAAGGATGGATCATTACGCCCTTGTATAGATTTTCGTGGACTCAATGCCATTACTATCAAGAATCGGTATCCCATTTCGTTGATCACTGAGCTATTTGACCGCATCAAGGGAGCCCGTATTTTTACTAAGTTGGATCTTCGTGGTGCCTACAATTTAATCAGAATCCGTTCCGGTGACGAATGGAAGACAGCGTTTAACACCAGAGACGGGCATTACGAATATCTGGTAATGCCTTTCGGGCTATGTAATGCCCCCGCTGTTTTTCAGGGCTTCATCAATGAGATTTTTCGGGACTTATTATATGTATGTGTCGTCGTCTACCTGGACGACATATTGATTTTTTCACAGGACCTGCCTTCTCACCACCAACATGTGGCAGAAGTCCTCTCCAGGCTACGGAAAAATTCATTGTTCTGTAAATTAGAAAAATGTTCATTCGAATTACCCCAGATTCCATTCTTGGGGTATATTGTTTCCGGAGTTGGTCTGAAGATGGATCCTGACAAAGTAAATGCTGTACTACATTGGCCCCAGCCAACTACTCTTCGTGCGATCCAGCGTTTTTTAGGTTTTGCCAATTACTATAGACGCTTCATTCAAGACTTTTCTTCCATTGCATCTCCTATTGTGGCCCTGACTCGAAAAGGGGCTAATCCTAAGCAATGGTCAACTGAGGCTATTCAAGCCTTTCAAACATTAAAAGAGTCCTTCTCTTCGGCTCCAATCCTTCGTCAGCCTGATGTGACACTCCCCTTCTTCCTAGAAGTAGATGCCTCTAATGTGGGCTTAGGAGCTATTCTCTCCCAACGCTCGGAACAGCAAAAATTCCACCCTTGTGCCTTCTATTCTCGGGGTCTCCTACCCGCAGAGAAGAATTATACCATCGGAGACAAGGAATTACTGGCTATCAAAGCCGCATTAGAGGAATGGAGATACTTGTTGGAGGGGGCTCGCCATCCGGTGACGATCTTCACGGATCATAAGAACTTGTCATATCTCCAGTCTGCCCAATGCTTGAACCCTCGTCAAGCAAGATGGTCTCTTTTCTTTTCCCGTTTTGAATTAATAATTACCTTCAAACCAGCTGCCAAGAACAAAAAAGCTGATGCCTTATCTAGAGCCTTTGTTACGTCCTCTGATATAGAAGAGGTTTCCAACCATACCATTCTTGACCCCAAATGTATCTCACTGGCTGCTTCATCCACCAAAACGCTACCATTTGGGAAGACCCTCGTGCCTCCTACTCTAAGGAGGAAAATCCTTTCGTGGTTCCATGCCTCTCGTTTTTCTGGACACGCCGGTGAACACAAGACTTTTGAGATCCTCTCTCGAAGTTACTGGTGGCCTTCAATGAGGAGAGACGTCAAAGAGTTCATTGCTTCCTGTGAATTATGTTCGCAATTCAAATCCTCCCGCAGAACCCCAGCAGGGTTGCTGCGACCACTACCCATTCCGTCCAAACCATGGACCCATATTAGTATGGATTTCGTTACTGACTTACCACCTAGTAAGAACCATAACACTATTTGGGTGGTAGTGGACAGATTTTCGAAGATGGCTCATTTCATCCCTCTGTCTGGTTTGCCTTCCTCGTCTATCCTGGCTGAACATTTCATTAAAGAGATCTTCCATATCCATGGATGTCCATCTGAGATTGTGTCTGATAGAGGAGTACAATTCGTGTCCAGATTCTGGCGAGCCCTTTGTAAAACCTTGGGCATACGATTAGCACTCTCATCTTCTTACCATCCGCAATCCAATGGACAAACCGAACGTGTCAATCAAGATCTTGAGACTTTTATAAGGATATTTTCATCAGCCAATCAAGACAACTGGGTAGAGTTACTCCCTTGGGCTGAGTTCGCCCATAACAACATGTACCATGAGTCATCATCCAAAACTCCATTTTTTGTGGTCTACGGTCACCATCCGTCTTTTCCGGAATTTCCTGCCCTCCCGCCCACCCAAGTTCCTGCGGTGGAAACTGTTTGTCAGACCTTTAAAAATATCTGGTCTCAGGTCAGAACCTGTTTAAAGAAGACATCTGTCAAATATAAATCTTTCGCTGATAAGAAGAGGCGGGCTATTCCACCACTAAAAATCGGAGATCGTGTCTGGTTATCCACAAAAAATATTCGTTTGAAGGTTCCATCCATGAAATTCGCCCCTCGTTTTATTGGTCCATATAGGATCATTCAAGTTATCAATCCAGTATGTGTGAAACTCCTTCTTCCTAAGAGTCTTCGGATTTCTAATGCCTTCCATGTATCTTTGCTCAAACCTCTTATTATCAACCGTTTTTCAACTCCTCCCTCAGCTCCGCAGCCAGTTCAAGTTCATCAGGAGGAGGATTTTGAGATTACCGAGGTACTAGATGCAAAAATTTCGCGAGGAGTCCTCCACTTCCTCGTTCATTGGAAGGGCTTTGGTCCTGAGGAGCGCTCTTGGATCAAAGCTGAAGATCTTAATGCTCCTGCCCTTTTGAAGAAGTTTTACTCCAAAAATCCGGACAAGCCCGGTTCCAGGCGTTCTGTGCCCACCTTTAAAAGGGGGGGTACTGTCACTCACCGGACCGTGAGTGCCTCTTCCCGGACATTTAGGAACCGTGGTCGTCCACCATCCTGAGGGTCTGCGCATGCGCAGCCCTTTTCTATACTTCAGTGTATACCCCTTTAACTCAATTGGCAGATCAGGCAACCTCCCTATATTAAGCACCTGTGGTCAACACCACGTTGCCTGATCTTGGAGTCTCATTCCTCATGAGTCTCTGAAGGTGTTCCTGAATTCCTCGTGTATTCAGCGCTGCTGATTCCTGTGGTTTCCAAGCCACTTCTATTCCTGTGGTTCCCATACCACTTCTACCATCAACTGTATCATCATGACTGTTGCTGATTCCTATCCGCTGCCTCCGTGCACTACAGTCTTCTAAACCACTTCAACGTTATTTTATATCTATGTGACTGTTTGCTCATTGCTATCCGCTGCCTCCGTGCACTCCAGCTTTTACTTCACTCACCTGCTTCTCATCAAGTCTGTTTGCTGATTTCTATCCGCTGCCTCCGTGCACTACAGTCTCCTGCTGGCAACTCGCCTGTGTTCATCATCGTGACTGCCAGCTGACTACTATCCGCTGCCTCCGTGCACTACAGCCTCCTGCTTGCAACTCGCCTGTGTTCATCATCGTGACTGCCAGCTGACTACTATCCGCTGCCTCCGTGCACTACAGTCTCCTGCTTGCAACTCGCCTGTGTTCAACATCGTGACTGCCAGCTGATTACTATCCGCTGCCTCCGTGCACTACAGTCTCATCTCATCTTTGCTGTGACTTCCTCGAGCCTGCCGCTTTCATTACCATCTGCTACACTTCGTGATCTACAGCTCCTGCCCTGCGCTGCACTCCTGTTTCCCATCGCTGTTGGTTCCTGTGGTTGCTACTGGTTACCTCCGTGTGCCGCTGAGTCCTGCCGCTGTGGTCAGCGCTATCGTCCATCTCCTGCTGATCCACTCTCCACGCCTTCACGTGTTCCACTGGTCTCTGCCCTCCTGTCAGCATTGGATTTGTATCTCATCTACTACCCTCTGCTGGATCATCTCCATTCTCCTGGGTTCCCTATGAGTCCAGTTCCACGTGTTGCTGACTCCTGTGGATTCGTGTCCCTGTCGGTCTACTCACCTGTGCGCTGCACCTGCTAGACCGCTGCCTCACCTATCCAGGGACTTCCTATCCAGTCGGTCTCCAGCCGCTCAGGTACCGCTGCAATCCCATCTGACTGCTACTGCTGAACCACGGTATGCATACTTCTCATTGACTGTGCTGTGTATTGCATATCTTGCTGGACTGTGTTTGGTTCTCTCTGGAGTCTGCTATCCGCTGAGTCTATTGCCATCATTGACTGTGTTATCATTGTGCTGGACTACTTCAAGAGACTTTCTAGATTGCAGACCTGCTCAGTCATTTATATCCATATATATATCTATATTGTGCATATTACTGTGGATCGTGTATAAGGTGCCTGTGTATATCCTGTGTTGCAGTCTTCCCCTGTGCACCTCCTCACATATATATTCAGTGGTACAACTTGCTGATGTCAGACCACTGATCCCTGTTTCCGGTATCACCTGTTCCATCATTCTCTCACATAGCAGTGGTACAACTTGCTACCGCAGACCACTGACTACCTGGATACCTCCACTTGGATTCCATTCCTTCACTCAGACAGCGGTGCAACTTGCTACCCGCAGACCGCTGACTCTCATCACCTCCTTGTTTCTGTTGGACATTCCTCCTCACTATAGCAGTGGTACAACTTGCTATCGCAGACCACTGACTACCTTCACGTGTCCTTGTCCATACAGTTCCTTGTGTATTATTACCTCATTATTACCAGTGTTGCTAGTCATAGACTTTCCTGAGCATCTCATCGGCCATCATTTCATGTTCCGTGATCACCCAGCTACCAGAGTACTCTATTACCATCTACATTGCTCTGGTAAGCCTACCATCTGGTGATCCCTGGGTAAAGACTCCTAGTGCCCGTGACAATAATGTGAGGACAGATTTATAATGGGGCATGTCCTAGGTCAACTTTTTATGTCAGTATAAAAATAAAGCTATCAAGTATTTGCTTCCTACAGGAAAAAGAGCAGCCAGTATTTTCCTTATGTGCAAAATAATAAACTGATTTGCACTCCTAGCAATGCTACATGGCTTTGCCGAGGTCCAGTTACTCATTTTTTCACTTTCCTTTTCTTAATAAATCAGGCCCAATATTTATTTACTGTAACACTAGAAATTTGGAGAATCTGCAAAGTTTATTTCCTAGACCAGGGCTTTGCTACAAAACATATCTAGTAAGCTCTGAGGGTCCCGGGTGACTATCCTGTTGTTTTTCAATAAATGGGGAAGAGGGACTAAAATGATATGTTGCATACAGACTCATGGGGGCGTCTTCAATTGTCGGCGGAAACGCAGAATATCCCGCAGTCTGCGCACTAATACCGTTATTACGGTAAATAGTGCGCAGAAAAACCGTTACTATGGTAATTTTCCCTGAGCCGTGAGCTCTGCTCCACGGGAGGTTTCTGTCCTCCCTGAGCTCGCCTTAGGACCCTGCGTTACGGTTTGACAGGTGTACCGCCCCAGTCAAACTCCCCACCTGCCACTGTCCTCGGAGCGTTTACGCGGCAGGATCTCGGAGCAATTGAATACGCCCCTTGGGGTCTTAATCGGGCTCTGCATTGGGGGGCTTTTAAGAAAACTGCTACCAAAGAAAAGGATTACTTTGGCCATTTCAACCAATCAGAAATTGGCCACATGTTTCATAACAAGACATATTCTTGCAGTAGCATGCAGAAGTCAGGATATAAGTGACTGCTGGATGCAGGATATTAGGGAGCACACTGAACACTGTAAAAATACGATCCCACATAAGTAAACGTTGTGGTTCAGGTATAACTTGTTATTCTACCAATTGCTGAATCGTCCTATACTTTTTATTTGTGGGAGTTCATTTTTGTTAGGCTGCTAGTGGTCAGATAACGAACCCGCAGAACAGACTGGTGGAGGTCTTCACCTATAGCAGCCTCCTTTACCCTAGAGCTAGACGCACTCACAGGTACTCGGATGCCCCCAGGACTTAACTCCAAAGTAGTGTAGGTTCGTTATACTAACTGCAGTGCAGGCCTGGAGACCGCACAGATGGTCAGATGAAAGTCAGTGTCAGGGGGTCACATGCAGGGAAGAATAGTCAGAAAACACGCCAAAGGTCAGGGTCACGAGCAGATCAGCATAATTCAAGGTACAGGCCAGAAGGTCACGGTCACAGGCAATAAGGCAAGGTCCAGTAAACAGGCAAAAGGGTCACAACAGAAATCCAGCAGAATATAAAGCAGGTAAGCACAAGTATCACACTAGGACGCTATAACCGGCAGGGAGGCTAAGCCCTCCCTGCCTTATATACTGACATGGGCCAATCAGGGCTTAGCCCTGTAATGATTGACAGATTGGGACTAACAAATGAGGCAAAACTTAATTAATTAGCCCGCAGGCTAGAACATTTAGCGCATGCGCCTGGCTGCAGCACTTGCCGGGGCGCACCGCTTCATACACTCGGCGTCCGGTCGTTGCCTTGACAACGGCCGGGCTCGAGTAACAGGAAATGACGTCCCGGCCGTCTCCATGGCGACCGGGCCGCTCATTGTGGAAGGAAGTGAGTTGCGGCGGTGACAATTTTGTTATATTAAATGCAGAATTCAACTTACCTATAATTTGACAATTCTGTGATCTGGCAGGTCCACTTTAAACGCACTTCATGTCCACCACTACCCTGCTGTCTGATTCAATGGTAGGGCTTTTCTAACACCAAATGGAGAGGCCAAAACTGCTTCCCATGAACTTCCAATTAACAAGATAATTGCGACCATGTGGACCCACTAATGCAATCTTTATTCAGTTTATTGAGGTGTATCTGACTAGAATCTGAACACCTTATATTATTAAACTTTCATCTCCTGCTTGTCCTTGTCCTGTTAATAAGTCTGATCACCACAATGCTCATAATATAGGCAGTTAGGGCATCTGATTGTTCACATTAGCAGGAGATAAGTGTTCTGATCATATGGGAGGAAGTGACCTGTCAACTCATGTGATTATCAGTGAGCACATGGCTTCATGTGACAGGGGCTGTACCTGGATATGAGTAGGTAACTGAGGCATGCAGAAAGCAAAAGACTGAAAGGTAATGGAGCAGAGCAGGGACCCAATAGAGTTGAACAGGAGATTTTATAATAAATTGACCAAAAGGTAACCTTATTTTATACATATGAAAAGTTGTATTTCTAATCAAGTAAACTAAATGTTATCCCATTTATAAAATAATCATAAAATGAAAAATTAACATTGTCCATACATTTGTTACATACTTTATATTGGGCTGTCCAAATGGAGTCCCAATGTGACGCTCTAAAGTTTCTTGTACCTCGCCATAATGTTTTTTCCACAGAGTTAAGACTGCTAGGATGTATTTATACCATAAATGTGGTAATATTCATGTAAATGCTTGGACAGCATTGCTGTATTTGGAAATACAGCTTACTACCATCATAAGGCACACCTGATGTTAGACATAATTAATAAACAAATAGCTTAATTAAATATTTGGAGGCTTTCAATGTTATTAATTTTTATAATGGGTATGAATAAAATGCTAATATGTAAATTATCATGTGATTGACATCAGGGTCACAATATGCCCACCATTAGGGAATATCCACAAAATAAAAATTCTCTTTACAGTTGTTATGAATCCCAGTGCATTCACGAAGAGCAATGGAAGTGTAAAGCAAAGTGTCTTTATTCAGGTAAATACACAAACAAAGATAGCTCAGATCCACTGATAAGAACAGGTTCCTAAGGAGACTGTATAGTAAAAATGTCAGGAACAGGTATTGTAAGTATTACCCCAGTCCAGAAGGTACAAGGCTGTCCAGAAAAGCAGAGTCCAGGGATCAAGCAGAGATCAGACACACAAATTCAAATAGCCAGGCAGAGATCTAGCAAATAGGCGAGGTCCAGAAGTCAGGCCAAAAGGTCAGGGCAACAGGCAAACAGTGTGGTCCAAGGTACAGGCAAACGAATCAGGGTCACAGGCAAGCAGGCAAGGTCCAAGGGACAGGCAGGGGTCATACACAGAAGTTCAATCCAGAAGGTATATACCAAACAGCACAGGAGCAGGTTAGCAGCAGCCAGGAACAAATGGGATGAACAGCACAGAGCACAGCTTGAGGCAGGTATTTGAAGCAGTGCGACAGGTGCAGTTCTAATTAGCATCAGACAAGGAGATTAACTCCTTCAGGCATGTTGCAGAGTTCAGGAGCAGGACAGCAGCACCTCTGATGGATTATAGGTACTGCTGCCAGATACAAAACAAAGGCAGTCATAACAACAGTGCTACTTTGGTGCTACATAAATAAAGAGTGATAATAATAAAAAATAATAATAATTGTGTCTACTGTCTCATTTATGTCACTCGGGTATTGGTAGGAAAACAACATAAATGCATACCACAAAATTATGTCTCCACTGTGTGTGCCCTGGGAGGTTAGTAACGCCCCACTGCAGTGGTGGGATTAAGCCGGTTCTCACCGGTTAGCCAGAAGCAATACCTAGTTTTAGGCTCAGTTCGGCGAACCAGTGACCACCCTCTTCGTTGATGGGGGAGCAGGGTCCATAACAAAAAATAAAAAAATACTCACCTGTTCGCGGCGTCGACACTCCTCCTCCCTGCTCCTTTCACATTGAATGTCGGGCATGACATCATCATGCCCGACGTTCAGTGGTGAGCGGCACAGAGAGGAGTAGGCAAGCAAGAAGTAAGAAGCGAAGAAAAGAGAAGAAAGAAGCCTATAGAAAAGGTAAGTGAAAGAACGGAAGCAAGGGGGAGCAAAGGCACATTGCAGTGTGAAGGGGGAGCAAAGGAAGCATGGCACAGTGTGAAGAGGGGCAAAATCAGCATGGCACAGTGAGAAGGGGGGTAAAAGCAGCATGGCACGGGTGTGAAAGGGGCAAAAGTAGCATGGCACAGTGTGAAGGGGTAAAAGCAGCATAGCACAGTGTGAAGGGGGGCAAAAGCAGCATGGCACAGTGGGAAGGTTGGTAAAATCAGCATGGCACAGTGTGAAGGAGGGTAAAAGCAGTATGGCACAGTGTGAAGGGGGGTATAGGGAACATGGCACAAAACTCTTTCTTATAACATAATCTACTTTTGTGTACCTCTTTTATTTTTCTTATTTGAGTATTAAATGCATAAAATATTAAACTACCTTTCGGTATATCTTTTTGTATACTTCAAAAGGTCATTATGGCAGAGAACTGGTTGTTTATTTATTTGAATCCCACCACTGCCCCACTCCACTGCTCCTCAGCTCCTCAGAATGGAAGTTGCGACATCATAGTCAAGCGCAACACTATAAGAAGCTGTTGGCTGATTCTCTTACATGTGACATTATGTTTTAGATGCCCACTAATCATTGACTCCCTAGTCAACCGCCTAACGGTAGCGCCGACCCTGTGTGTATGTGATGGATCCATTTTAAATATACTATTTGACTTATACCAACTTTTGTTTTTGTTTTGTTTTTTTTTATAAATATTTACAACAAATTCATTGGAGAAATACACACATGAGCAAGAAACCATGCAGAGACGCCCTGGCATATTTACTACTATGAATTATATTTTACAAGTGACAGAACACTGTAATATAGACAGCGCAAGCATTTGACGCAAACAAATGATGTTTGCTATAGCAATTTTGACTTTGCAATTATCCGTCACGATGCACAGACCCCGAGGAGACAATTTAAAGAGGATGTCTAAAATCTGGTTCAAGTGATGTGTTTTGACACTGAACAGTTACATTTGCCGGGAGATGTGTTGACAATTGTATTGTACTTGTCAGCTGGGACAGAAAACTGCAGCATGTGAAACATAAACATATTGCATGTTCATTGCCTTACCTAGAGTACAAGCACACACTCACGCACAAACAGAAACACATCCATTAGAGAAACAGCCACGCCAACTGCTAAGGGGGAACCAAACGCTGAAGGATAAAAGTAAATATCGTTACTGGGACTTTTTTAGGGGGAAAAAATTCTGATGATGACTTGAATATCCTATTGACACATTATTACTTTTATCTAAAACTGAAACTAGCTTCAATGTCTAGAGCAGCGGTTCCCAAAGTGTGCACTGTGGCTCCCTGGGGTGCCGCGGCGCTGTCACAGGGGTGCCGCGATCGCACTCAGAAGAAAAAGAAAAAAAAAAAAAGAGGAGAACTTACCTATCCAGCACCAGATACTCCTCACTGTTCTCACTGACTGCCGGGCGTGACGTCATCTCCGCCAACAGTGTCAGTGAGGAGCAGGAGCAGCAGAGAGAAGACAGCAGAAAAGAAGACAGCAGAAAATGAGGAAGAAGGTAAGTAAAGGAACGGAGAGTGAAGGGGGCACAGAGAGAGCGAGAGAGAGAGAGAGACGCTGAAGGAGGGGAGGGGGACAGAGAGAGAGAGACACTAAAAGAGGGGAGGGGGACACAGAGAGAGCTGGCAAAGACGGGGGGAGGCACAGAGTGAGCAGGCTAAGAGGGGGGGCACAGAGTGAGATGGCAAAGAGGGGGGGACACAGTGTGTGAGATAGCAAAGAGGGGGGACACAGTGTGTGAGATGGCAAAGAGGGGGGACACAGTGTGTGAGATGGTAAAGAAGGGGATACAGAGTGATATGGTGAAGGAGCGCAGTGATATGATGAAGGGGCACAATGTGATGGTGAAGGGGTCTAAATACATCTTACGTCATTTTGACCCAACTACTTAAAAAACAGGACTACCCAGTAATTATTTTGGCTTAGGGGTGCCTTGGAAAAATTATAGTGACCCTAAGGGTGCCTCGAACTGAGAAAGTTTGGTAAACACTGGTCTAGAGAATGAAAAATGTGAATTGTAAATAATGTTTTTTACACGTTATAAACCTACTGTCTTAAAGTATGGGAGGTCTCTCTCTGTGATTATCATATTTTAAGGAATATTAAGGGAGGTATTCAATAAAAAAGGAGAGATCTAAAAATGTTTTTAAAAATGTATTTTATAGCACAGCTGTACAATTCTATTATACAATATATAATAGACATACTTGCAGTACACGTTTGCATCTATTTTTTATTCTTTTGTAGTTCTTTCTAAGTGAAATTGGTATTTTATAGTAATTCTATGTTCTCTTCTTCTTTTCTTCTGTTCCCTTTCTTCTTTTCTTTTAATATTCAGTGCTGATGAAATATGCAAAAATGTCTACATTATGTATACATTACATTACATTACGTATATATGAAATATCTTTATCCAGAATGTTCAGGACTTAAGGATTTGCAGATAACAGTTTTTGCCGTATTTTGGAGCACCGTTCCTAAAGTAAAATAAATTACATTTGAATATGATCCTTGTGTTTCGCCACACTGCCGCTGGCATTCACCTCCTTATACAGTTGTTACACAGCGCTCCTCATAGTGACTATATAAGGAAAAAGAATGATCTTTTCTGTGTGTATGACATTATTACTGAAAGCATTAATTATTTCCTTGTTCCTTTCCAGATAACACTTCTCTATGTAACTTATCCAGTACTAATGTACTACAACTTGGGGGTATATTTACTTAACTGCGGGTTTGAAAAAGTGGAGATGTTGACTATAGCAACCAATTAGATTCTAGCTATCATTTTGCCGAATGAACTACATAAATGATAGCGAGAATATTATTGGTTGCTATAGGCAACATCTCCACTTTTTTAAGCCTGCAGTTTAGTAAATATACCATTTGGGGGTAAATGTATTAAAGTCCATTTTTTTCAACTCGCCGGGAATCGGCGAGTTGACAGCTAAAATTTAAAGCGGCCTTTACAAGGCAGCGCCACTTTAAATTTTAGCTCTCAACTCGCCGATTCTCGGAGAGTTGAAAAAAAACGGGCTTGAATACATTTACCCCTTGGTGTTTTAATGTGTCATTCACTAAATCACGCACATTTTTTATTCATTAACCTATAAAGAGACAGAAATAGCAGAAAATGATGATATAATGTTAAAGAATATAGAGCACAAATGATGCCAATCCTGTAGAAAAGTTAAAACTGCTGTTCGTGTTTGGACAACCCCATCTAAAAATCCAAACTCATCCCTTCCACACAGATTGTAGTAGACTCGACGCCAGGTGCCGTATTGCACAAAATGCTGCTTATTTTTGCTGTAAGGAAAATTAATTTGTTACTCGTTCTGTTTCCATAGCGCTCTATTATAGTCTGATTCGAGTTTTACTACAAAATAGACCATTTCACAGTGGTGCAAAGTTTTAGTGATCCAATCATTAACATTTTGATTCAACCTCCATGGAATTCTATTCTACATTTTATTTTTTAGAATTTAAAGTTCATGAATAGAACTGATATGGCAATGGTCAATCTGTTGCACTGTGCGGTGTGATTGAGGTAGAACTGTGAATAATTAAGGCCAAATTAAGGCAAAATAAAAAACTGTAATATAAAACAATATAGTCACTGCATACTTTATTGTCATATTTCTTAAATAGATAAATGACCGGGTCAGAGTCTTTATGAATATTATTAAGAGTCATTAAAACATATCAATATTCTATGGCCTCTGTTTCAACACATCTTCCACTGACTGTAAATGTGGGTTTGCTGGACAATTACCTTGATTCTATTAGTTACTGCCTAATTAATTCCTCTATCACTGGGGGCAGGATAAGGGAAGTCAGTAATTTCAGTAGCATTAAATTAATTAACCCAAGCATTTACTTTTATTGTCAAGAAAGTATCAAGATATCTATTTTGGCGAGTTAATTGCCATTTTATTTCCACTGAAAATAAATAGTTACTAATGCATTCCCTTGTTAAGCAGATGCTTAACCCTTCTTAATTCTGTATCTCTTGATTGTCTAATTGTGTTGAACGTACATAATGTGACACAATACAAAGACTTATGGCTACGTTTGATCACACAGTAGACTGTGCATAGTAGCAGGGTAGCATTATTCATTCTACTTAGCACAATTTGGAACTGATCATAATTACGGGGCAGTATATAAAGGTAAAAGACTAGTAATAATAATAATAATAATGTATAATTACTGGGCAGTATAAAGTGACACAAGATTAAGCACTCTCCTATGAGATGCATCTTATTTTGAGTTACACAGATCTTGAGATACATAGCTGCGAGATATATATTTGTACTTATATAGACTGTTTTAAGGTTTCAGAGTTGATGATGACCGCTCCAGTTGCATCTACAAACTAGATTTAATCTTAACATGCAAATCAAAGTTGGAAATGCAAGTGTGCAGATGCCTCTTTGTTCATATACAAACTGGACACTTTTGTATTGAACTCTTTGGCTGGGTACACACTAGTAAAAATGTATCCCGGTGCGACATTCTTAACAAATTTACCACGACTGAAATGTCATGAAAGTTAATAAACAGTATAATAAAAACTACAAACACAAGATGCACCCCAACCCAAAATCTTTAAATCTTCCACTGCCGCAAGAACCTTTACCCAATAAAGAACAAATTGACACAGAAGTGTGGGTAAACTGGGGTAGGACACGTCTTTAGTGAAATAATATTACAAAAAAATGCAAAAATATAGTCTCTTTCGATCCCACCGCTTTGGCCAGATAGAAAAATATCTAAGCCTACAATATATCATTCAGGTGCCAGTGACCAATCGCATCAGTTTGCAATTGTCTCTCTCTGACTGTACCTGACCACTACTCTAACTGTTGACACTACAACCCACAAGAATTAAGAAACCTTTTCACCATCTCTGCAGAAACAACATCCTTAGGCTGGGTACATACTACAGTGTTTTCAGCCAATTATCGGGCCAATCCAACGATAAATGATTGTTTGGTCTCATATCATATTAGTATGTATGCATCAACAATGAACGATTATCGTTCCAAAGCACATCATGTTGTTTCATTTGATTTTGAAACTGGACTAAAAATGTCATTCAAAGTTAGAACAATGTTATTCCAAATCTGCAGTGTGTACGCACTCAGGACCGGCAGTGTCCATAGATCTCTATGAAAGGGTCCACAGCACCGTACATTACATATACAGAAAACAGAGAACCAAGACACAACATGATACAAAAATATATACAAACACAGGTGACAGGGTAAAGCAAATCAGATTATTAATGGGACAGATAATGAAAGGGATGGTAGAAATCAGTGAGAAGAAGGTTGAAGCTTAAGAAAACAGGGAAAACAGGGCTAGCGAAGCAGGCCAAGAGGTACAGAGGGTGATGGAGTAGTAGAAGGAGCACACAAGGAAAGAGGGCCCTGCTCATGAGAGCTTATATCCTAAAGGGAAGGGAGAGACACAAATAGGGTGGTACTAACTGGGGGAGAGAGCCAGGACAAGGAGGTTAGGAGGAGGAATGATAGACTTGAATAAGGAAATGAGTCTTAAGGGCACGCTTGAAGCCTTTGAGAGTAAATGCTAGCCTAATGGAACGTGGAAGATCGTTCCACAGCAGGGGAGCAACCCGGGCAAAGTCCTGAAGACGAGAGTGAGAAGTGGTGATCAGTGAAGTAGTGAGGTGGCGGTCACAAGCAGAGCGGAGTGGGTGGGTAGGAGTGTAGGTAGAGATGGGATTGGAGATGTAGGGAGGGGGAGATTGATTAAGAGCTTTAAAGGTGAGGGTGAGAAGTTTTAATTAGTGGCCCCTTATAAGTCAAAGATAATAATAATAATAATAATAATAATAATAATAATAATAAAGTGTGCAGTCGCGATCTTTTCAGACAATGATTAGGACATATCTGAAGGTAAAATGTGTGAAACTTGTTTAGTGTGTGCACATGAATCAGCATGCTGGGCTTACTGAACTACCTGGTGGATTAAGGCGATATGGGGCTCACTCAACTGTACTTACACCACAGTGAGTATTGACTACATGTGAAATGTACATAACGTGCTGCGCCATATGCCTTTCTACTACCAGATAGTGGTAGCGGGTGCCCCAGTGGCACAAGCCTTCTGATGCCCGTCATGGCATGTAAGAGAGAACATATGCAAGAAAAAATTATAGTTGCCACTTCATTCCATTTAAAAGGCCAGGAAAACATCAGAATAGCATTAACCTGTACCTAGTATTTGTAAGAAAAAAATGCCATAGGTTTTTATAGACCGCCGTAATAACAAATAGTAATACCACATTAATAAAAAAAAGAGAAAGAGTGATCCCAGAGAGAAAGAGTGTAATGTCCAATTAAAATATTGCAGCCACAGGTCTGCAAGAAAGGAATCGTGATGCTTGAGAATGAGAGTATGACAGTGAGCCTCCACAATGGAGGACAGATTTGTAGGGAGGACAAGCACCATCAAGTATACTGAGAGTAGACAGTGGGATTCACCTGGAACTTAACTTTCTGGGTGGAAGCCCACAAATTTACTTGTATTTATAAAGGCGCCCATTTAACATGATGATGACATGCCTCCCAACATTTCTGACATTGTCTCGTCTAAATTGGAAGGTGTTCAGTACAAATGTTATTTTGTGATGTCCTACAGCTACTTTTGATTACGTGCACTATTATTTGCATAGAAACTCATGGATTCGCAGCCAAAGAAGTGGGGTGCAAAAGTTTATACTGTGTGATTGGAGGAGTTGGAGGAGACATTGTCTGCTGTGTGGAGATTAAGGACCTCATTTAGAGTCCGTCGCAAAGTCCGTGTAAGAAGTGTAGGAGTGGGGGTGTGCCGCAGCTTGGTAGGGTGTTACGAGTGGCAAGCAAACCCCAGTTGCGTCCCACTCTTAATACCCCATCGAGCTGCGAGCAGTTCTTGAAGCTAGCGAATGCTTGCGCCCCCTAATTCCTGCCTCACTGTGACTAGGATGCATTTACATGGTCACGCATTCACAAATCCGCGTTCATCCCATTCTCTCGTAGTGAGTCGCAAGCTGTCGTAAGTGTTAATTGCGTCCAAGATGCAGGCGGAATTGGTGCTTTCTGCACATGCGTGATAGTATTTTTTGGTTAGATGCGCCTTTTTGCGTCCGACTCTAAATAAGGTCTCCTATGTGCATAAGTACACCTACTTTTTCTCCCACATGGAGAAACAAGAATTATTTTCATAGAGAATATTAAAGTAAGATAAATGAGTAAGAAATTAAGGCATTTCTTGATTTTTGGAAGGATGCAGATAGAGTTTCTCATTAGAGCAGAACTTCATTTTTCAACCACCTTTGAGGTGGTGAAGGCTTGGAATTAAGGAATGTACTTCGGAGCTTGACTATGGCAGGGGTTGGTTTGTGTGTGTCATCCACCTAGAAATACTAGAATGATCTAAATCACAGCCAATCAAACACAATAGTAATTTGATGTGTCTACTCACAACTTAAGTCCTATATTACTACCCTGATCACTCATATCACACCACACCACTATTTGCAGTCATCAATTAAACTCACATACTCATTTCTTGTTTCTTCAACATTGTTGTAATGCTTTAGCTAATTGTACATTTTTTCCTTAGTGTTTGCTTTGTAGTCTCTTCCTCCCCAATAACAAACAAAGGGACTACCAGCTCCTGTGCAAGACCTATACAGCTGTCTACCAACAGGACATTGAGATGCCACACACATGTTCCATTAGCACGGTGGCTAAGTGGTTAGCACTTCTGCCTCACAGTGCTGGGGTCATGAATTCAATTCCCAACCATGGCCTTATCTGTGAGGAGTTTGTATGTTCTCCCCGTGTTTGCGTGGGTTTCCTCCTGGTGCTCCCTTTTCCTCCTACACTCCAAAAACATACTAGTAGGTTAATAGTCTGTCACTCTGTCTGTGTGTGTGTGTATGTTAGGGAGTGTAGACTGTAAGCTCCAATGGGGCAGAGACTGATGTGAGTGAGTTCTCTGTACAGCACTGCGGAATCAGTGGTGCTATATAAATAAATGGTGATGATGATGATGATGATTATCAGCTAAGTGGTGGAGATTAGGGCATGTCCTATTTATGGATGTTTGTTGC
The DNA here is from genome assembly GCF_038048845.1 of Mixophyes fleayi. Classification (NCBI taxonomy): domain Eukaryota; kingdom Metazoa; phylum Chordata; class Amphibia; order Anura; family Limnodynastidae; genus Mixophyes; species Mixophyes fleayi. The sequence continues at coordinate 61,390,586 of NC_134404.1, read as the reverse complement.
ACCCTACAATTGCACTTCTACAGAAATGTGTGTTCCAAGGGCAAACTTGGAAAGCTATAATAAAAGTGGTAATTAGTAACAAATATAGTTCTGATGTGGCATCAATCTCATGATTAATTTAAGACTGTAAAGCTAAACTGAGCAGTATTTTAAATGTATGTAATGTGGGGGGAAAATGTAGGGTGTGGTACTAAAGTGGTAGTATGTTCAAGCTTGAAGAACATTTTTATTCTTTCCTCCATGTGCATAGTCAGATGGACCCATAAACCTCCAAAACTAGAAAAATATTCCTCTTTTGCAGGAACGAGAGTAGGTGAACGTGCACCTTGAAATACTTGGCGGACAAATAAGCTCACTGTCAAATAAAGAAGCAGTGTGGTTTGTAAATCAGCTTCTGCTATAGAATGTGCTTTCTCACTCTAATGCTCAGTGATATTACTTACAGTGTAATATCATCGATCAACCTTTATTGACCCAGACTCAAGCAGAAGGTGGTTTAATTGCTTTAATTTGTGTTTGTCTTTATATATGTGTATTAACTGGGTCCAGACAACACTGATTTCTAATGTAATTTTTCTAACTCTCAGACACCTTTTGTTATTTCCTTTAATGTAAAAGGTCACACGAAGGGAATATTTTCTTGCACTGATTTAGCGAAAATACCATTTTGTGAAGCCTGATACACACAGTATTCCCCTGTGTCTTTTTGTTTCTTCTGCTCAAAAAGTAATTACAATACAATCTGCAGCCAAGCTATTAATGTTAGAGGACTGATTAGATCACAGCGATCTGCAACTAAAGGAATATTCCTTTTTCACCAGACAGAATTAGGTGATATTTTATAGAGATTGTTTTAATATTTCAAGGTGTCCAATTAGACTTTTGTGTCGCATAACAGCTGCCTGTCTCCTTTAACAGAACCAAAGTAAAACGTTCCATTAAGAAAGAGCTGGTGTTAAGTTAGAAGCCACAGACAAAACCTTTCCAACCTTCCCCCCTCACCTCTCCGTGTCCGATAGCAAATCCGCAGCAATTAAAATCTCTTTAAAGATTAACAATGGTTAAAATGGCTAAGGGACAGAATATCCGAGTGAGGAGAGACAGAATGAAGTTAGAGGGGCATCATTAGTAAAATTTTGAGATAGTGCAAATGCTCTTTCTGCATCTTAATGATATCAGGATAGTGAGGGATAGTTCTGCAACTGACATTTTCTGAATACAATTAATTGGATGGACATTGAAATCCATTATTTCATCTGTTCTATAGATGTGTTAAACTTCTACACTTTCAAGCTAAAGAAGAACTATAACATACTGAAGCTCCTTGATTATACTGGTAAAACCAATGGTGATCATGATCTTTAATTACAAAGTAAAGAGTGAAATATACTGTACTTTATGGGCCTGAGTCATTAAAGAGAGCAAGGCAAAAAAAAGGAGTATATTAGATCATGGACAAAACCATGTTACAATGCTAGGGGTGCAAATTAGTTTATTATTTTGCACATAAAGAAAATACTCGCTGCATTTTCATGTAGCACACAGATACTTGATTTACTTTATTTTTACAATGAAATTTAAAAATAATTGAGGACATGCCCTACCCAACTATAAATCTGTCTCTATTATTTATTTATTATTTGGGTACAAACTCCATTGATTGACAGTATTATCCTTCAATTATGAGCGAGTACGTTTTAAGATCCGCCTCTTAATGTTTATTTGGATCCAAATATATGTAAATTAATAAGTAAATTAAATGTAGAGATTTATTTTCAAATAACTTAGGTACCATGATGATCTTAGTAAGATCTTAGTAAAATCTAAGTTGAAGTGATGGGGGATTGTCTATTTTGGGTCCAAATGTATGAGATCGATATTGGACAAATAGGAAATATTAAGAGACGTGAATTAAAGTTTACTCACTCCTAATTGAAGGATACCACTGTCAATGCGATATAGACTGCTCCTGATTGGCAGACACAGCTGACGTCACGATGGAGGTGCGGCATTCAGACTATTTAAGAAATGTTAATTCAGTCTCTCGGCTTTTCACTGACTAAGCAGACCTTAGCGAAATGCGCATTGGCGTTCTCGCTGTCTGCACCTTCATTTCGTTACACTATTTAGGCAGCTCTTATACTACGGACTATATTGCTCCTATAAACCCACAGTTAGCTTGGAGCCATTGTTTAGATACATAGCAAACCACTCCCCATATCTTAGACCATTATTGGAGCCTTAGTGATGATCTTTTATAACGTAAAGAGACAGTTCAAGGGATTAACATTTTATCCCTGTAAGTATTTGTTACATGAGAGAGGGCACATTATAGGTTGTATCCTGAATGGAGCATGTTATTAGACCTATTGATATAAGCACCCAGACAAGGTGTTAATAGCTAATAGCTCTACCTACATTTATTTGGCTATTTATTTTTCATTTAGGTTTATAATGAGCCATTATTATTTTGGAACCTACAGATTATATAGGAGATTTGTTTGGTGCAGACAGCAGTTTTAAATTTACTTTTGTTTATGCACTCACACTTTGTTCTATATTTCGCTAATTTCATATTGGATTCTAAATATATTCAATAAAAGTTACATTTTAATTTTAAATGATCCCTTTGATCTAATATATTTAGAGTTAATAGTGCACCTTTGTCAGTGAACTTCTTTTCTCCCCCTTTTTTCATTTTTATTAAGTTTAAGGTTGCACCACAGACAAAAATATAAAATAATAAATAAAACATATAAAAAATAAAAAATAAAATATGTTTTGAAATTTAGAAAATTTAGAACTGAAGGGATTTCATCAATTAGTGCAACAATATTCTTTTTTCTCCTCCTGCAATATACTTTTTGATTAGTTTTATTTTTACACTGAAATGTAAAGTTGATCTAGGATATGACCTACCCCAAATATAAATCTATAAATCTGTCCCCACATTTAAAATTTACACCCCCCCCTCTAATGCAACATGGTTTTGCCAAGGTGCAAAGTTACCTTTTTTATGCTTTGCTCTCCTTAATGAACCAGGTCCGGTATGTTTAATAGGCACCTTTGACATAACACTGCTACACTTATTAATATTTATACACCTTTGCACATGTTTACACAAAAATATACAGGCACATGCCAAGGTGAGGTGAGCAAAATGTTCAAAACTGTTTAGCGGAAAATACCCCTCATTTTGTACTTGGCCGCACAATTTTGCATGATGAGCTAGCAAGATTTGTGTGCCCAGTCCTACCCCTATTACATAACGCAGCAAAAACAATTGACCATTGTCATCATAGCTCTATTCAAAGTCTATAAATTCCAGCAAATTTACCACAATGTACAAGGTGAAGCAAAAATAGAATTCACAGACTGTGCTGCTGAAATCTTTGTAATGCCGTAGAATGGCCTGTTACACCACGAAACCCCAAAGTGTAACACCATAGAAATATTTGTGCACATACTCGAATAAAAAGCTTTCTGATACATATATGTTTCCTATTTGTTACATAGTGCAAATGTACAAATAGTTTCATGTGCCCTGTTGTAATACATTAAACACTTCTCTTCAAGCCGTAAGGAATGTATGTTCAGAATTTCTTATTTGTGGATAAGAATAGGAGCAATTATAATGGTCAATGTCACATAATTGTGGGCATAAGCTGTGCAGCAGGAAAAGGGATTAGTCAGGATAGAAGTGTGAGTTTTTGGTTGTTTGAAGTGCCTTTAGCAGGTGTAGTAAAGACTCCATCTATCATTTAATATTTCATGATAAAGCTGTTAAATATTTATAGGACACATACTGAGTGTGAATTTATTAGCGACAGAAAGGGATGGAAGAAAATGTACAGGAATGGTAGTAACGTTCTGAAAAGAAGCAGCGGAACAGTCTCAGATGCCCTGTACTGTGCCCAGAGGTGCCATTCAACTTTCTTTTCAGGTACTGAATGTCCCGATCTAAATACTTGTACAGTCCAGAAACTCCCTAATCAGAGATTTCCCTTCACTTTCTGTATCATTCATTTTCAGATTCTTAGCTTACTATGCTCTCTAGAGATACACCTCACCTTGCCCTGGTCACCCTACCCGTACGCAGATATATATGGAAATTTAGAAGTGGCGGTATGGAATGTAATTTGATAAATTCACAATCAAAGCATTTTATGTTGTGCTTGCTTTTTAACCTATCACTACCGCTATTCAGGTGGTTTTTAGAGCTCATATTGGTGTTTGATTTTTAAACCTGGTTTAAAGATGATGCATATGTGATTTTGAAAAAAAGGTCTCAGTAAGGGACTGAAACATTGTCTGTCTTACAACTTCTCTTCAATTTTCTATTAAAACTCTCGTAGTACTGCAAGCCTGGAGATATATATATATATATATATATATATATAATCCAAAATTCTATGGGCACATACTGTGGGCACAGGTAAGTTAGCAAGGTAAACAAACATATATATATATATATATATATATATATATATATTCATCTGTCCGTATATAGTCAGATTGATAGATAGATAGATAGATATGTTTACCTTGCTAACTTACCTGTGGGCACAGTCTGTGGGTCTCTTTAAAAACTACAAATGCAGCTGCACAGCCCTAATGTTTTTTCCCCCTCCAATGATAAGCTATGATAACCCTTATACCTATTACTGTGTCTGCAGGTATTAGTTTTTTTTTAAATACAGATAAATGTTTAATACATTTTGCTATGATAATAAACCAATGCAAGATGTGACTTGATCAAATATTAATGCAAATGTTTTCATCCTCTTCTTATTAATGAACCTACCATTTGTACTATCTATACACATGATATAGGATCTTAAGGTGACTTGGAAAGAGTATCCTTCTGCAAAGAGCAGCTGCTTAAAAATATGATTATTTTACTTTATCTGGTGCTCATCAGTGAGGGATAGGGCTTTTCTTTTCAGTATGTGAAGCCCTATATAAACTACCAATGCTTTTACTCAGTGCATAACATGGGTATGTGCAGATGACTCAGAATCCCACCACAGACTATTTTCACCCTATTTGAGGTTCATCACTATAGAATACTCTAAGTTCAAATCCTAAAACACTGCTCAAATTAGCCTCAATTATGTAGGGTAACAGTGAAACTTTATTTAAAATATATCAGTTTGGTCAGTTCGAGTGTTTTTATTACATTTGTCGGAATACGCTTAGAATTTATTTTCATATAGAGCATACCTGGAAGTTGCAAAAGGCATTGCATTAAAAGTATATGCCCAGACCCATATCTTTCCCTGAAGATATGAAAACACACAAGTCCCTTTGCTGTTAGTAAATGTTCTGAGCTCTCTTAAGACAGGGGTGTCCTATGATCTAAAACTAAGGGCATAGTGTCATCATTCACAAAAGAGAGAGAAAAACTGTGTTATTCTCATCCTCATATCTCTCACATCACCTCCACAATACCTCTTCAATTGCTCCCTTCATGTCTCTCCCACTGCCTCCTCCATCTCTCTCCCATTGCTACCTCCATCTCAACTTTTGGCCCCTCCATTCCCCTTCCTTTGCCCCATACATGTCCTTCCTTTGGTCCCACCATGTCTCTCCCTTTGACCCCTTCATGTCTTTTCCTTTGATACCTCCATGCCTCTCATTGGTGGCTTCTACCTCTTTTTGCAACTCCCCCTATAGTTCTCATTATGCCCCCTCCACATAGTTCTCTTTATAGCTTCCTCCGTATAGCTCTATTATGAGCCCTCTCTCTATAGCGCTGTTTACAGCTCCCTCACTATAGTTCTTGTAATGTTTTTATGTGAAGACAGTGTGTATACTGTGGGCAAAGAAAAGCCTAGAAAAGTAATTTCTCCTTTCCCATTACAAATTATACCTTACAGTAAAACTAGATGTATAGGGTCAAAATGGTCCATATCAAGACATGCGTCACGGCCTCAAAATGATTAGCATGAATGAGAGTCACCCAGTCCTGTGCAAAATCCACATACCATACATATTATTTATTGATGTGTTGTATATGTAATTCTGGTAGCCTATGACTCAGTCAAATAGCACATCCTATAGATATGTATGTGGCACACCTCCGTGCATTACTGCTAAACTTGTTGATGTCTCAGAAAGATTTGAGAGATTTATTTTACATCTGATAAGTGCTGTGCACTTTTGGATAGCAAGTACAAGAAATAATACTTCATGTATATTGCATAAGCAATAATTCAAGACTTCCACACAACGACACTGATTTGCCATCTACCTATTCTTTTTACTTGATGGAAAAGATTGTGATCCCTAAAATGTGTTTGAACTACCATGGTTATATAAAACTGTGCATATGTAAACTGGTGCATATGACTAACTTTTACTTGGGATATAATGCTCTTTACAGCCCCCCTATAGTTCTCTACACAGCTCCCTCCCTATAGTTCTCTACACAGCCCCCTCCCTATACCTCTCTACACAGCCCCCTCCCTATAGTTATCAATACAGCCCCCTCCTATAGGTCTCTATACAGCCACTTCCCTATAGTTCTCTACACAGCCCCCTCACTATAGTTCTCTATACAACCCCCTCCCTATAGTTGTCTACATAACCCCCTCATTATAGTTCGCTATACAGCCCCCTCCCTATAGTTCTCTACACAGCCCCCTCCCTATAGTTCTCTACACAGCTCCCTCCCTATACCTCTCTACACAGCCCCCTTCCTATAGTTATCTATACAGCCCCCTCCCTTTAGTTGTCTACAATCCCCTCCCTATAGTTCTCTTTATAGCCCTCTCCCATAGTTCTCTTTACATCCATCTTACTTACCTTTAATTGTGACCACCAGTGCCGTGTTGAATCATCGCTCCTCACTCCATGCTGCTCCGACAGTAAGTGAACACAATTCCTATCAGTGCCCTGCATTGTGGGGCTGCCTGACATCTCCACGGAACGCTCAGACAGCGAAGCATGAGTATGGCGCTAAGTGCCGAAGGCCCCCCTAAGAGTGGGCTGCCAGGGTCATGTGTCACCTGTGCCCCGCCCCCACTTAATTTGGCTCTGAAACACACCCCTAAATTCTCTATGTCATTTCTCCATTTCATTTACATAATAATATAATGCTAAATATTCGGTATACCTAAAATCAATTTACCTTTCCCCACATGGGTACATAATTAGGTGCATTAAAAAGTTTAGTACATACTCAGCAAGAAACAACCTAATCCCATCAAAATATGCTAAATTTCACACCCCCATATATGTTATCACCTTGGTCTGCAAATCTTTGCACTTCACTGTAAAAATGGGTTTAATTGCACGAAAAAAGCTTGTGATGTCATGTAAATTACCTTCATGACTCATAATTCAGCAATACATGCTCAGATAGTTAGTGTACATTAACAACATACTTGGCAACTATTCCTACTTTGCTTCCAGGATATCTGTAGATTAGGTAGAAAAAGATTAGGTGGGTGGGGATTGATGATGCAGTTTGCAGCAAAAAGTGGATGAGGTAATAATTTTATGAAGACCCCACCCCACCTAAATATAGCCCTAAGTGGCATAGTCATAATGATGTGATTGTGGCAGGTGAGCATTCCCGGGAGAATCACCTGCTCACTCAGAAGTCCAGGAGTTCTCCCTCTATTTTGGGAGTCTCATGTATATTCTGGCAGAGATTAACAGGCTATTATGTAAAGGAATAAAGAGGTAGTAGAAAATTGTGAACTAGTAGCCAAGATCTCCTACTAGAAAATTATTATTGCATGTATTTCCTCCACATAGGTCTAAATTCACTACATCACTGTCCTCATCTAACTATCACAATATCAATATGTATCTTGTATTGGTTACTAAAGTGCATGTGGCTAATGTCCTTTCCTTCACGTACCTTACCAACCTTCGTACCTTATAAGTGTAACTTACACTAATGAAATAAAGACACAGACACGTATAGCTAAATTTGGCAAAGGGTCACAGTTTTATTAATTATAATTATAAACCAATTAAATGTCTACCTGGTGGTGGTGAGAGCAAAATGCAGTCAACTAACAAACAATCATCTAACCAAATACAGCAATGCCCAAATGGCATTCAAACTATCCAAGGAATAATCCCTTACCATTGGCCGGTGTTAAACAGGCGTCAGCATGACTGCTCCCTTCTGGACTCAACATTGACGGCCACGCAAAGCACACCAAGGGATCCTCCACTCAGAAGGATCAAGAGTAATGTTACTTGAAAGGGGCAGTGACGTGCAGCCAAATATCCTAACCACCATTGTGACTAGTCGCTGACTGCACTGCTCTCCTACCAACTGCGCCTCCTCTGTAGAAAAAAGCATGTTAATGCAAACAAACAGATAGTTGGGCGGGCGGGAAGGGATCCGAGAAAGTGCGGGAAGAAAAGACCCAGCAACCCATGGGAGTTACTAGTGAAGGAGCTATGCCACTCCCCATGGATCCTATTGGCTGGGCCTCGTACAACATTTAACCCCGAATGGGTAAGGACCTGAAATACATAACCAAAGCACTTTAAGTGCCCTCAGCTTAATGGCCTCGCTTAACATTAAAGATGTAGCACTTTGATGATCTCCTGCTTAGTTTTACGTGTCTCCTATTACCCTAACAAAGCAATAAATACATATATAGGATATGCAGTATATTGGGTAAAGAAATTGTGTTAGAAATACAGATATTTCTCTCTGCCTGCATGGAGGCTGAGAGAAGAGCAAATAATCAAATAAGCAATTTATTTATATCAACATTAATTTATTCAAGTTGAAACACAGTTGTTAATTCTGATTTGTTATTTTTTTGTAATTTGTTAAAATTATCCAATTTTAGGGTACACTGGTTTTTACTAAAACAACATGCACTGTTCTGGTACTTAAAGACATTCTGTTTTGGCATTGAATAATTCTAACTATTGAGGCTTAGTGAAACAAAGTAATATTTAAAGTCAAGAATTCTGACTAGTGCATAAAGAAATGTACAATAGTTAAAGAAGAACACAAGAACACAATAAAATCACATTTATATATATATATATATATATATATATATATATATATATACAAGTTAACCCGTGCATGATACTCATGAATTCTAGTCAAATCAAGCTACTTAAGGTGTTAAAAAGGTTCTTGTCATGCATTTGGGCCATAGCCCAGCCCTCCTCAGGGGAAGAGCGTTACTTCCCGACGTAAGCGCCCTTTTTTAACGTGGTTTTGTCCACATGTCACCACCTCATCATTCTTCTCCATCACCTCATCTTTCATTTTCATCGCCACATCTATCCAGATGTTTATCCAGACACAGGGATCTCTCTCAGCGGTCCTGAGTATCACACTCCTCTCACTCTGTCACCCCCGGCAACCACCAACCACTCCCCACTGTCACCCCCGGCAACCACCAACCACTCCCAACTGTCACTTCTCCTTCAAGAAATATATATATATTTTTTTTAAATCTTTATAAACACTTTTAACAATTAACAAATTAAATTAACAAATTAAAAACATCTTAGTATACCAAATTTCATCCCTTTCTGAATTTTTTTTCCACACACACTAAGAATTTAGTAGGTCAGTGTATAACTTTGCCCAGCAGGTGGCGGCGCTGCAGCTTGGTTTTATTTTTTACACACACACACACACACACACACACAGACAGACTAACACACGCCACTAGGCATTTATATTATAGATATATATATATATATTAAACTATATAGAAACTTGTATTATGTTCATCTAATATTTTCTTCAGCATCAAATATTTAATTTACAGAAAATAGACCTGATAATTACACTATTGACTGCAATCTCACATATAATTTTGTTATTTTACAAGGTGAAATATGTAGGAGTGCCTTTTCTGAGGCTTGTAAGAGGAGCAGAGGAGTTCTGGGAAAGCGCTGCAAGGAACAACCGCAGGACTTGTAGCAATTATATAAACTATATATATACATATGTATCATGTGTCTGCCTCCACCTATATGTATAAATATATATCTGCCTCCACCTATATGTATACATATGTATCATGTGTCTGCCTCCACCTATATGTATACATATGTATCATGTGTCTGCCTCCACCTATATGTATACATATGTATCTGCCTCCACCTATATATTTACATATGTATCATGTGTCTGTCTCCACCTATAAGTATACACATGTATCATGTGTCTGCCTCTACCTATATATTTACATATGTATCATGTGTCTGCCTCCACCTATATGTATACATATGTATCATGTGTCTGCATTCACCTATATGTATACATATGTATCAAGTATCTGCCTCCACCTATATGTATACATATGTATCAAGTATCTGCCTCCACCTATATGTATACATATGTATCATGGGTATGGCTATGACAGCATTCCTACACCACATTGCACTTTACTTGCTGCAATATTGGGTATATTGAATGTTTGATGTTTTGATTCTTATTTTGTATTAAGGAGTTTCTATGAATTTTGACAACCCCTGGAGACTCACAGATTTCCCAAGGGAATTGACAGCTATGATTTTGATCTGTGCAATTCCCTGTTTAATGACTGTCTAGCAGCTTTAATATATGCTGTATCAGACTGTCTTAAGAGTAAGTAGCCACACAAAAAAAATCTATTAACATATAACTGTGTTTACTGACAGCTCACATTGCATAGGAATCATCAGGACAGGTGTTATTAATAAACAATGAAGTAAGATTATATGTAATGTACCACTAGTGTGGAGTTTATATATTATTCTGAGTTTTTGTGATTACTCCTGCAAATAGACCTATATTGGGCCTGATTCATGTCCGTACACAACTTGTTTAGTATCTAAATACCCACATGAAAAAATGAGTAATTTTGCACTTTGGCAAAACCATGTTGCATTGGAGGTGGAGGTAAATTTAAAATGTGATGTCAGATATATAGTTGGGTGAAGGACATGTCCTTGATCCACTTTAAATTTCAGTGTAAAAATAAAGCTATCAAGTATTTGTGTGCTACATGAAAAAAGCCAGTATTTAACTTACCGGTATGTGCAAAATAATAAACTAATATCCACCCGTTGCATTGTAACATGGTTTTATCCAGGAGAAAACGTAGTCATTTCTTTGTTACTTTCCTTAATGAATCAGGCCCAACGTATTTAAGTAGCACATCTTCGTGGCATACAGTTGTTCTGTGAGATCTACAGATGCGCATCACTATCAGCCGGCATTTGCCTCAGGCCTGTAGCGGGTGTATAAGTTATCCCTGATATCAAACGTGCTTACATTAAACACAGGACTTGAATCGACTGCATCTACGTTGTAATGTCCTTACTGTACATGGCCCCTTTCCTCCCCTCTTCTGCAAGTCCTGTCAGTTGCGTGTCAGATTTCTGGGCATGCGCAGTGCGGAATCACGCAAGATATACTACGCAAAAGGACATGCGTCTGAACATGACCCAGGTCCCATGTGTGTACGTTAGCTTTCTAATGAAAGCTAAGGGATCCAGGATCCCTTAGCTGTGGATCCAGGAGGAGGTCATATCTCAAACCACCACCATATCAAAGTAATTGTGTCTTCTACTGCAATGTACTGTTATACACAGCAATTCCAATAATCAAACCACACACTACACATTTTTATTTTTGTCCTGACATCAAGATTTTTTTCTACAGGAATACAAATATCAAAGTATATCTTGTTTATGTTGTGATGCTTTACTTGTACTACATTCATGTACTTTTCAAAGGTTCTTTAGAATCAAATTGACCTTATGGACATGTTGTTAACACAGCAACACTATATCCAACCCCCTCTTCTTTATACACAGCATAGTGCAGTCAGTCGGTTCTTCCATACATAATTTATCTCTTGCTACAGTGAAAAAGGAACGTTTGTGGCTGTTTCTCATTCCATAGCAAATTGAGTCTATATCCTTTATCAAATCAGAGATGGGTGTAGAAGACAGAGAACGTTTTCACATCTGGCTTTGGTGATGTTTATAGAAGTAATCTGAATGGAAATAATGCCATTGTTTCCACTGGAACTCATTTGTTATTCCTGCTGTACATTTGCAAGGATTTACAGAATATCCGGGGAGCGCGGTTCTGCTCTAAGCTGCTTAATCTAACTAGCTCTCGTCTCAGCGCCAAAAAAAAAGGCCTGAGTAATCTGCTGGAAAGGTGATTTATAACACAATGTTACATAACGGGAACTCTCAAACAGCACTAAGGGCCCAGAGGAAGATGAGAACTACTATTTACACAAGATTTCCTATTGACTCATCTATTATACAGGGTGTTATGCTAAACAAAGTTTACCTTAAAATAAAATAAATAAATAAGTGGATTTAAAAAAATGCAGTAGAGATAGAGAATGGGACTTTTCCTTGTATATCACACATGAGATGTAGTGAAAATAATGGCTGTGCTTGGTACATGGGTCATCAGAATTAGCTCTACTTAGCCTAATGATTACCAGAATGGGCTTTGCTTTGCAAACTTAGCACGACTCAGAAATGTGTCTAAATTTTAGTAATTCGCAAATGAGTTCAGATTTGCCCAACATTTACTGAACAATTTACACCCAATGGGGATAATCATCATCATCAGCTATTTATATAGAGCCACTAATTCCTCAGAGCTGAACAGAGGATATTTGTCACTCTTATCAGTCTCTGCCCCATTGGAGATTACAGTCTATGGGGTCAATACTTCAAACTTATTTGACACTTAGAAGAATCGGAAACAGCTGTTTTTCGCATTTTTTGAGTAAGTTTGCTATGTATTACATGCCTAAATGAGGAGATTTCACAGAAATCTCCTCCATTTAGGTAAATATTGTGCACTACCGCAGTCCCCATAGATTAATATGGGGACTACAATGTTCTGCAATGCATGAAGCTTTGTGTCACGACTGATAGTGGGTACCTGCTGTTGTTGGCGCAACTCAGAGGAAGGCGCGGAGTCTAACGTGCCCCTGGTATTCACCAGGAACCCCCGCAAGGAAGTATGGACTCCGCTGCAGGGACACGCAGGTCGCGGTCCTTCCTAGAGTCCACAGCGAGATACAAGGAGGTGTCAGACAGGCCGGGTCAGCAACGTTCAGGTAGAAGAGATACAAAGGGAAATCCAGAAGAATGGTGAGGCAAGCCGGGTCGGTAACTTTCAGGGAGAACAGTACAAAGGCAGAATCCAAATAGGGGTGGTCAACGGTCCGGGTCAAAAGGTCACAAGCAGCACGAGGATAGTCAGGAACGAATACAGCAACTGGTATACACAAACGCTGGAGGCAGGAAGACCTGATACTCTGGCACTGGTGAGAGGGCAGGAAGAGGTTTAAATACTGTGGTAACCCAATCAGAATCAGCGCTGCAGCGCTGTCATACCTGCCGCCGGGAATCCTACATAGCGTCCCGTTGCCTAGCAACGGGGCGCGTCATCACACCCAGAGGTCGGACGGCAGGGGGATCCGGAAGTGATGCGTCTGGTTGCTATGCAACCAGACGCGCTGTCAGCAGACAGGCGGCCGTGCGGAACGGCGCCTGACACTTTGATAAGCTTTGCATTGCACAGACAGGTAACGCTATCTCAGGATGGCGTTACCTGTCTTGCCCTATGGGATTCTTCTGAAGCCTCTCTGGCTTCGCAGAATCCGATACAGTGGAAGTGCACAGTACTTCCTCCTATCACCGGCAGCGATAACCTGCTGGTAAATCAGAAAATAAAGTTTGCCGCAGAGGGGTCACTTTGCTGGAGCTCCCAGAGTAGCCCCGGCATGATGCATTCCAGCGGTGCATAAATATGCATCACTGCGATTTAAAGCAATACATATTTAGTTGCGCCGCATCTTATTGATTAATAGACCTCTAAATTCCCTAATACAGACAGACAGACACAAAGGCTATGGTCAATTTGATGGAAGCCAATTAACCTACTAGCATGTTTGTGGAGCACATGGTGGAAACTCACAAAAACACAAAAAACTCCACACAGATAAGGCCTTGGTCGGGAATGTGAGGCAGAGGTGCTAACCACTAAGCCATTGTGCTGCCAATCACAGAACATGGAACATTAAGAAGCCAATCAGCAAGAATCAATAAATGTCACATGTGTAGATTTTCTCTGCCACTCATTCTTTCAACATGGTTCTAGGGGAAAAGCTCTATGTCTGCTGTTTGTGTCATGACATCATTATTATCATCAACATTTATTTATATAGCACCAGCAAATTCCGTAGCGCTTTACAATTGGGAACAAACATTAATAAGACAATATTGGGTAATACATACAGACAGAGAGGTAAGAGAACCCTGCTCGCAAGCTTACAATCTATAGGGCAATAGGAGTTAGAAACATAAGGGCATGTGCTACATCATATTGCACAATGGACAAGCTAGAATGCAAAGGTAAAAGTATTGAGTGTGCTGTGTGTGTTGCAATGTTGGTCAGAGGGTTGTTGTCTTGCGTTAGCAGTGTAGAGGATGGTAATAGGGTAATCTAGGGAAATTAAGGTGGTGGTTGAGGAATATCATAACCTTGTCTGAAGAGGTGGGTTTTCAGTGAATGCTTGAAGGTTTGAAGACTAGAGGAAAGTCTTACTGTGCGTGGGAGGGATTTCCACAAAGTGAGTGCAGCCCGGAGAAAATCCTGTAACCGAGAATGGGAGGATGTGATGAGAGTGGAAGAGAGACGTAGATCTTGTGCAGAACGGAGGTGTCGAGTTGGGAGATAGTTTGAGACAAGTGAGGAAATGTATGTCGGTGCAATTTTGTTGATGGCCTTATATGTTAGTTGAAGAATTTTATATTGGATTCGTTGAAATACAGGCAGCCAATGTAGAGACTGACAGAGTGGCTCAGCAGAGGAATAATGGTTTGCAAGAAAAATCAATCTAGCCGCTGCGTGCAAAATAGATTGTAAGGGTTCAAGTCTGACTTTGGGAAGACCATGACATGAGCCATGATAATCAGTCGCTTGGTCACTGAATATCATTAATTTCTATGTATACGGAGGATTTCATGTATGATTTGCAAAACAGCTAATGCACAGCACAAAATCAAGTTTGGTCCCAACATACGCTTAGATTTCTAGAAAGGCACATGAGTTTCCTAAGCAAGATGGAAGATTTTGCAGTAGAGCAGAAATTGGCAAAGACCTAGGTGAGGAGTTGGGCAGAGTGATGTTCATTCTTTACAAGTTTGAAGTAGGTGCACGAGTGCTTGTTTGGAGCAGTGTAAAAATAAGATTTCTGTTCGAGGAGCAAGATTATTTAAATGAGAAAAAGGGATGAGGCACTTTTAGATGCAGGATAGGCGCATGGCTACTTTCCCTTTGCAAAAGAACTTGAATTTTGCACCAGCTCAGAGCTGACAGTCTTCAGTTTCATTCTATACATTTAATGAAAAGTATTTTGCACTTCTTATTTGCACTTTTGCGGAGAGATGCACTCCAAGCAATGTAATAAAATGCTTCACAAATTCAAAAGTGCCACATATTATGACGAAATGACGACAGATCGGATGTCCCACCACACTCAGGATTAATTTAAGTCATAAATGAGCTAAACCAAGTAGAACTTTAAGATAAAAACTGAAAATCTTAATTTAATTAAAGGGGAGGTTTTAAAGTGGCCATAGATTGGATTTGGATGTGATGTCTACACAGTTGCTCAGTGCACCTCTACAGAGTTTTCCGTCTTTATAGAAACCATGGGGCACATCTGGTTTAAAGACGTGTTTCTATACTATGGGTAGTAGCATGCTCCTACACTGAGTGATCCATATTGTCAGACCAGTGCAAAATCAAGGCAGTTTGTGACATTCATAACTCCTTTGTTTGGTACATTCTGAACAGTTCAGCAGCATTGACTGGTTGACTAATTTCAATTATATTGTAAAATATACTGATTCACAATCTATTGTTGCCCAGTACATTTGTGTAGGTGTTTTTCTTCTTTTGTACAAATTGCCTATGTCTTCACCCTCTCCCACACACGATTCATTTCATTAAGTACTGTAATATTTCCCTAACCCATTTCTGCCCTTGTCATTGCTTATGTAGGTAGCCAAGGCAATACATTGTTTGCTATTACTATCTCAACACACATGACTCTGTCTCAACATGTATAGCATATGTATGACTGCTGAAAGCGTTTTTTTTTCCTGCAATTTTGCATGACCGCAATTTGATAAGTGCACAAATACATTCACAATTTAATTAGTGCATTGTTTACCCTAAACGCACTGGTACAACAACATAATTTGCTTCTGTATTTGACATTAGTACCATTAGCTATACTGGTGTAAATATATCCATGCAAACCATTGACATCTCAATCAGTGCTTTTTGCATCACTCACTGACTGATTAAACTGTAATATATATATATATATATATATATATATATATATATATATAAAATCTCTGTCGTTAGTAGTGTTCGTCAGGCACCACACTCATTCTGAAACACTCACTGACTTACTAACAGAGGTTGCTCCACACAATTATACAATGAATGACAGAAAGTTCTGAAATGCAAACCCGAATGAGAATCATAAATCACGGCTTTGCAGGTAAAATCTTAAAAAAAGTCAAAAAAGAAGTTTAAGATGCAATGTGTCCCAACTAATTTTCTAGGATTTCATTAGAAATGCTTGCGTAATTTGAGCTAGTTTGAAATTATATCAAATTTGGCCTGTTCAAGGGAGTCAATCTTGTTTGCAATACAGCTGACTGATTCATTCTGGTTCGACTGCTACAACTGCCCTGCCCATTAATGGTGAACCTCAAACTCATATGCATGGGTTAAAGTTCACATTTTCTTATGCAATTAGCATCCTAGGGTCATAAAGACATTGAATTAAACTATAAAATGATGCCTGTTCAAGTTTAAATAACTATTTTTATAGCATTTTTAACAGTCGTTTTAATTCGAACAAAGAATATCGCTGTGTGACGTTAGCAGTTCAGTTTTAAAGTTCATCGTTCACATGGAAAAACGTTAACAATACAATGCAATGTAGCTGCAAGGCTAGAACATTGTCAAGTCTACGTCTAAGATAAAGTTTGAAAATTTCCTGTGATATTTAAAGCGCCACTTTCAAAGAATTTTGAGCATCTCTTGGTGTCACACATGTCTAATAATGAACTATGCTACTATTTAAAGGAATTATTAGTGACAAAGTTAATTTTGATGTTGCCCTTTGAGCTCAAAGATACAAAGGTTAATAAGATACAACTGTATAATACCAATAGCTGTGCTTTCACTAAATAATGTTGTTTATAATTACACATTTTCAATTTTCTTATTTTACCTAAATGCATCTAAGATTTGCTATCTACTCAGTAACAATGATCATCTTGAGAGGCTACATCCATCAGGTAACTGGGACTATCCCCACTACCAGTGGTAGAAATAAACCGATTCACCAATGCAATAATAGTTTCCATAACCAAAGCAGATCCAGAAAGTTACCATCTGAAGTCTGTATACCTGCCAACATTCACCAACTGCAAAACCTGGACATTATAGGCTCAACATGAGACACCAAAACCATGCTAATCCCCCCAAACCGTATCTGCTTTGGACAGGTCACATTTATTGTTAGGTAGGTAACATAAATTGGAACTCTTCCATGCAAATCAGATCTGTGGACAAATCTGAATCAGGAGTTTCTGTGTTCATCTAATCTGCTGATTTAGTGTATGAGGCCTTGTTGTGCTGAATTATGGGAATTGAAGCCCAGAATATGGAAAACTCTATGATCTGCACAGAAAGTATGGTTACAACTCCCAGGATTGTCAGATCACCTTTCTATCCAGCTTACATTTGGGGTTCTCAAACCTGTTTTCAGTACATGATGGAAGTGCATGTTGGAAGTTATGCCAATTGCTCAAAAGATATGGTTGTTATTATTGTTTTGAGAAAAATAATTGACAGACACTTTTTTTTTTTACTAGTAAATAATTTATATGACATGAAAATAGTAGGACTGGAAGCACTTAAGGCCAAATTCATCAAAATGTCCAAAATGTGGAACAAGGCGATTATTTTGTATAACAGTTTAAACATTATTGGTCATCTCTAATGTCCATGATTCTATTAAAAGTACTAGTGTTTTAATTAGTGACTGACTCAATTTAATTATCCTCACATGCAACTTGTTATTTGCTGTGTAAGTCTGTGGGGAGATCTAGTAACAAGCAGCATCGGGGTATGCGAGCAATGGTGTGTGGACTACTACTGAACTAATTCCACCTAGGGGCGCATGTACATCAGCAGCTAAGATGACAGCTGAAATGACATCCTCTCATTCATTACATAAACTAGCATAACAATGTGTATACTGATATTGTACATAGTAAAATACAAGTATTGGAATACACCAGTCATTTCAATTTTTGCTGAAAGTTAATTTACATATTTTTAGGAACCTCAGACATCTGTCTCAGTTGGCCTCATTATAGATACACTCCCGCCCTGAGTTGCTCCTCTCTCTCATCTAAGTTCCATTCATTCAATTAGCATTGAATGAAGGAGAAAGTGTCTCAGCAATGCATAGGGTTTATTGACTTCTATCAGGACCACAGAACCAATACACATGGATGTTTGAGCAATGCATAGGGCAGTGGTTCCCAAACTTTTTCAGTTTGCGGCGCCCTTAGTCTCCATAATTTTTTCAAGGCACCCCTCCAAAATAATTACAGAGCAGTCCCGTTTTTTAAGTATTTGAGTCAAAATAATGTAATAAGTGTTTAGGTCAGGACACACTGTGCCCCTTCACCTTTACACTGTGCGCCGCTCTTCATCCACACACACTGTGCTCCGCTCTTCATCCACACACACTGTGTGCTGCTCTTCATCCACACACACTGTGCCCCTTCACCTTTACACTGTGCGCCGCTCTTCATCCACACACACTGTGCTCCGCTCTTCATCCACACACACTGTGTGCTGCTCTTCATCCACACACACTGTGCCCCTTCACCTTTACACTGTGCGCCGCTCTTCATCCACACACACTGTGCTCCGCTCTTCATCCACACACACTGTGTGCTGCTCTTCATCCACACACACTGTGCCCCTTCACCTTTACACTGTGCGCCGCTCTTCATCCACACACACTGTGCTCCGCTCTTCATCCACACACTCTGTGTGCTGCTCTTCATCCACACACACTGTGCCCCTTCACCCTTACACTGTGCGCCGCTCTTCATCCACACACACTGTGCTCCGCTCTTCATCCACACACACTGTGTGCTGCTCTTCATCCACACACACTGTGCCCCTTCACCTTTACACTGTGCGCCGCTCTTCATCCACACACACTGTGCTCCGCTCTTCATCCACACACTCTGTGTGCTGCTCTTCATCCACACACACTGTGCCCCTTCACCTTTACACTGTGCGCCGCTCTTCATCCACACACACTGTGCTCCGCTCTTCATCCACACACACTGTGTGCTGCTCTTCATCCACACACACTGTGCCCCTTCACCTTTACACTGTGCGCCGCTCTTCATCCACACACACTGTGCTCCGCTCTTCATCCAAACACACTGTGTGCTGCTCTTCATCCACACACACTGTGCCCCTTCACCTTTACACTGTGCGCCGCTCTTCATCCACACACACTGTGCTCCGCTCTTCATCCACACACTCTGTGTGCTGCTCTTCATCCACACACACACTGTGCCCCTTCACCTTTACACTGTGCGCCGCTCTTCATCCACACACACTGTGCTCCGCTCTTCATCCAAACACACTGTGTGCTGCTCTTCATCCACACACACTGTGCCCCTTCACCTTTACACTGTGCGCCGCTCTTCATCCACACACACTGTGCTCCGCTCTTCATCCACACACTCTGTGTGCTGCTCTTCATCCACACACACACTGTGCCCCTTCACCTTTACACTGTGCGCCGCTCTTCATCCACACACACTGTGCTCCGCTCTTCATCCACACACACTGTGTGCTGCTCTTCATCCACACACACTGTGCCCCTTCACCTTTACACTGTGCGCCGCTCTTCATCCACACACACTGTGCTCCGCTCTTCATCCAAACACACTGTGTGCTGCTCTTCATCCACACACACTGTGCCCCTTCACCTTTACACTGTGCGCCGCTCTTCATCCACACACACTGTGCTCCGCTCTTCATCCACACACTCTGTGTGCTGCTCTTCATCCACACACACTGTGCCCCTTCACCTTTACACTGTGCGCCGCTCTTCATCCACACACACTGTGCTCCGCTCTTCATCCACACACACTGTGTGCTGCTCTTCATCCACACACACTGTGCCCCTTCACCTTTACACTGTGCGCCGCTCTTCATCCACACACACTGTGCTCCGCTCTTCATCCACACACACTGTGTGCTGCTCTTCATCCACACACACTGTGCCCCTTCACCTTTACACTGTGCGCCGCTCTTCATCCACACACACTGTGCTCCGCTCTTCATCCACACACTCTGTGTGCTGCTCTTCATCCACACACACTGTGCCCCTTCACCCTTACACTGTGCGCCGCTCTTCATCCACACACACTGTGCTCCGCTCTTCATCCACACACACTGTGTGCTGCTCTTCATCCACACACACTGTGCCCCTTCACCTTTACACTGTGCGCCGCTCTTCATCCACACACACTGTGCTCCGCTCTTCATCCACACACTCTGTGTGCTGCTCTTCATCCACACACACTGTGCCCCTTCACCTTTACACTGTGCGCCGCTCTTCATCCACACACACTGTGCTCCGCTCTTCATCCACACACACTGTGTGCTGCTCTTCATCCACACACACTGTGCCCCTTCACCTTTACACTGTGCGCCGCTCTTCATCCACACACACTGTGCTCCGCTCTTCATCCAAACACACTGTGTGCTGCTCTTCATCCACACACACTGTGCCCCTTCACCTTTACACTGTGCGCCGCTCTTCATCCACACACACTGTGCTCCGCTCTTCATCCACACACTCTGTGTGCTGCTCTTCATCCACACACACACTGTGCCCCTTCACCTTTACACTGTGCGCCGCTCTTCATCCACACACACTGTGCTCCGCTCTTCATCCAAACACACTGTGTGCTGCTCTTCATCCACACACACTGTGCCCCTTCACCTTTACACTGTGCGCCGCTCTTCATCCACACACACTGTGCTCCGCTCTTCATCCACACACTCTGTGTGCTGCTCTTCATCCACACACACACTGTGCCCCTTCACCTTTACACTGTGCGCCGCTCTTCATCCACACACACTGTGCTCCGCTCTTCATCCACACACACTGTGTGCTGCTCTTCATCCACACACACTGTGCCCCTTCACCTTTACACTGTGCGCCGCTCTTCATCCACACACACTGTGCTCCGCTCTTCATCCAAACACACTGTGTGCTGCTCTTCATCCACACACACTGTGCCCCTTCACCTTTACACTGTGCGCCGCTCTTCATCCACACACACTGTGCTCCGCTCTTCATCCACACACTCTGTGTGCTGCTCTTCATCCACACACACTGTGCCCCTTCACCTTTACACTGTGCGCCGCTCTTCATCCACACACACTGTGCTCCGCTCTTCATCCACACACACTGTGTGCTGCTCTTCATCCACACACACTGTGCCCCTTCACCTTTACACTGTGCGCCGCTCTTCATCCACACACACTGTGCTCCGCTCTTCATCCACACACACTGTGTGCTGCTCTTCATCCACACACACTGTGCCCCTTCACCTTTACACTGTGCACCGCTCTTCATCCACACACACTGTGCTCCACTCTTCATCCACACACACTGTGCTCCGCTCTTCATCCACACACTCTGTGTGCTGCTCTTCATCCACACACACTGTGCTCCGCTCTTCATCCACACACACTGTGTGCTGCTCTTCATCCACACACACTGTGTGCTGCTCTTCATCCACACACACTGTGCCCCTTCACCTTTACACTGTGCGCCGCTCTTCATCCACACACACTGTGCTCCGCTCTTCATGCACACACACACTGTCTGCCCCTCCTTCATTCTTTTGCCCCTCCATTGCTGTTTCCTTTCACCTTCCCCTCCGTTCCTTTACTTACCATACTTGGCCTTCTTTTTTCTATTTCTTCTGTCTTCTCTTCTATCTTCTTAACAATGCGGTGGCGTCCGGGACTCAGCATCCTCCTCTCTCCTGCTGCTTCTCACTGAATATGTCGGGCAAGATGATGTCACGCCCGACATTCAGTGAGAAGCGAGGAGAGAGGAGGATGCTGGGCCCCTGGCGCCACAGCAATGGTAAGTTGTTTTTTGTTTTTTTGTCCCCTGGCCGCGACACCCCTGTGACAGCGCCGCGGCACCCCGGGAGCCGTGGCGCACACTTTGGGAACCACTGGCAAAGGGAATACAGGATTGGTCATGCATGTTGTACTACTTCTTTTAGTTTATTTTCTGGCCTGCTACCTACCCTCTTCTTCTGAATTTGTGTGTGGGTTTTCCCCGTGCCCTTCTCCAAGCTTCAACTAAGATGCTTTATTCTCAGTTCCAGGCTTGTGGAAAGTAACAATATAGTATGGAGTTGAAATATAGGTGCATGTAGCAGCACCCTTAAACTATAGCAAATTAGACAGCAGGCATAGCAGGAACCGTTAGTGATGGAATTTACATAGGACAGTTCAGTTGATAGTTTGCAGGTAACACCAGTAGGGGCCTCAAGCTTTTATCATCACTGTTGAATGCACATTTAATTACATTTACTGTGGTGTCAGACTATCAGCATGCTGTGGTTTATCTAGAAATTCGCTCATCATGTTACTTAGCAGACTGGGCTTCTATAGTAGCTTGTGATTGATTCTGTGTGACCACTGGACCAGATGGAGCGAGTTAAACACAGACACAACATGGCACAGCATCTTACTGTCAGTATACTCGGGCATACTGCATTCACATACACGCTGTACAGATGGAGTACGTTTCCTCTGCACAAAAAGCACCAAGTGTATGAGCTGTGGAGTTTTCTCCAGCATCTGTTATATCAGTTTTGTGAGTGGGTGGAGGCAAAATTATACAATGCATTTCTCCATGTTGTGCTTCTTACATCATAAACTAATCTTACAATGGAATATTACCACAAAACATTTTACCATCTTGTTGTACTTCTCCACTTAATGTTCATATTTGTCCTGGTTTAATGGGGTCAATTCATCTGACCTGCACTATGGCTCTTCTTACAGGTCTTATTGAAATCTTAATGCCACTTCTTGATAGATTGAATATAAGATTAACTGCTAATCTTTTTCTTATGTAACGGCCTATAATGTTAAGTGAATGCACAATTTCAGATAAAGGTAAATATTTTCCTTAGCATGGTATTATACTTGGCGATGTTGTATTACAGAATGCTGAAAGAGACAGGAAAAGAATATCAATTTAAAGGTGGAGAAACACAGAACTCTTTCTTTCCAGCGGTTTTAAGCCTGAGCGCACTAGAGATATAAAACTTGTTTCCTAAGAGATGTCAGCTCTGTGTTTGGCTCAGTATCTCATACATTTTACATGGGATTCATTATCTGAGCACTTTCAGCTCCTTCTCTGTTTCATGCTAGAAAGAAACAGCCCCACTAAGCTGGCTTCTAGCAATGTCTCCTACCGCAGCACAGTTTGTTTTTCCATAATTATTTTTTTTAATTACTGTACATAAAAATGTTCATTATTATTTTAGGAAAGTGGTTGGATGGTATCAGTAGCTAATTATGTTACCATTATTCATGCAGTGAAAGAACAATTTCTGGTTTAAAACATAAAAATTTAATTATCTCCCCTTAAACAAATGGTAGTGGTAAAGGAGTGGAACATTTACTGAATGATTGTTACCTAAAGAGGATTTGTATCCATTATATTGGGACCACTTGGGTTACGAAGCTGTCACTACATGGGCCCCAATTTAGTTAATTGCCATGGCCCCCACAGCCCAGTGTGATCCATGATAACCCTTACAATTTCCATTTTGGGCAGAAGTGAACATCTAGTACATGTGTAACATGCAGGCAGGGTTACGGAGCTACTTCACTTTAGTTCAATTAACACCTAGAGCGTGTTCATACACTAACAGACTTCTACGCACTTTGCATAATCAGAACCTTTTCTGTAACAATAAATAGTAGTGCCCGTGCATAGAAATCAGCCACCGAACTGCTGTGATGCACCTTCACCCCCCCTTTCTACCTACCCGGTAAATAAACTGGGTAGGTAGAAAGGCTACAAGAGGCGGGCTGATGCAGGGTATTTTTCATTTAGGTGGCATCCTTGGTAACTGCCACACGCTTTGTCCACATGACCCCAGACACCTAACACTGCCGACAAATGGAGGAAGGGCTATGCACATGTGTGTGTATCATCTGTGAGTGATATAGCGAATCGGGAAAGTCATCAGCTGGATCCCATTGT
The DNA here is from genome assembly GCF_038048845.1 of Mixophyes fleayi. NCBI lineage: Eukaryota > Metazoa > Chordata > Amphibia > Anura > Limnodynastidae > Mixophyes > Mixophyes fleayi. Next base: position 61,366,167 of record NC_134404.1, on the reverse strand, counting down.
AACAGTCCATTGATGTCAGCCTGAGATGCTGTTACTTTGCTAAGAAAAGCATAAATAATTGCCTAATGCCGCCGTCCCCACAGACGTCTATGGGAACAGCTCTATGCACCAGCTATTGGGTCCAGCATTAACATTTTGTTAAATAAGAAAAGCAATAAAAGCACTTTTTGCTGGTGCTTACACAGGCATTTTGACTCTTCATTGTTTGCTAAATAGCCCTCAAGAGGGTCAAGCAGAGCGGAATGCAAGTCGCATGCAAAGTGCAATTGAAAAAAGGGTGGGCAAAATGAGCGTATATTTGGAGGCCATGCAGAGCCGCATACAACTGAGAAAACATCAGGTATACATCACATACCAGTGTGCGCATTGTAAAGCTGAAAGAAAGAAAACAACAGAAAAGTAAGCGGGCAAAGCAATGTATTGACATTGGTACATGTAAATAAAAGAAGATACCTCTAACCCAGCATGAAAGATCTGCAAGTGTACACACAATATAGCCGTCATTCTGTTTCTAGTGACGGGCTAATAGAAGACACTTATTTCAGCTGTGTAGGTCATTTCACAATCATCCAGCCCGTGTGAGAGTGTCAGCTTTATGTTTGTCATCACTAGTATTACACCAGGGTTGAGCAGGTGCAGAGAAAGCGCCTGTGTTATGCGCATATTCCAGCGCTTGCAGGTCTCCATCCATTCGCAATAGAGTGAACACGCCTTTACTGTATTTTGGGAAACTTTGCAAAAACCAATTCACGCTCCGTTCCGCCCAGTCAGACCTGAAGGTGGATGTCTCTGAGATACGTATGACCTACAATCTACCAGTATTGTGTCAGCCTGTTTTTTGGGTATGCACAGTGCAAAAAAAAAAAATACATAAAAATTACTCAAAGAATGACTTGTGTGCCACTCTGCATGACCACCCAAGTGTTCAGTCCAAAAGTGTGAACATTAAAGCTGGTCTTCATATCAGATCTGTTGTATACTTATTAAACAATGGTTTTAACAAGGTACAGGAGGGAAACATTCTTCAAAGGAAGAGAAGTATTAAGACACGAGAACATGCACTGAAACTGGAGGGAAGTAGGTTCAGAGGAAATTTGAGGAAAAGCTACTTCACAAAAAGGGTATTGGATAAGTGGAATAGTCTCCCATCAGAGGTGGGAGATGATAATACAGTGGAGCTATATAAACATGCATAGGATAGACATAAGTATATCCTTATAAAGAAATAAGGCTCAAACAAGGATTGAGGTTGCAGAAGTAAGAAAAATGGGCAGATTAGATCGGCCAAATGGTTCTTACCTACTGTCAAATTCTATGTTACTATGTAACATTTGCTTGTTGCCTGTATAATACAATTGCTAAAATACATCTGAAGGACAGCTTTTGTGTGGAAAACTTGGGTATCCAGAAATGTTTTGCTGTCAGTTTAAAAAAAAGTTGGTGTATATGACACAATGTAGGTTCTCTTACTGTGCTGGAGACCATCCTTTTAGATTGAGCATTTTGAAAGTGGTGGATGGCTTTCATATGTTTTTGCACTTAAATGCGACTTGGCAACTCTGCTTTTTTCATTGTTTTAGAGACAGGTGTAACATTGGATCTTTTCTGCCAGCTGGAATAAGATTTCAGGGGGGTTGTAGGGGTTTCTATTTTGGAGGGAGGTTTGTAGTGAGCCCTCCATTTTGCATATTTTGCCAGTTATGAAATGGATTGCCAACTTGTCTTTTCCTCTTTTGTAGAACAGCATCTAAGCACGTCTGCAAGTAATATAGCAAAATCTCTCCAAAACATTTTTAATTTCACACTCCTAAACTCTCTCGTCAAGAAAATGAATGTGTCTACAAATATGAAAGTGAAGTTAAAAATGATAAATGCTCATGTTTATACTTAATCAAATTACCATCCTCTTTAAATTGCAAAATACAGTGGCCTTACATAGAAATCTTTAAAGTTGGACAGCTTATTGAAGAATAATGAGTCCCTGGACTTTGGCTAATGATTAAAACAAAAGACTTTATGTACTATTTATATTTATACATTTGTTTTTTTGCATTTGGGGCATGCTTAATAAGTCCCCAGAGAATTATTTTTTTTATATTTCCTAATGTATTCAATTAAAGGAGAACTGTATCTTCATTACTTGGTTGTTTTATTATGTTTTGTTAATTGAATATAATTTAGGATTTTAATTGATATAATATGAAGCCCTTGACTAGCTATCACAGTAGGAATTGATTTGATTAACTTAACTAGTTCTGAATATTGTATTGTTTTGTTATATTTCTTTTTTAGAACTCTGGTAAAGGTATTTCCGTACTTAATACTATTTTCCAGTTCCAGCATAAACATAATTTGTGTTCATCTGCTCCTAATGTCCAGGGACAATGCCAGGTATTAAAGATTTGTCCCTGCAAATCTGTTCTTGGAAAATTCCACTGTTTTATATTGACCTACTGCACAGTACACATTATTTTATTCTGTATATTAGTTTAAATCTTGCCATCTATTCTTTTTGTCTGGCCCTTATTAGTTCATTTGTATTGATGATGGATATAGATGCAAATACATTATGTTGTAAACAAGTTTAGTAATCAGAGAGCTTTTAAATCTGTTAAGATAAAAACATTGGACACACTGAATTTTTAGGAATGTGATTAACAGGAGAAGAACTTGTTTTAATATAATATTTAAAACATATAACTATGGAATAAAAAATACTAATTGCAAGCCCTACTAGACATTAAAGGCTGTACTATAGCCTTTTCCAATACATAATAAAACACCTTATTGTGCACTCACCATATATCAGCCACCACTGACCTCGGTATCTACAGATGTTCTGGGAAAACAATAAAGGACTCACCATGTATATCCCCATAACATTCACAACAACCTTAAAATTCTTAACTATTTATATCAAATAAACACATGTATAAGTTTGCTAAAAAATGGAGGACATATTTTAATATTATTATATTAGTATTAAACTAAACCTATGGTGGCGGAGAAAGGGCACTGCGGGACAGCTCCCAAGCTGATACAACTAGATAACGTGGGAGCTGGCGAAAATGCCGTACAGCCACTAACCAACGGGAACACATCCCAAACCATCATGCGTTGAATTGGCGTCAGAGTGACTGCCCCTTCTAAACTCATGCTGCCCTCCCTCACCGAGCCGGACAGGGACCCTCCTCACCGAAGGACCAAAAAGGAGTTACTGGTGCCTCTAAGGAGACAGTGACCTGCGGCCAACTACCTTTAGCGCCCTCTAATCAGCCGCTGAACGCAGTGCCTTCCTACCGCAAACCATGCAACATAAACTACCTTAACTTGGGATCTCGTGCTGAAGAGTGAGGCAACCAGGAAGTGCCATCTGCTATATTCAACCCAGGACCCTCACACAGGAGCTACCATTGGTCGGGCCCCACCTGATGTTAACCCTTCAAGTAAGTGTTCAGCCTGTTACAAACCCTGTCACCCTTTAAGTGCGTTCACCCTAAAAGCCCCACTTGTCATTAGAGATGAGAAAGTAAATCTCAATTTTTTTCTCAAAATTATTTGTCCTTCCAAACTCCTAAAAAGTGTTATATGAGCTGCCAAAGGCAGAGGGCCCTGAACACATACATATACCTGTCCTATGGTGGTGTCATACATGCACTTGTGGTGTCTTTAGCACTTTTTGTGGTTGACGTGGAGAGTGTCATCTCATCTGCTGACAATACAGAAGGATGTAGTGTCCTCATGTCGTCCTCTTATGTGTCGGGGTAGTCAGTATCGTTAAACTGACTACCTCCGACGGATGGCCCATTCACACTGAAATTAATGGCCTCATTGTCTACATCAATAGTGTTAGCAGTGGATCCACTAAAGACATCTGACAGCTGGCATGGAGCAACTTTTCCTTTGAAAACACCTGTACCAAGGCCAAGCAATGCTAATATTGGTGGAATTATCTCTAAAAGGTATCATCATCATTATCTAATTTGCCACAAAACTCAGCAGTGACAGTTACAGTTAAACATCACACAAAATATCATCACGCATTAAAAAAGTATAAGTACAGTTGAGGTTAATGATGGAGGTGTAGACGTAAGATAAAGGTTAGAGTTTGCCCTGCTTGTTAGAGCTTACAATCTAGAAAGAGAGAATAGCACTGATACAATAGTTACTAGAGGGATGTGTTGGTAGCTGGTAGAGCCCAGAAGGAGTAGCATCAGGTAACAGTAGGATAAACTCTAGTGGGTTTTGAAGAGTGCTAGAAAAATTGAAGATTGGGGGACAATCTGGTCAGGTGGGGAAGGGACTTCCATAAGAGGCAAGCAGCACAGGAGAAGTCTTGTATGCGATAGTGGAGCTAGTGGGTCTCGAAATGGACCTGGGATTGGCGATGTTAGTACATGCTGAACAAATTGTATCAGGTAATAATAAAATAGACTGTAGTAAAGAAATGGGTTTTGAAAAAAATGCTTGGAAATTTGAAGGTTGTATTCCATGAGTACTGGTATCCTATGTCCCCATCACAGAGACCGAATTCCCAAGTCTGGAAGAAATCAGTTCCACAATGCTGCTATTCCATGGACATTACAAAAAATATGAATTCAAAGGTTACCTTATCCAGATTGCATGCACATTAGGTCCCATACTTTCCCCACTGCAAATCCATTATGCTAAGTAGAAACCTATACACCCCACATAAATCCCATAACCCCTGTTGTGTATATTATCATGAGGGTTGCAGAATTAATTTTGGAAACCTTCAGGCTTCAGGAAATATGAATTTCAAACAGCTCCTCAGGATTGGCCTGTACGGGACATGCGAGGGGGCAGATTGGCATGTATGGGGCATGTGATGAGGCTGATTGGCATGTATGAGGCATGTGAGGGGGGCTGATTGTCATGTATGGGGCATGTGGTGATGCTGAATGATATGTATGGGGCATGTGTGGAGGTTGGATTGACATATATAGGGCATGTGGCAAGGCTGATTGGCATGTACGGGACATGTGAGGGGGGCTGATTGGCATGTATGGGGCATGTGAGGGGGGCTTATTTGAATCTATGGGGCTTGTGGTGAGGCTGATTGACCTGTATGGGACATGTGAGGGGGCACATTGGCATGTATGGGGCATGTGGTGAGGCTGTATATGCACATATATGTATAAAAGGTAAAGTTGGCTTTTTGCTGTATCTATGGATATTTTTTAGCTCTTAGGCTCCGACTGTTTGGCCACCCCTGCTCCTTTAGGTTGAAGGTTTCATGACTGACCCCTCCAATACAGCCTAAATTGTCCTCGAACCTAACTTTTCCTGCTGCAAACCTTAATTTTGGCATGCAGCCCTCATGCATATTCCCTTCTCAGCTTCTGGGGGTATATTGGATAATGTCTAATATCCCATATCAATATTTATTTTATCTATCATAGTTTTTATATGTTAGAACAAAAAAAGTAATTCAGAAGAGTAGACTTTTAGACAATGCCTTCATTCGTATTTTCTTTATAGTTTTAAAATCTCTAATGATCAAACTGTTCCAAATTTTCAATAAGACTTCCTGTACAGTACATATAGCATTGTACTTCACATACTGATGAGAAAATCCTGTCCAGAATAAATAGCACTAACAAATGTGAAACAGTTGTTCTGTAGGTTATTTTCCTGAAATATATTCTTCTGAACTGTTGCTTATAAGCACCTTATGCGTAGCTCAAAATTGTCCTAACACCTCTTTTTGTTTCAGTTTAAATGTTAACTTAATACTTTGCCAATACAGCAACAGCATTAGTCATGATTGCAGGTTAAAATAAAAGACTACACTCAACAATAGAAATATACAATTTGGAGAAAAATATAACTTTTGAAAGGAACATGTAATAGCAAAATATATACTTTAACTTTAATCAGAGAAGAGAGCATAACAAGATAGTAATTATATACCAAATACCGAACCTCAATTTTGTAGCTAAATCAAGACTATGCCAGAACATTTATTGCTGAATGCAATAACCACACAACATTTTGCCATGTAATACCCTTGGTAAGCAGGGGAGGGAGGGCAAATGTTAACCCGGGGGGCAAGACTCCACTCAGCAGCCTATTTTACAGGAAAAAAAATGCAGGTGGCCCATTGACCCAGCCCAGGGGATCAAAGGTAACCCACTATGGGACCAGCCTGGGGGGAGATGCCCCCCCTGCCCCTCCAGCCCAGCCTGCCCATGTTTGTAATTTCTTCACAATATCTGAAAAAGGGTTTTACGCCACAAACTGCATACTGCAATAAAAGTCTAGGTACAGACTTAATTGAACTGTAAGATGAGCCTCGGCATTTGCTATTAAAATTTTGAGAGCAGCAGTGTGAATTGCTGTTCAGTAATGCCTTCTTGCTATACAGTTTAAATAGAGGTATGTGCAGACACCATTCTTTTACTGCAGGGGGGTGTTAAAGTGCACTATTCTACAATTGTCAATGTTTGAGGGATTGCAGATCCAAATGGAAATGTTTATAGGAAAGAGTAAAAATGTAAATTGAAAGTTCTGCCTACTAGCATTCATACAGTCTTTTCAAAACTTTTAGATTTTTTCACCCCTAAAATATTATATTTTTTAGCACCATGTATATATTTCTCAACTGCCCCAATGATACTGTCTTGGAGTGGTAAGAGTTAACTCACCACACTAGTCTATGCTGTGCATTTGTGATCTGGCTTTCCGCCTCACCCAAGTTCAATGGAACTGAAATTCCAGATTTGGGCTGTGAGTTAAATTTTTGTTAAAAAAACAATATTAAAACACTTATAACTGAGGGCTAATTAAGCACAAGGGAAATTAAAAGCTGCGGTGTGTGTTTGTAATATATTGGTCCTCTATCTAAAGGGGTTAAAGTGACACTATGGAAGGTCAACTTAGGCCACATTATAAATTTCCCTGACTGGCTGTGATCTTCCTCTTTGTTTGCTGGACAACCCTGTGCAATTTTCCTCTCCAACTTAGTGTATTTCTTAGATTTTCTCCCCCTTTTCTCTTACGGCTGTAACGCCTGCGGGGAACAGGATGGACACACACCGATAACTTACCTTACAAAGGATGGTCACCTTCTGTCCGCTTCCGAGACACCCCAGCCACTCTCCAATCCCAGCAGACCAGCAACCAAACTTCTGTCACCTCACTCCACTTCCCTCTATGGAAGAAATAGAAACTAGGGCCGTGCCTACCAGGGGAGGGCTGTCTGAGACCACGGGAATGAGCAGAGACACTCAAGTCAATATCGCTTGCCGCCACCTCGTTTTGTTCATGCCAAGGGCGCGGGAATACGAGCACTTGAGACCAGGAACAGTCCCGCCTCAAGTACTCCACTCACGGTGAGGGCCTAACCAGAAGTAGGAAAAGAGTGTTATACTCACCGGGCTCTCCAACTTCCGGTCCCTGCTCTCCTGCTCCTCTCCATCACCTGTGAACGACAGACACAACACAGCCACCCTCTACTCTACCAGTGAGGCTATTATGCACAACCCACACAACTGACACTATCTAACAACAGGCGGTCTGACCCTAAACAAACTAACTATAGTCAGGAACGCAACTTTACTATAAACTGAGTGTCGTGTACTCCCTAAGCCTCCTCCATCTACTTTACGGGGAACACCAGCTGGTGTTCACGTTCTATTCTGGAGGGCTGTGCCTAAAACCCACACCCAGGTTGTACAGAGAAGACTATCTTCTCCCTATGGGGTCGCTCATGGAATCCTAAGGACCAGTCGCACGTGGCATGAAAGAGGCTCACTGGAGCAGCGCACCACCGGAGTGTCAACTGCCGCACGGAACCGCCAGTTGTCACTACCGGAACTTGAAATGGCTGCCTTAACGCAAGCAGAACACCGCCCCAATCCCCCAGGGACCCTGCTGGAACTTAGGACTGAAACACCCAAATAGAACCAAAGGACACCCCTGGAACTCAAATGGGCTGTGCTACACTGCCAGTGAGTTGCCCAATCATTGTCTCTGAAAACCAGCGTAACCCCAGGGACCTACGGGATGGGATGACTACTGTGTGTTCTTCCCTAACTATGTGTATGCTCTTAACTACATCTTGTCCCCAAAAACACAGATTATACCAGGAAAGCAGTAGGAAACAAGAGCCTACCTTTAATGAGATCCTGATGTCTTGCACCTGTAAAGAAACACACACGTGCTGTACCAAAGTACAATGCACAATACAGTATTCGCCACATAGGCGAAATAAGACTCTACTACGGTATCTGGCAGGCTAACCTTGTAATCACACACCTGCTATCTAACCAGATGGTTTAGTATAGCACTAACAGGAGCCTTCTGCTCTACTGTTGCCTAGGACCATCGCCTAACATACTCACCACACACTGGACTGCACCCTAGTCTAGTTATGGGCTCTCACGCTTGTTCTACCTCAGGGCCTTGTGCCCTTTGCACACCATGGGCTCGAGGCCCAGCTACCTACAGGGCCTTGTGCCCTGACTATGGGCTCCTGCGCACTAACTACAGGGCCTTGTGCCCTTTACTACCTAGGGCCTTGTGTGCTGACTATGGGCTCTAAACCCCACTAACTAGGCCTTATGGCCTTCCTGGCTATGAGCTCTGAGCCTGTCTAACCAGGACCTTGTGCCCTTTTTAATCTCTACCTATATGGGCCTTGTGCCCAATTTCCTGTCACTCACCGGACGGTTAGTGCCTCTGGTCTGGTACGTGGCTCTCTCTCATTCCTGCCGGCGCCGTCCACCATCTTGACTGGATTGCGCATGTGCAGGACTCTTGAACTTAAAACCTTGCTTTTAATCCTATTGGTGAATCAATCACCACTCACTATTTAAGGCACCTGTGTCCATAGTATCGTTGCCTGTTCTTGGTTCTCATTCTCTTGAGACTCCTAGGTGTTTCCTGTGTTCTGCTCGTGTGATCGGTTTTGCTGTGGACAAGTCCTCTCTGCTCATCCGTGGTAAACTTGCCCGCTACAGACTACCTCTACTCCGCTGCATGCCTACACCTGGACAAGCCTTATCTGCTCTTCAGTGGTAAACGTACCCGCTATAGACTGCTTGCCATTCCGCTGCATACCTGCACCTGGACAAGTCTGCTCTGCTCATCAGTGGTAACGTACCCGCCACAGACTATTTGCTATTCAGCTGCTTGCCTGCATTTGGACAAGTCTCCCTTGCTCATCAGTGGTATACTTGCCGCTACAGACTACCCGCTATTCCGCCACCTACCTGCACCTGGACAGGTCTTCCCATCACCGCAGTGGTACAACTTGCTATCCACAGACCACTGACGCTCCTGCTACCTACCTGCACCTGGACAAGTCTTCCCATCACCGCAGTGGTACAACTTGCTATCCGCAGACCACTGACGCTCCCGCTACCTACCTGCACCTGGACAAGTCTTCCCATCACCGCAGTGGTACAACTTGCTATCCGCAGACCACTGACTCTCCCCGCTACCCACCTGCACCTGGACAAGTCTTCTCACCATAAGCAGTGGTACAACTTGCTATCCGCAGACCACTGACTCTCCCCGCTACCCACCTGCACCTGGACAAGTCTTCCCATCACAGCAGTGGTACAACTTGCTATCCGCAGACCACTGACGCTCCCGCTCCTACCTGCACCTGGACAACTTTTCCCATCACAGCAGTGGTACAACTTGCTATTCGCAGACCACTGACTCTCCCCGCTACCTACCTGCACTGACACGAGTCTTCACTGCACATCAGTTGTTATACCTACCTCCGCATTATAGTTGCAAGTCGCTGACTCTCCTGCTGCATAGCTGCAAGTCGCTGACTCTCCTGCTGCATAGCTGCAAGTTGCTGACTCTCCTGCTGCATAGCTGCAAGTCGCTGACTCTCCATTGACATTCCTTATCCTAAGTTGTTGTACTGTTCCAACCATTCACCATACTGTCCAGAGGATTGCTGTGATAAACTCCGCCCCTCTGGTAAGCATAATCACACCTGGTGAATACTGGGTAGAAACTCCTAGTGGCCGTGACATTTCCTGTGCCTTGTGCCCCTAACTGCAGCCACGGGTCTAGTGCCCGACCGTGCCCATAGGCCTTGTGCCTGACCTAACGCAGAGTATGCTTACCTGCTCTGCGAAGGATACTCAACTTGCTCCCGACGTCTTCTTTTCCGGGTCTTCAAGACCCTCCAGCTGGCAGTTCCTCTTCTCCTGTTCGGCACGAGGCTTCCGGCGGCTCTCTGGGTGGGGAAGGGCTCCCCAACGGCATCTCTGGCGCTGTCTTCGGGCGGCAGGGTAGCTCTTAGCCCTTACAAGGGCTCCCTGCCGCTTTCGCCGGCGTCTTCTGTGCTGTCTACCGGTGGCAGGGTAGCTCTTTATTCAATGACCGTTTAGTGACCACATGATTGTCAGTCTACATTCTGATTTATTGATGGCTTCTTATTTATTAATGGCTGTTATGAGGGATATTCAAAATTTTTATAAGGCTATCAATTTACAATGTATGGTGCTGTGGCAGTATGCAATATCTATAGTTTCATTTATTGGTTGTCCATTGACCATCGACAGTTGTAAGAGGTACACTATGCTAAAGTTATAGAACAGGTGTTCCACATACTTATTGTTTTACTGAAATTTGATGATATAGTTTTTTATATTTTGGCATACTTTGACAAGTAGTTATTCTAATTATGAGAAAGTGTGGTGTGATTTAAGGTTTTGTTTAAATCCACTGGTTGGTTAGCTAGCAGTCATGTGATATGTTGTCATATTTGGAATGAGGCACTGTACAGGTGAGACTGATAATTATTGTAATTACTATGATCACTTGTAGGGTATTTAAAATTGCATTGTTATGTTTGTATTTGCTTTGATAAATAATGCAGAATGTCTCATTAACATTGTGAAAATCAGTCTGGTCCGGTGCTATAGATATATTAGATTTTGGAAATTTAGTAGTTCACAATTGTCCTGTCTGCACTGTGCGGTGATGTCATTGCTCAGCACTCCCCTCTCGCTACTCCCCTGGTCTGACCATTGAACAGAAAGTCCTCACTAAAAGGTGAGAAGGTTAAAAAGAGACTGACATTGTATCACCCCAGCACAATGGTGAATTGCTATCAGCCACTAAAAGTCATTTGTACAATGCAAAGATATACATTGTCAGCACGGAAAGATAAACACATGTGTTGTATTCAGAGCTCTTATTAGTATTCTACCTGCTGTAGTGATCCTGACACTTTCATACTGTAAGTCTGCCATGCATACCAAATCCTTAACCCCGCGCCTGCTCGCGCTCTCAGTCACTTAGAATGGCTGAAAGTCAGACAGCTCCATCAAGGAACTGAAATTTGAAATTGAAATGACGAGAGCGATCCTTTTCTCTCAGAGCAGCTCTCTCCAGGGGATCAGCAATCCACTGAAGGGGAGTGTTAAAACTTAACACTATCAGGGTGGGTTAGATATGAAGCTAACAGTATAGATAGTCCCATTTCTTTATTTACCAAGCTACAATAATTTGCGGTAAACTGCAATGTTTGAGGAGCACGTCCTTGTAAACCGAGCAGTATTGTTCTATCACAGAATTAAAGAATACATAAGCAAACAATACTGGATCTATTACATGGTGTGACAATGGGCTTTGCTGTTGTTGCTTTTAAATAAAAACATATTGGTACACAATGACATTGATCCCGATAAATGAGTAATATGCTTGTGCTAGACTTCCGATTAGCATCCATATACAATATGCAACATAACAAACATATATGATCACATCCTTTGTCTTGATACCTGCCATTATTTCATTTCCTGAGTGTGACCCACAGCAGGGCTAAACTGTTTAACATTTTACAGTATTGTACATGGTGGCCTGCAGACTGCTATTGGAATGGCTTTATCTTTGACCCAGTGTACACAGAGTTTCCTCCTCCTCTCTCTCCCTCAATCCATCCCCTCCTGCTTTCCTGCAGCTCTCTACCTATTACCAGCTTGTCAGCGAAAATTGCCTTGCTATCAACTAATACAAAAAAACACAACTCAAGGTGACATTTGTGCTTAATTCTGCTCAAACTGTGCGTGTTGTGGTTAGTGCACAATTGCTGCACCTATTGTATCACTGCTGAGAACGGTCACAACTCCCTTCCAAAATGTTTCTCTCGTTGTTACAATAATTAATTCCTTATACATGTATTTCATAAACAAGAGTACCTTAAATACACGCCGGTGATCAAAATGCATCTATCTACCTCATAGCTGTCAATTTATTTCCCAGGGACAGTACCAGGTTTTAAACATTTATCCTTGGATAATTTTGTCCTGGGATTGTCCCGATTTTTTCATTTGGACAAATTGTGCAGTAAAATCCCCATTCCCTTATTGTGATTCAGTTATCACTATTTAGTATTATTATCTTAGTTTTATAAGTAAATACTGTGAAACTAGGTCCGAACGTCTTGAGTTAAAGGGATTTCTGTACTTACGGTGATAACAACAGTATTTTTTCTGTAAGAAATTATGTATGTGCTTAAGGGATTGTGCTTAACTAATTATGTGATCTTATATGTAGAAAACAGAGAATAGGCCTGAAGATTCAATATGGTTATATATTAACTACTGATACATGATACTAGTACAAAAATAAAAAGAAAGGAATATGTACATATAAAAGATCCTTATTATTCTCTGTTTCTTTCACTAATAGGAAATGGGGATTTCCAAGCGGGGCTGCCTCCTACCCGTTGACGAAATGGGAGAAAGAAGGTATCACATCACTCCGGCTACTGACAGACCCTACATTTCCTGGACAATCTGGCAATTCACTGTCAAACTTCTCAGGAATTTCATATGAGGCCTCTACTCCTTGAGACTGATTTAAATAGACATTATCCTAGTGACTGATTTGTAATACACAGAGCATTCTAGTTTCCTCTATACAATACAAAGTGCATCTAAATGACCAAAATGCAATACAGACTGCATTCTAGGGACATATGTACAAAGCACAGATCATTTCAATAAACAATATACAATAGAGAGAACATTCTACTGACATCTATACAAAACAGAGAACATTCTAATATGTTCTTCCCATGTTTGCATGTGTACCTACAGGCAGAGACGGATTTAGACCTCATGGGGCCCTAGGCAAGATACTGGTTTGGGGCCCCCTGCCTGAAAAAATCCATAGCACTATAGTTTTTAGCATAACATATACCCCTAATCAGGGGCTGGCTGGCATACTTTAGCCCAGGGGGGCAAGCAAATAGCACTGGCCCATAAGTAACGGCCCATTTTTAAAGGTTGGTCTCACAGCCGACCCTGGGAGGGCCCTCTGGGGACTGCTGGGCCCTAGGCAATTGCCTAGGTTGCTAGTGGTAAATCCGGCCCTGCCTACAGGTGCTCTGGTTTACTCCCACACTCCAGATCTCTGACGGTTTTAAATTGCTGCTCCACCAGACTCTATTGGCAATAAAGTGCAGACTACAGATCTTGGGTGGGATTGTAATACATTTCTCTTCCCCAATCTCTGTTAATGACAAAAAACACACTGCAGAACGGCTTTATAAAAGAGTTTTTCAACAGTAACTCATCAGCAAGCTCTAATTTCATTGTACAGCTGCCAAAACAAATTTCATTCATCTATTTTCCAAATGTAAGATAAAATTCACAGAATAATTAAAATTCCCTTTAGAATCAAGTAAATTGCAATATATGGAATGTAAAAAAAAAAAACAATCAGCAAGCATCAAGATATGTCACATATCTGTTAATGATACTAATTGTGATTAATGACACAAATTGTGGGATGTTCTTTAACTTGCATGCATGTACCTGGCTTCTATGTAAATTTTACATTAGACTCCGGTCAGTCTCATTTTATAGAAGCCTACTGATGTTGATTTATTTTACAAATACTTATGTAGCACACTTTTGAAGGATCGCTAATTAGTGGACAAGTTGCTGGAGATCCAAGAGCGAGGCTCCAGATTTTAGTGAGTGCTGTGTAGGGTTGTGTGGAGACCGAAGGTATTGGCGGGTATGTTGGGTTTGATCGGGATGAGGCTTCCCAAAAACATTGATAATTTATACCGTCTTAACATCTCGACAATTGTAAAGCAATGTATACCAGAATTAAAAAACTAGCAGCACCTATAATTGTTATACTTAAATAGAGATAATATAGTCTAAATTGTAATACTCCCTAAAATGATTTACCCCCTGCAGGCACTCCTGTTTATCCTTACAAACAAGGATGAAACATTTTCAAAGCCTCCTTTCATCATTTTATTTGGAATGGCAAAAAGCCTAAAATTAGTTTAAAAGTCTTACAAACAACAAAATCGGTAGTGGGATACATTTTCCTCATATTGCCTTATATAGCCAATCAGCAAAATGTTTTTATGTCAAATATTGGATAAAGAAACAATAACTCTACACCAATACTAGTACTGAACAATACTAAAGGGGAGATTCCTTTGCACATTCAGCTGCTTTAAGGGGGCAGCTTTCCATGGCCCAACTTCTCTCAAACCTTAAGACACCAACATAGTGGTCGTTAACTCTCGGGGTTTTTATCATTCAGCCTTATTTATGGTTCATTTATTTTAGTTGTTGGTATGGACTGTCCTAGAGGTGGATATAATCTCAATCTTAGTGTAATTTCATGTGACATTTTAAAGCCAACCAGGAACTTTTGTTTCCAACAATACAACCCCCGGTTATCCAAGTAATCTTCAATTGTGATAGTTTAATCCATTGGTCATTGCACACCCTGAAGTTATAATTATCTTTATTTTATATTGTCATTGTCTTTTATTGTATTTACACTCCCATACCCACATTTTTTTGCTTAATGCACTTGCTATCTTGACAAGACTGTTAGAATAGATAGATAGATAGATAGATAGATAGATAGATAGATAGATAGATATTTCGATATTTCGATATTTCGATATTTCGATAGATTATTCTGTCACCAGAATAAAAAATGGTCAGCTTTAGTACCTACAGCTCTTGAATTCATTCCAACACTACTTGATTGCAAAAAGCTACCTTTTGACAAAACTGTTTACTCACCTAAAACATAATCTTATTATAGTTATTCTAATTGAATTTTTGTTCCAAGCTGCTCAAACAGTGAAATCTTTATTTAAATTAATATGCAAAATCAAAAGTTACATCCCTTAGTTGCAAAAAATGCAAGAAAATAACTCTAATACTATTTTGTACAAACAACAATATTGACTATCCAGCAAGATGCGCAAAAAAAACAAATCGGGCCTGAATCATTAAGGAGCAGAAATGTTGCATATTTTGTGTAAGAACACTCTGCACATGCCCAGAACTGGAGAATATGGCAGAAAACGCAGCAGTGTCCAATTAATCTGTGAACTCAAAGGACCATTACGGCAGTGTCAAATCACCAGCCTCTTTTTCCAGTGCCAAACTACCAGCCTCTGCCTCCTGTGTCAAAGCTCCAATAGTTACTTCCTGTCCTGTGAATTTGTTTTTTTCCTCTTTGTTTGATGTCTTAGAGATGCATCACAGTGGTATCCGACCCGAGATGTCTCAAAGTGGTTGTTCGGGTCGAGAAGTCTCATAGGGCTGCTCGGCCCAAAATGTCTCATAGTGCTGTTCAGCCCACAATTAATTGTTTTCTAAACTGTTCACTACTAGCAGCGCGACCCCCATCTGTTGTTTTGTGTTCAGCCCACAATGCCTCATTGAGCTCTTCGGTCAGTGGCTCCTCATAGTGCTGCCCAATCCAGGCCTTCCAAATTATGTGCCCAGTCTGGGCTTTCCGATTCATGTGCTCAGTCTGGGACCCCAGAGATACGGTCTCAGTCAGAGCCCATAGAAATATGTGCCCAGTCAGGTTCCCCAGAGATATATACTCAGTCCAAGTCCCCAGAGATAAATTCTCAGTCTGAATCAGAGTTATCTGCTCCACCCAAGTTCAAACTTTCCTATTCTGCTGTCCCAGTCAGGAACTCCTGTCCTGCTGTCCCAGTCAGGGACTCTGAATCAGCTGGTCAAGATAGTAACTCTTATTCTTTGATCGCTATGACACCTTTTTGACATGCTGCCCAGCTTGAGTGTCCAAAAGACTGCTGCCCAGTCCAGGCCTAAGGACTGTATTGTCCTGGCCTTCGGGCCGGAGGACGATGTTTACCTTGCCTCCAGGCATGAGAACAGTTTCTCCCTGGCCTTTAGACCATGAAGCAAGAAGCTGCATACAATTTGTCACATACGTACACTAGATTGGTTATAGATAGGGATGTGCACCGGCGACTTTTGAGGTCTCGTGTTTTGTGTTTTGGATCCGGATTTTCGTTATTTTTGGGGTTCGGATTTGTCTCGCAAAACACTTGACGAAAGGTCTCGGTTCGGATTTAAGGTTTTGGATTCGGATTTTTTTGGAAAAAAACATAAAAAGTTTAAAAATCAAGTTTTTGGGCTTATTTTCACTCCTAGGCTATTATTAACCTCAATAACATTCAATAACAAGCATTTCCACTAATTTACAGTGTATTCTGAACACCTCACAATATAGTTATTAGTCCAAAACGTTGCAACAAGGTATCTTTCTGGACTGCGTAGAGGAGTGGGTCACCACAATATATATTAAAAACCCTGAACTTTTATGATTCGCACCAATAAATGTACCTGGACTGCGTAGAGGAGTGGGTCACCACAAGATATATTAAAAACCCTGAACTTTTATGATTCGCACCAATAAATGTACCTGGACTGCGTAGAGGAGTGGGTCACCACAAGATATATTAAAAACCCTGAACTTTTATGAATCGCACCAATAAATGTACCTGGACTGCGTATAGGAGTGGGTCACCACAAGATATATTAAAAACCCTGAACTTTTATGATTCGCACCAATAAATGTACCTGGACTGCGTAGAGGAGTGGGTCACCACAATATCTATTAAAAACCCTGAACTTTTATGAATCGCACCAATAAATGTACCTGGACTGCGTATAGGAGTGGGTCACCACAAGATATATTAAAAACCCTGAACTTTTATGATTCGCACCAATAAATGTACCTGGACTGCGTAGAGGAGTGGGTCACCACAAGATATATTAAAAACCCTGAACTTTTATGAATCGCACCAATAAATGTACCTGGACTGCGTAGAGGAGTGGGTCACCACAATATATCTTAAAAACCCTGAACTTTTATGAATTGCACCAATAAATGTACCTGGACTGCGTAGAGGAGTGGGTCACCACAATATATCTTAAAAACCCTGAACTTTTATGATTCGCACCAATAAATGTACCTGGACTGCGTAGAGGAGTGGGTCACCACAAGATATATTAAAAACCCTGAACTTTTATGATTCGCACCAATAAATGTACCTGGACTGCGTAGAGGAGTGGGTCACCACAATATCTATTAAAAACCCTGAACTTTTATGAATCGCACCAATAAATGTACCTGGACTGCGTATAGGAGTGGGTCACCACAAGATATATTAAAAACCCTGAACTTTTATGATTCGCACCAATAAATGTACCTGGACTGCGTAGAGGAGTGGGTCACCACAATATCTATTAAAAAACCTGAACTTTTATGAATCGCACCAATAAATGTACCTGGACTGCGTATAGGAGTGGGTCACCACAAGATATATTAAAAACCCTGAACTTTTATGATTCGCACCAATAAATGTACCTGGACTGCGTAGAGGAGTGGGTCACCACAAGATATATTAAAAACCCTGAACTTTTATGAATCGCACCAATAAATGTACCTGGACTGCGTAGAGGAGTGGGTCACCACAATATATCTTAAAAACCCTGAACTTTTATGAATCGCACCAATAAATGTACCTGGACTGCGTAGAGGAGTGGGTCACCACAATATATTAAAAACCCTGAACTTTTATGAATCGCACCAATAAATGTACCTGGACTGCCTAGAGGAGTGGGTCACCACAAGATATATTAAAAACCCTGAACTTTTATGATTCGCACCAATAAATGTACCTGGACTGCGTAGAGGAGTGGGTCACCACAAGATATATTAAAAACCCTGAACTTTTATGATTCGCACCAATAAATGTACCTGGACTGCGTAGAGGAGTGGGTCACCACAATATCTATTAAAAACCCTGAACTTTTATGAATCGCACCAATAAATGTACCTGGACTGCGTATAGGAGTGGGTCACCACAAGATATATTAAAAACCCTGAACTTTTATGATTCGCACCAATAAATGTACCTGGACTGCCTAGAGGAGTGGGCACTGGGCACCACAATAAAATATATAAAAAACCTTCAACAGGTCTGCATTACACTACACATAGGGCTGCTCCTCCATCCTCTCCATCATATACATGTTGGAGTTTTAGCGTGTGACAACCTCTTGTTTTTGATAATGTCAGTGCATTTTGAATATTTTTCAATTTGCCCCACACCACTGAATGAACTTTATCTATGATACGGATCTATCTATCTTGACTGCGTAGTGTGGTGGCCCCGGTACACAATTTGGTACCGAGGCCACAATATAATTAAAAAACCCTCCACGTGTCAGAATTCCACCAAAAAAGGGTATGGACTGCGTAGTGTGGTGGCCCCGGTACACAATTTGGTACCGAGGCCACAATATAATTAAAAAATTGGGCATCAACAGTCAACGTTGTTTAATATCTGATACACCTCTATCTGGACTGCATAGTGGAGTGGCCCCGGTACCCAATTTGGTACGGGGGCCACAATACCTCCTCCAAACATGGTACAGACAATTCGTCATTGAGATCCCATCAAGTATGTTAAAGACAGACAGGGTCGAAGTGTTATTCGTTGACTTTGTAAACCCAAAAAACTGTCCCTGTTGCACATAGTCGTGCAATGAAGACTGACTTTTTCATTTAAAGGCCCAATCTTTCAAGTGTAGTGTTTGTAAGTCTAAGTCATATTATACTTTTGGTAAAATTGGTTTATTTTGTTCCTCTTTATGGTAATTAGTCATAGAATTAAAGTATGAAATAGAATTAAAGTATGAAATAGAATTAAAGTATGAAATAGAATTAAAGTATGAAATAGAATTAAAGTATGAAATAGAGTGGTATAGAGTTGTAGTGTGGTATAGATAGAGTGGTCCACACAATATAATAATAAAACCCTCAACTGGTCTGAATTCCACCAAACAAGTATCTGGACTGCGTAGTGTGGTGGCCCCGGTACACAATTTGGTACCGAGGCCACAATATAATTAAAAAACCCTCCACGTGTCAGAATTCCACCAAACAAGTATCTGGACTGCATAGTGGGGTGGCCCCGGTAGCCAATTTGATACCGGGGCCACAATACCTCCTCCAAACATGGTACAGACAATTCATCATTGAGATCCCATCAAGTATGTTAAAGACAGACAGGGTCGAAGTGTTATTCGTTGACTTTGTAAACCCAAAAAACTGTCCCTGTTGCACATAGTCGTGCAATGAAGACTGACTTTTTCATTTAAAGGCACGATCTTTCAAGTGTAGTGTTTGTAAGTCTAAGTCATATTATACTTTTGGTAAAATTGGTTTATTTTGTTCCTCTTTATGGTAATTAGTCATAGAATTAAAGTATGAAATAGAATTAAAGTATGAAATAGAATTAAAGTATGAAATAGAATTAAAGTATGAAATAGAATTAAAGTATGAAATAGAGTGGTATAGAGTTGTAGTGTGGTATAGATAGAGTGGTCCACACAATATAATAATAAAACCCTCAACTGGTCTGAATTCCACCAAACAAGTATCTGGACTGCGTAGTGTGGTGGCCCCGGTACACAATTTGGTACCGAGGCCACAATATAATTAAAAAATTGGGCATCAACTGTCACCGTTGTTTAATATCTGATACACCTAAATATGGACTGCACAGTGGAGTGGCCCCGGTAGTAAATTTGGTGCCGGGGCCACAATACCTCCTCCAACTTCCAAGTGTAGTGTTTATAAAGACAGACAGCGTCGAAGTGTTATTAGTTGACTTTCTTAACCCTAAAATTGTCCCTGTTGCAAATATTCGTGCAATGGACAGTTACTTTTTTATTGAAAGACTCAAGCTTTCAAGTGTAGTGTTTATAAAATATAAACAACAATACAGTAGTTTTAGAGCACGTCAATACCTCTTGTTTTAAATTATGACACGGCATTTTACTTTTGGTTTAATTTCTTGAATTTTTTTAAATTTGGTTTTACTTTTTGAACATGGCAAACGACTGTTGATTGGTCATATAATGCAAAAAAAAAAGGTCCAAGATGGAATTGTCCTTGGGCCCTCACACCCACCCTTATGTTGTTTAAATAGGACATGCACACTTTAACAAACCAATCATTTCAGCGACAGGGCCTACCAAACAACTTTGGCTGAAATGATTGGTTTGTTTGGGCCCCCACACCAAAAAAGCTATTCATCTCTCCCTGTACAGAGTAAACAGGCTCTACTGAGGCAAGATGTCGTCCTCATCCTCAACCTCTGATTCCTCTCCCCCTACAGTGTGTACTTCCTCCTCATCACACATTATCAATTCGTCCCCGCTGGACTCCACAACCACAGGTCCCTCTGTACTATCTGGAGGGCAGTGCTGTACTTCATTGAGGAATTGATTATTCATTTTTATAAACATCATTTTTTCAACGTTGTGAGGAAGCAACCTCCTTCGCCGCTCACTGACCAGGTTCCCCGCTGCACTAAAAACTCTTTCCGAGTACACACTGGAGGGGGGACAACTCAGGTAAAATAGAGCCAGTTTGTACAGGGGCTTCCAAACTGCCTTTTTTTCCTGCCAGTAACAATATGGACTGTCTGACATGTCTACTTGGATGGTGTCAGCAAAGTAATCATCCACAATTTTTTCTATTGTGACAGCATCCAATGCAGCGAGAGTAGACATGTCTGCAATGGTTGGCAGGTCCTTCAGTCCGGACCAGATGTTATCAGCATCCCCGCCAGTGCCTCTTTTGGGAAAACTGAGCTTTTTCCTCGCAGCCATAGATGTGGAAGAAAATGAGGGTGGAGCTGTTGGCATGTCACGGTCCTCTTCAGAGGACAATCTCCTGACCAGCAGGTCTTTGCACCGCTGTAGACTTGTGTCCGCCGGAAACAGAGACACAACATACGCTTTAAACCGAGGATCGAGCACGGTGGCCAGAATGTATTCCTCTGACTTTAAAAGAGTGACCACCCTCGGATCCTGGCAAAGCGTACGAAGGGCTACATCCACAAGAGCTACATGCTTGGTGTAATCGCAATGGCTTACCAGCTCCTCCCTCACTTTCTCCAGCTGCTTCTGCAACAGCCTGATCAGGGGAATGACCTGACTCAAGCTGGCAGTGTCGGAACTGACTTCTCGTGTGGCAAGTTCAAATGGCTGCAGAACCTTGCACAACACGGAAATCAGTCTCCACTGCGCTTGACTCAGGCGCATCCCCACTCCTTTGCCTATGTCGTAGGTGGCTGTGTAGGCCTGAATGGCCTTTTGCTGCTCCTCCATCCTCTGCAGCATATAGAGGGTGGAGTTCCAGCGCGTCACAACCTCTTGTTTGAGGTGATGGCAGGGCAGGTTCATGCTTTTTTGATGTGCCTCTAGTCTGCGGTAGGCACTGGCTGAATGCCGAAAGTGTCCAGCAATTTTGCGCGCCACCGCAAGCATCTCCTGCACACCCCTGTCACTCTTGAGGTAATGCTGCACCACCAAATTAATGGTGTGGGCAAAACATGGGACGTGCTGGAAATTGCCCATATTTAATGCCCGCACAATGTTACTGGCATTGTCTGACACCACAAATCCCCATGAGAGTCTAAGTGGGGTAAGCCACTGGGAGATAATTTCCCTCATTTTCTCTAATATGTTGTCAGCATTGTGCCTCTTATTAAAGCCTGTAATACACAATGTTGCCTGCCTTTGCATGAGCAGCCATTTTGTAGATGCTGCTACTGATGCAGCTGTTGCTGTTGCTGCGGAAGGGGATGCATCTACCCAGTGGGCTGTCACAGTCATATAGTCCTTCGTTTGCCCAGAACCACTTGTCCACATGTCCGTGGTTAAGTGGACAGTGGGTACAACCGCATTTTTAAGAGCACTGAGGACACTTGATCGTACTTCTCTGTACATTTTTGGTATCGCCTGCCTAGTGAAGTGGAATCTCGAGGGGATTTGGTACCGGGGACACAATACCTCCATCAACCCTCTAAATCCCACTCCACTGATGGCGGACACCGGGCGCACATCTAACACCAACATTGCAGTTACAGCCGCAGTTATACGCTTTGCAATAGGGTGACTACTATCGTATTTTGTGGTCATGGCAAACGACTGTTGGACGGTCAATTGTTTTGTGAAAGACTTAGCGGTCTTACGACTTCCCCTCTGGGAAGATGACCGACTAACAGCAGCAACAGCAGCAGTGGCAGTAGTAGGCGTACCGCTGCAGGATTCCTCGGATGAATCCCGTATTGAGGAGGACTCAGTCTGGCTGCTGACTTGGGCTGCAGGACTGAATCTGATGGAGATTGTGGAGGAAGTTGACGAGGAGGGTGTTGCTGGTGTGTATCCAACTGGACCACGGGATTTAGGTGTCCCTGTACCGATGAGGGTCCTAGCCCCATTTCCTGAACTAACCACTGAACTATGAAGGTTATTCAGGTGACGTATAAGGGAGGATGTTCCTAGGTGGGCAAGATCCTTACCCCTGCTTATTTGAGCTTTACATAAGCTACATATGGCCATACATTGGTTGTCTGGATTTGGATAAAAATAACTCCAGACCGAAGAGGTGCATTTTTTGGTCTTCTGACCAGGCATGACGATGTGCTTTTTTTTTATCCCATGGACATCAGCTGTTTCCCCCCCTGGTGCCTCATTTACAATAACCACATCACCATCCTCATCATCAAGTTCCTCCACAGCGCCAGCTACATCATCAATAGCCTCCTCCCGAGCCACCTCTTCCCGTACAGTGATGGGAAGGTCAGGCTTGACAACCACCAACATCCTTGGACTCGCCTTGTGGATTTGTGATAATTTCTCTTTAGAAGGCAGAGTTGTTTGCTGTTTTGTTGCTGACAGCATAACTCTCTTCAATTTTTTGTAGGGGGGGGAGGAGGAGGAGGGCTAAGATCCGTGGGTGAAGCTGAACCACTAGTCATGAACACGGGCCAGGGCCTAAGCCGTTCCTTGCCACTCCGTGTCGTAAATGGCATATTGGCAACTTTACGTTTCTCCTCAGATGATTTTAAGTTTCTCTTTTTGCTACTTTTTCTTAACTTGGGCTTTTTGGATTTTACATGCCCGGTACTATGAGATTGGGCATCGGGCTTGGAAGACGACGTTGATGGCATTTCATCGTCTATGTCATGACTAGTGGCAGCAGCTTCAGCATTAGGAGGAAGTGGGTCTTGATCTTTCCCTACTTTATCCTCCAAATTTTTGGTCTCCATTATATGTAGCACAAGATACTGCAGAATGTGTGAACTTGGTAATATTGCAGTACCAATGGACTTATACTGCTGGATTGGTTTTGCAAATTTGGTTATAATTATTATATATATTTTTTTTTTTTAAATTTTTATTTTTTTTTACTTTTTTTTTATTTTTAAAAAACTTGGGAATAGTGGGGAAATAACTATGCCCTTAGAAGCACAGAGCACAGGACACAGCACCACTGGA
The DNA here is from genome assembly GCF_038048845.1 of Mixophyes fleayi. NCBI lineage: Eukaryota > Metazoa > Chordata > Amphibia > Anura > Limnodynastidae > Mixophyes > Mixophyes fleayi. The sequence goes on along the minus strand of NC_134404.1, from coordinate 61,342,495 downwards.
CTGAACAGGACACGGCACAGGACCCAGCAGCACTACGGAACTCAGCAGGACAGAGCACAGGACACAGCACCACTGGACTGATACTGCGGAATGTGTGAACTTGGTAATATTGCAGTACCAATGGACTTATACTGCTGGATTGGTTTTGCAAATTTGGTTATAATTATTATATATTTTTTTTTTTTTTAAATTTTTTATTTTTTTTTACTTTTTTTTTATTTTTTAAAAACTTGGGAATAATGGGGAAATAACTATGCCCTTAGAAGCACAGAGCACAGGACACAGCACCACTGGACTGAACAGGACACGGCACAGGACCCAGCAGCACTACGGAACTCAGCAGGACAGAGCACAGGACACAGCACCACTGGACTGATACTGCAGAATGTGTAAACTTTGTAATATTGCAGTACCACTGGACTTTTACTGCTGAATGTGTGAACTTGGTAATATTGCAGTACCAATGGGCTTATACTGCAGGATTGGTTGTGCAAATTTTGTGGTAATTAAAAAAAATTAAAGTAGTTTTTGGTATTTTTTAAAAAAACTTTTTTTTATTTTTTTAAACACAGGGGAATATTGGGGAAATAACTATGCCCTTAGAAGCACAGAGCACAGGACACAGCACCACTGGACTGAACAGGACACAGCACAGGACCCAGCAGCACCACTGACCTCAGAAGGACAGAGCACAGCACACAGCACCACTGGACTGATACTGCAGAACACAGCACAGCACAGCACAGCACAGCACAGAACTAAACAGCACAGAGGACCACCTAACACACCCTCCCTCTACCCTGATCAATGCCCGAGTGAAGATGGCGGCGTCTAGCGGGGAATTTATAGGATCCGAGTATCGCGAGATCCGACAACGGGATTATGAGTCAGAGCCTCAGTTTCACATTTGAATTTGGCGCCAATACCCGGATCTGTCTCGGATCCGACTCGGATCCGCAACGTTCGGGTGGGCTCGGATTTCATAAATCCGAGTGCGCTCATCCCTAGTTATAGAGTGGACTTTTGGCCTTTCAAAGACCAGATTCCGTTGCATTAGCTAGTCCAGTGGAGCTCTTATGTATACGCACAATATTGTGTTCAACATAATTGCTCTGTGTGAGGTATTCCATAACATTGTTATCAGCAATGGGGTTCCATAGAAAGAAGAGGCCAAGGTTGATGGCCAGGTGGTGAATGACAACGATTCTTGTTTTCAGATTCCCAAGACTATTTCGGCTGTAAATACAATAAGATTTCATAATATTTTACATTTAAGTACATTTTAAGCTTTGCTTCAAATGTAGTGCTTAAAGGAAATAGTCAAAAAAGCAAGGACATTTCTTTGTCTTCAAACTTATGTGAAAACTGACAAATCAAACCACACATGCAAATCTACATAAGAACAGAAACTATTTAAATTTCTGGCCATGCTTGCCCCATGAGCCAACATTTTTCGTGGTGCTTGAATCCGTGTTACTTGTGATGTGTATTGCATTGGTAGTGGAGGAGCAAGTGCTGCAGCAGAGGGTGGAGGGGCAACAGATGTGGAGGAGCTGGAGATGGCAGTGGGGTTGGAATTGGCAGTGGGGTTATGGTTAAATTTGAGGTGGATAGTGAGGATAAACTTGGGGAGGATACAAATTTAAGAGCCAAATATGTGGGCTGCTACCTTCACCAGGCTCGAGCTCCATCCCTTGACCATGACTATGGACCGAATGCTCTGTCCTTCTCCTTGTTACATCAGTAACAATAAGACATAACATAGACTATAGGGTACCGTAAATACAGCAGCAAGCAAACACTTGTTTACTTGTAGTGATGCTTGAGTGATTTAAGGAGGCACAATCACATCTCCTTGTCGAATTGAGGAGAGAGGAGTAAAATTTACAAGTAATGTTTATTTTTCCCTTTAAGAAAAGATTATTCTATATCTGGTCCACTACAAAGCAATATGGCTTGCAATAACCTTCATTGGACAAAGTACAAGGCCTGCTATGTAATAATGATGTAGAATCAGTATGTGATATATATAACCCCCCAGGTCAAGGCCATATGAAAGTGGTGTAGAGGTGTGTTTATTTGGCCATTGATGTGTGGTATTGAATATTTCACATAGCAACCTAACATCATCTGTATGTATCTATGCATGTGTGAGACAGAGATAACATTTATAAGTAAATTAATGTCATATTTATTCCAAAACAACGCCTCCGCCTACACTGCCAAAATCTATGGAGGAGCACCTGGAAGAGGCCCAGGAGGAGGCTTTGGATGAGGGCCACATGAGACTTTGGAGAATGCCAGGAGGAGGGTAAGAAGATGGCCCTGGAGGAGGCCCAAGATGTTTTCCTTCCCCCAGGAACCCTTATGCCAATTTCCACAACCTCGGTGAATTCCTTTTCTCCACCCCACCACCCATCCCATTCTTACAGCCTTGAGGAGGCCCAAGTGGAGGAGACCCTGGAGTCCCAAGTTGGGCCATTTCTAAGCCACTGCAGAAGAATGTATGTATCTAATCTAAAAGAAATTGTAGTCCTGAGAAAGCCTTTCTTTCCTATATATGACTTTCTCTAGGCCTAGGCAAATTTGCCATTCCACAGGTGTCTGACATCATGGGTTTAAAAATTGTTTGCTTCCAAGCAATCCGCAATCCACAGTCCCTCATCCTCCTAATATATCTACATGTGCCTCCAAAATGCAGACCTCTGGCTATTACAGTTTTCAACATAACATGAACCTTTGCAGAGATTTTCACTTAATGTACCACCTCTGAACTCTACTGAGCTTGGAAAATGTATGAACAAAGTACACCCATAGAGCTAAGATATGTTTTCAAAATTATATAAGGTTGGGATTGTAAAATGTATTTTTTCTTGTTTTACCAGCTGGCGAACAAATACCACCCGCACATCTCCTAATAAAGAAAATAAGGAAATACCCAAAAATATTTAAAAAAAAAGGTAAAACTATTGCAAAAATATTATTTTCATTTTAAATTTTATTTTGTATTTTAAATTTAATATAAAAATTAGTTTAGAAAAGTTATTTGTTTACAAAAAAATTGTGTGTCTGTGTGTGTTCTTTTGTAAAGAAAATGTGTACTTTTGCACCATTCTGGTATTTTGTATATGTTTTTTTCATATCAGTAAATATTATATAAACAGCATATATACTGGATAATACCACTGTATTAAGTATGTTGTATCTGGTTTTTCATATCATGCAATATCATAAAAACAGCATACATACTGCATCATACAAATGGTTAATAATCAGGGTTAGTATGAAATTACAATAATAACTATGATAATAAAACATGAGTGTAAGGTAGGAATTGCATATCTGTGTGTTTCTCTGTCAATTGGCAATATGAGTATCGTACACAAACGTATGTCTGCCAGTGAATTAGCTAGAGGGGCAAAAAAAATGCGCTAGATTTTAGTAAAGATGTTCAGCGACCCCCATCTTTTGGTTTTAGATCTGTACTAAGTTCGTGTTTTGGTTATGGTTTTGGCAAAGCCACCCTCGCGTGTTTTGGTTTTGGATCTGTATTCTTTAGAAAAATTGCTAAAATCACATAATTTTGCTCTTTTTTGTTCCTACATTATTATTAACCTCAATAGCACTAATTTCCAGTCATTTCCAGTGAATTTTGACCACCTCACATGTCACAATATTATTTTCATACCCTTTCGACCAAAGACTACAGTGAGCTGGCTGGATGCTAAGCGACAGAAGAACGACACAAACACATGGCAGTTTATAGCACATCTAGGTAACATTGCCACACAGCAGTGGCAGAAAAGAAAAGTGGTGCAAGATGGAATTGTCCATGGGACCTCCCACCCACCCAAATGTTAAAAAGATTTAACAACCTCACACAGAAACAGGAAGGGTAGCATGTACACTTTAACAAAGCAAGCACTTCAGCGACAAGGAGTGCCACTTTTGTGTCTGAAGTGCTTCGTTTGTTTTGGCTCCCACAAAACAAGCTAACAATGGGCTTAAGGCAGCAAGCTATTATTACTGTCAATGAACTGTAAGACTGCAGTAAGAGGCTGGTTAGAGCAATGGTACCAACACACAGCAGTTTATATCACATCTAGGAAACATTGCCAGTGTCACACTGCAGTGTGAGGAAAGAAAAGTGGTGCAAGATGGATTAGTCATTGGGCCCTTCCACCGACCGTTATGTTGAATCTTAAAAAGCACATGCAAACCAAGCACTTCAGCGACAAGGAGTGCCACTTTTGTGGCTGAAGCACTTGGATTGTTTGGATCCCTCAGAAAACAAGCTAATAGGCTTAAGGCAGGTAAGCTAACAGTGCTCTTAATGAACTCTACAGTTCTGCAGAATGAATATTGATTTTTGACTATTTTTATAGAAATGAGTGGCCTCTTCCTTTATATCAAGTTTTTATTCTTTTATGCCCTTTTATCTTCATTTTTATTATTTTTTTATAGTAATATGCTGTTTTTGTATTTTTTATGCAATTGTTTATATATTTATAATGTACCCATCTAACTTATATATTTGTATGTTTCCGAAAAGGATTTTAACTAATTGTATGGAATAAAGACTTTTTAACCATTTTAATGAATTAAAAACAGCGGGGAAATGGATATAAAAAGCCATCCCCACAATGATGCAATATCCTTGACAAACTCCTGATTGGACGAAACGCGTAGGTTATTGAAATTACTTCATACACGCCAAAAACGGAAACCAGAAGTGATGTAGGGAAGTGTGCATTCCAACTACGGTTCATGCAACACATCCAGTCATCGGGAAGAGAACGGTAAGCGACTTTCCAACAACGGGATCAGAAGGGACAGAAGAAAGAAGGCTTTACCGGACAGAGAAAGCACATGATAGGGTAAGGTAGGAATACCAATAGGGTTAGAATTCCATCTCTCCTCTCTGTAGTACCCGCTGCACATTTAATTCGCAAAAGAATATAAACATTATCTCCAATATTGATTTGCACTCCTTGAGCAACAGTATCAGTGGAAAGATGTTATTGTAATCATCTTCAGCCTCATCCTCACACTTATTGGTATGTACATCATCCTCACACAATATTATTTCATCCCCGCTGGAATCCACCAATACAGAAATCTCTATATATTGATGTAATTGCCGGTAAAGGTCTTCCTCATGTAATTTGTAGTTCATTTTGATGAACATCATCTTTTCCACATTTTTAGGAAGTAGCCTCCTAGGCCAATCGGTGAAAACCTGCTTGAAAAACTAAGGGATGTGATTGCATGTTGGCAATTTTCTGTTTTTATACAATAAACTTTCCGTTTATTAGAGAGGTGTTTATTTCTTTACCAATGTAAAAGCTTGTTTTTTGGATTTCAGATTCCCTGGCTTAAACCCACTATGTCCTTGAGTATAGGTTTTAGTAAATGACGTAGAAGGACTAGTATCATCTTGACTGGTGGCAGCAGCTGGTTACCGTATCGATGGCAATGAGCTATGGCACTGGAGACTGTCAAGAACGCTGACGCCCCTCCTCTTTATGTTTCAGCAATAACGATAGCCATCTGCACTGGAGACTGGCAAGAACGCTGCTACCCCTTCTGAATCTGTTTGTGAAATGGCGCCGGATCTTTGTGGAGGGTGGTATTTATAGAATACAAAATTCATGAGATCTGACAGTGTAGCAATGGCTTTTAGCCTCGTTTTCAGTTCCGAGGGCATGTAAAAGTACAGAGCCTAGTCAGTTCGGTACTCGGATCTGCGATATTCGGGTGGGCTCGGTTTTCAGAAAACCGAGTCCTAACATCTCTAGTTGTTAGTGACATCAAGTAACGTATTTTCTATATAAGCTTCATTATTTATTCAACAAAAGAAGTTTATTGATATCCACTCCTTGTTGAATATGAACGTGTGCAGCTTGATGAAGTGCATTAAAAAAAATGCACATTATGTTTGCTTTGCGTTTCTTGATGAACCCATAATGAAATTTTTTGTAAGCTTGATAGGTTTAAATAAAATTAATTAAATTTAAAAATGTTAGGCAGGATTGAAAAAAGACAAAGTCCAATAAGTTTAAGCTATCTTCACATGGACTAGCAGCGTTGATCTAGTGTGAAGCAAATTAATACCTCACAGAGACATCTGCAAAATTTATCCTGATAGTGGGAAGGTGAATTCCTTCCTGATGACATAAATAGTACATGGATCAATGGCCCTATTAATGCTTTGCAATGATTATAGATAGGGATTAATGTCATTTCTTGTAAGAAATCATCCAATGCACTTTTAAATCAAGTTAGCGGATTGGTCACCACCACTCCTTTGGTAGATTCCACAGTCTTATTACCTGCTTGCTGAAACTATCCTTCTTCCAGGTTAAATGAATGTTCTCTTGTCACAGACACAGTTCTAGGTAGGATATAAAGTTTTGCTGACATTTCACATAAATTGAATGTCGCAGTGGAACAGGTCATGTCACAGAGGTGACAAGATCCAATTATACAATCTCTGAGTTCTACTTCTGCCTTACCAGTCTGTAGAATGCTATTCTGCAATGTAACTTTAAAGTCCACATTTTGTGGAGCTGGTCAACTCCTGGTGGGTTGGATTTCTGAGTGGCACAAAAATGATAGGGGAAATTCCACACTGAACACCAAAGGCCAAATTATGCCAATTCTGTAGCACAATGCTGAATTAAGAGAACATTTAACGAAACTGTTTTGAAAAATTGGTCATCTGTCTTCCATGGTATTAAGCTCATTAAGTAAATCTTTGGAATGATCTTATATATTGACATATTAATTATATCACTATTTTTTTACAATGTAAACAAGTTTAAGTTTCCTATTCTTCCTTTTGTGATCCCTCCACCACTTTAATTAATAAAGCTGTCTGCCTCAGAACCCTTTCAAGTTCTCTTATGTTTTGACCATTATTGTATCAAATAATCAAGTTAATCGAGCGATCTTACTAGGGAATTACAATGCCGTAAAATTATATTTACATTATGTGTATCTTTCTTCCTTTTTATGCCTTTCAGGACTTCACTAGCTTTTTGGAGAAAATGATATTTACTACGGCTACTCGGGTTAATGTCTATTAATAGACTGCTGAATGAGTTACAAAGATACTGTAGGTCATTTAAAGCAGCTCAATAGAAAATTTTGATGTCTGCATTTTGTTTCTGTTTGATTGCACCAAGATGGGATCTATGTCACAATGGTGACAGTTTTGTGATCCCATTTAATTTTGTGATGTCATTTAATTCTTATCCCAAAAAAGAACTGATTGTGGTGGTTTGTGGTATGGTAAGGAAGGCACATGATCTAAATACATGGTTGCTTTCCAAGCCTGAAATCTAATGGAGAATGGATTACCTAAATGCACTGCACATTCTGGAGCATAGCAGGCCCTGAGGGCACTGCACTTTATAATTTACTTACATTTGTGCCTCATTTAAGCTGGACGTAAGCACTCTGTTAATTGAAGTATGGTGCCTGTGTGGGCTTGGAGCCTAATATTTTATAGGAGGTGAAGAGCACATGTTTTCCAGAGGATCTTTAATGGCATGTTGTATACTCTCAATGGTGTAAGCAAAGTTCTTGACACACTGGTGCACAAACTAGAAAGCAATGCAATTAAAACAAATATCAAAAGCAGCAGGAATACTTTCTATTACTTAAAATAGGACTTCTGCCTGAAATCATCTATTGCAAACTGAGAAACACACCATTGATGCCATCTGATAGAGAAAACTGACCTTTTATAGCAGTGATAGGCAACCTGATACACTTCTGGGGCCACAGGATGCCTTAAGTGAGAAGTTAAAACAATACATTTAATCAAAGAAAAAGACATAAATTTGTAATAACATATCAGCATGTATTTTGTGTTATAAGTGTTACAAGCTATAACAAAGAAATCTGATAATAAAATAGGAAGGAGTTGGGGCCACAGCCAAAGGCTTGGAGGTCCTAATGCCCTAGGGTCGCCTGTTGCCCACAACTGTTTTATAGCCACATTTGTAACCATGAAAACAAACTGTGATGCACTGATTGTCAAATGATATCAACAGTAGTAATATAGTACAGGAGACTAGTGACTATGCTGGGCATGGGTGGTGAGCCATTCAAGACCCAGGGTTGCCAGTGGTACATCTGTATTATATTTGTATAGGTGATATTTTTTGGATACCCTTGGATCCTTCACAGGCTCCTTTGGATTTTTCAGGATTCGTCACAAAGCTGGTATACTTAATCCCTCAATCCCAAATATTCAACCCAGATCTCTTGTGACAGACAAAACTCAAGTGTTAGAAGCATGTAAATACACCTAGGGGTAATTGCTTGACAAATAAAGCAGAGAATATTGTAGTGAAAGGCTTCATGGAATATGATGTATTTGAAATTATTATTAAAATAGAGTGTACATAACACAGATACTTACAAGATAAACAAAAAATACATAAGAAAGGGACTGAAGGATAAGGAGGGTACTGATCATAAGAGGGAAAGGACAAGTCTGAGACAAGGAGTGAGAGTAGATTGGGAAACCATTGGTTTACCAGTGTGAATAGTATAAGTGGGATTAGAATAGGCTTTCTTAAAGAAAGTGTTTAAAGATTTGGAGGCAGAGGGAAGTCTAATCAGGCAAGGTATGGAATTCCATAAGTAAATAATAACATGGGAGAAGTTTTCTAAGCCAAAGCAGGTGAGGCAGAGAGGAGGGAAATGATGGTCAGAGGCAAATCTAAGAGGATATAAAGTCGAGGATTTCAAGACGAGATTTGAGATGTATGAAGGGGTGTTGTTGAGGACTTTGTGGGTGATAGTAATTAATTTGAATTGGAACCTGGAGGATATCTGGAGGAGCTAGTGTAGGATCTGCAGAGTGGTGTTGTGAATGTGGAGAAGTTAGTGAAGAAGATCAATGTTGCTGTGACATTCAGGATGGATTAAAGTGGGTACAGATGAGTAAGGAAAATGCCAGATAGGAAGAGTTTATAGTAATCAAAGTGTGAGTGAATGGTGAAGTGTTTTGGTCACATCTCGAGTAAGAAAAGGGTGTATTTGAGTCAACTGTGGAACCAAAGCAATGTGGGAGACAGAGGAAATTGTGACATTGTTGACAGGAAGATTTGAGTGGAGGTGTAGTTCTGGGAGGAGTAAAGATGATCTGCACTGTTTTGGACATATTGAGATGTAAGTAGCATTGGTGTATTCATGTGGATGTTGATCACATTTGTAAGGGCAGTTACAGTGGAATGTTGGAGCAGATGGAGTGAGTGGAGAGAAGGCGAGGCAGCTGGTTGTACATAAGCCATTTGGAGGCAAAGGAGAGAAGAGAAATACGGCGGTAGTTGGAAAGAGAACCTGGCTTAATGCACTCAGTAGGAAAATCAAGAGTTCTCAATTACATGCCACTCAAGTATTTGCTTTATTGACATCTAAGGATAAATGGGCAAGATACTATTTATTTAGCCAACTGAATAAGATTTAAAGAACATCGTCCATTATGATGCACCTGTTTAGAAAGAACCCTACTAGGTATTGTGTAATTAGGCTTGGAAGAAGGGGAAATATACAATAAGCGAGTATTTTGGAGTATATTGAAAGACTGTAAATCAAGGATATAGGTCTATAATTCTTACAGTAGTTATGATCCTTTCCATTTTTATGAAACAGTATGATATGGGCTTATACAAATTTAGTAGATGTATGACCTAACAATAAGGCATTAAAAAGTTAATGGAAATATGGTACCAGCAGTCTCCTGTATCTTTTGTTGAAAGAATAAGAGAATTCATCAGGACATGGAATTTTTGCTGATTTGAAATATTCAATTACACTCAGAATCTCTTTGTGACTTCTAGGGCTAGATTTACTAAGCTGCGGGTTTGAAAAAGTGGGGATGTTGCCTATAGCAACCAATCAGATTCTAGCTTTCATTTATTTAGTACCTTCTACAAAATGACAGCTAGAATCTGATTGGTTGCTATAGGCAACATCCCCACTTTTTCAAACCCGCAGCTTAGTAAATCTAGCCCCTAGACTCTTTCAAATTTCTCTTTCGATTCTCCAGAAATTGCAGGAGGTCAAATTTCTATAAAAGGGAAGAGATTTTACTGGGGAAACAATTTGAACCTTTGTGCCCATCAAACACAACAGTAAAATTTGACACAGAACATCAGTGGTTACATGTACCAAAGACCCATCAGATGGCCTGAGTCATGAAGGTATGTATCTGCAGGGAGTAGTAAAACACCACACAAATAGGCTCTGCTTACATTCGTAGTCAACAAGGAACTGATCTCAAGATACGTTCTTTGTTGACTATGGGTGTATTTTTACACCTCTCTCTGCACTACTACACAGGACGCTGCAGGATATGTACGTACCTGTGAGCTCCTTCAGCAGCCAGCTCAATACAGTGTAAAAAAAATAGTAATAACTAAAAAACAAACCTTCCCCTCTCCCAATGATACTAACCCTTGTGCTGCCATCCTATTTTACTCCAACCATCACTAGGCTGATTGTTTTTGGACAGCTATAGGACTTGGAATGTCTTGGGTTTTATTATGGACACAAGCCTATTGGATTAAAAGCTTACAAGATTGGATCTCTTAAAGATGGAGAACACAGATGTTGGCAAGTATATCAGGGTTGTTTTTTAATTTTTAATAAAAAGATGTGGAATGCACAAGAAGTGTGGTAATGCTGCTGCTGTTCTTGCTGCTAAAGGCGATTGATCAACCCAGTTGGCTGTCACAGTCATATAATCTGTAGTTTACCCAGTTCCAGTAGTCCACATATCTGTGGCTAAGTGTACAGTGGGTAGAATGGCATTTTGTAGCCCAATAATAACATTTTTACGAACATTCTGTTAGAGGTGAGGAATAGTTTTTCTAGTAAAATGGTGTCATGATGGAATTTGGTAATGGGGACACAAGACCTAAATTAACTGTCTAAAACCAGCTGCATTCATAGTGGATATTAGACGCAGATCTAATACATAGTCTCCATGGCGTCTGTGATCCACTTACTGACTGGTTGACAGCTTTCATACTTGCTTACTCTTGCAAAGGATTGTTTAACGGTCAATTGTTGTAAACTACTAGTAGTCTTCTTCTTGGTCTGCTTCTGGGATGAAAATCCACCCGCAGCAGCAACAGCAAGGGGATTGATGCTAAAGAATTCTTCTGTGGAATCCTGGATAGTGGAGGAGTCATCTAGCCTTAGCAACTTGGATGCAGTACTAACCTGATCACTAATGAGAATATTGATGAGGACGGTGTTGTGGGTGTAGATTGCAGGTGCCAGGATCTAGGTGAGAGAAGGGAGCTAGCTGATGCTGGACTGCTTGTTGCTATTTTTGTATCATAAGTTTCTGATTTTGCCAAAAGCTTCCTATGAACTCTCTTCAAATGGCTTAACGTGGATTAGGTTCCTAGATGGTTAAGGTCCCTACCTTTACTGACTGTGGCTTTATAAACGCTACAAATGAATAGACAACTGTTGACAGGATTTGGGTAAAAATAATTTCACACATAAGAGGTGGATTTTTTTGGTCTTATGCCCAGGCATGACAATGGCCTTCTTCTTATCACTGGCAAGAACTGCTTCCACTAGTGCAGAACTAACACAAACAACATCATCGTTATCAACATCCTCATTAGCGCCGTCATCAGCTACACAAATATCCCCCTTAACATGCTGCAATTCCAAAGTGGCATCCTCAATTTATGTATCAACGGCTACACTTGGGCTGCTCATCCACAAATCTGCAGAAATACTGAAAGGAGGCTTCTTTATAGGTACAGTATCAGAAAGGTCAGGCTTACACAAAGCATTCGTGGATAGATTCTCCTTAGGTATTTGTGTAATTTCTGAATCTGAACATACAGTTTCTACTGTTGTTTTCCAGTTCGACTTTTACACTTAACAGTATTTGGGAACCACTTTTTGAGTCTGAATGAGAAGGTCTTGCATCGTCATGACTGACCTTACAAGAAGATGCCTTATTGACAGTTGCAGAACTAGCACTCATACAGAAAGGCAAAGGCATGATTGTTTCCTTGCCACTGTGTGTGTAAACTGACATTTTGGCAATTTTATGTTTTTATGCAGTTAATCTTGCCTTGATTACAGGTGCTTTTTTCTTTATCAGGGTAAAATATTTTTTATTTTTTTGTTTCCCTGACTTAAAACCACTATGCACTTGAACATTGCCTTTAGCAGATGACATAGAGGGATTACTATCATCATGGCTGGTGTCAGCAGCTGCTTGGTTCTCCTGGTCTTCTGTGGACTGATGTGAATCCATATCGATGGTACAGAGCAATGGGACTGGAGACTGTAGAGTGACAAGAACAATATGACTGGAGAGTCACAAGAACACTTTTACCCCTGATTCTGTGTGACCAATGACCCAGAGCAGTGTCACTGGAGACTTATAAGAACACTACCACGCCCTCCTGTTTCTGTATTAGCAATGGCACAAAGCAATGTGACTGGAGAGTGACAAGGACACTGCCACCCCTTCCTGTTTCTGTATGAGCAATGACACAGAACAATGTCACTGGAGACTTATAAGAACACTACCACCCCTCCTGTTTTTGTATTAGCAATGGCACAGAGCAATGTGACTGGAGAGTGACAAAGACAATGCCATCCCTCCTGTCTCTGTATTAGCAATGGCACTCAGCAATGTGACTTAAGAGTGACAAGGACAATGCCACCCTTCTTGTTTCTGTATGAGCAATGACACAGAGCAATGTCACTGGAGACTTATAAGAACACTGCCACCCCTTCCTGTTTCTGTATGAGCAATGGCACAGAGCAATGTCACTGAAGAGGAGACTGATAAGAAGACACTACCTTTCAGTGTGAGCTATGGCACAGTACAATGTCACTGGAAACTGCCAAGAACACTGCCATACCTCCTCTTTCTTTTTTTTTGCTATGATGCTGGCCAACTACTCTGGAGATTAGGAAGAACGCTGCTACCCCTTCTGTGACTGTCTGTGAAATGGCGCCGGATCTCCCCGGACGGCGGTACTTATACAATCCAAATCTCGCAAAATCCGATGCAACAATGACGTTTTGCCTCGTTTTCAGTTCCAATGGCACATGAAAGTACTGAGCCGGATCTGCAATGTTCGGGTGGGCTCGGTTTTCCGAAAACTGAGCCCAAGCATCTCTACTCTACAGCAATTAATGAGAGATTATTCTTTCATGCATTTACATAAGGATTTAGACTTTAGTGACAGTCAATGTAAGTTTTCTCCACTGATGGATTTATTAAAGTTTTAAAGTTTCTTTCTTCTCATTCCACACTGTATTTGTAAATTTGCATTTCGCAGAATTTACAGTCTATTCATAGAGCTGGGACAACAAAGTCACTTCATTCTGATTCTTGATGTAGCCTAGGACTGGGAATACTGGATGGAACAAAATGATTGGGTGAAGTCTGTGTGGAATACATAAGGCCAAATTCTGCCATCAAATGTTGACTAAAATAATTATTCTGTAAAACAGTTTTCAAAATTTCCCTCTTCTGTACCTAACACCTATGTGTGACCGGATGGTATTGTTTTGCCACCTGGTATTGATCTTTGGAGAGGGAAAATGTACACAATTTATCTGGGTTTCCTTCATAAGGTCAGTAACCAGCTGACCACTTCTACTGGTGTCATCTGCCACCAGGCACTCGCCGATTGTGAATGCAAACTGCACACTAGTTGTAGGAGCAGAGTGCTGCCACCATGATCCTTTACTGGCACTGGGAACCACTTACTTCTGGATGGTTAATATAGCTGCTGCAGCACCTCTTTGCTGTGGGCTGATTGGTTCCTCATTACTGCTTATGATGGATCATGGCTTGCTATGTAGCAGGCAGAGTGGCGACACAGAGATGCTGGGTTCAACACATGACACCTGAGGAACGGATTAGAGTGTCAGCTCCTATCTGTTGGACATTGGATATAGGATGCAATAGGCTTCAGGCAGAATCTTGGAGCAGTAACAGTGTTGTGCTCTTAAAGGGTCCTTATAAGTAGGGACACATATACTAGTTAAATATACTAGTGATAATCCAGAAATACTGGAATATACTGTATATATATATATATATATATATATATATATATATATATATATATATATATATATATATATATATATATATTAACAACTGTATTTGTAAATATCATCACACAATATATAATGACTTTGTTGAAACTGTTGTGGACAAAGTATCAGATATTACAATAAATTAGCATAAAGGATAGGTCTAAAGCACAATTATAAAATTTAAAGAGGTAAGTGACATACGTAAAACATACAACTGATGATAAACCTCTATAAGAGATACAGTGGTGTAACGGTTTTTATATACACTATATGGACAAAAGTATTTGGCCACACCTGGTAATTATTGAATTGAGGTGTTTCAATCAGACCTGTTGCCAGAGGTGTATAAAATCAAGCAACTAGCCATGCAGTCTTCATTTGCAAACATTTGTGATTTGTGATAGAAAATGGGTCTTTCTGAAGAACTCAGTGACTTCAAGCGTGGTACTGTGATAGGATGCCACCTTTGCAAAAAGATGGTTCGTGAAATTTCATCCCTGCTGAATTTTCCATGGTCAAATGTAAGTTATATTATTAGAAAGTGGAAGCATTTAGGAACAACAGCAATTCAGCCATGAAGCAGAAGACCACGTAAAATCACAGAGCGGGGTCAATGACTGTTAAGGCGCATGGTGCGTACAAGTCGCCAGTGCTCTGCTGATTCCATAGCTGAAGAGTTCCAAACTTCCACTGGCATTAATGTAAGCATAAAAACTGTGCGGCGGGAGAATAATGGAATGAGTTTCCATGGTCGAGCAGCTGCATGAAAGCCTCACATCACCAAGACCAATGCCAAACGTCAGATGGAGTGGTGTAAAGCACACCAACACTGGACTGTGGAGCAGTGGAAACGTGTTCTGTGGAGTGTCGAATCACACTTCACTGTTTGGCAGTCAGATGGGCGCATCTTGGTTTTGTGGATGCCGAGAGAGACATTACCTGACTACATTATGCCAACAGTGAAGTTTGGTGGAGTAGGGATAATGATATGGGGCTGTTTTTCAGGGTTTCGGCTAGGCTCCTTATCTTCAGTGAAGGGCTTTCTTAATGCTTCAGCATACCAAGTCATTTTGGACAATGCTATGCTTCCATCTTTGTGGAAACAGTTTGGGGAAGGCCCTTTTCTATTCCAATATGACTGTGCCCCAGTGCACAAAGAAAGGATGACAAAGATATGGTTTGATGAGTTCAGTGTTAAAGAACTTGACTGGCCATCATAGAGTCCTGTACTCAACCCCATCGAACACCTTTGGGATGAACTGGAATGGAAATTGTGAGCCAGGCCTTCTCGTCCAACATCAGTGCCTGACCTCATAAATGCTCTACAGAATGAATGGGCACAAATTCCCACAGAAACACTCCAACATCTTGTGGAAAAACTTCCAAGTAGAGTGGAAGCTGTTATTACTGCAAAATGTGGACCAACTATATATCAAATTATATGTATTTAAATACAATGTCATTACAGTCCCTGTTGGTGTAGTTGTCAAGAGTCTGAATACTTTTGTCCATATAGTGTATATGTATGGGAGGGTAGGAAGGAGGTGGGTAAGGGAAGGAAAGGGATAAGTTGAGGCCAAGTATAGGACTCCCGGTGGTCAATAATTGTTCAATAAAAGCTGAAGAAAAACAAATATTAAGTCTGTATTTATTTGGAAGAGGGATTGTATGTCCTGTACATGGTTTATGGAATATATTTTAACAGGGACAAAACTGGTCACAAAACAGCTCTTTTTATACAGTTGCAAACATAACTTGGCAGGAGGTAATCCAGTCTCTTGTCTCTTTAACCAATCCAGGCTGATTTATGCAGCTCGCATGTGAAGGAGTCTGGATGGGTTTTACACCTTTAACATTGTTGCTGGTGGCAGGGGTTAGAGAAGTTCCTCCCTGTCTACTAGCTGACATGGGAGGGAAACTCAGCCTCTTCTCCACCCCTGGGGCCACAAAGACTAGGACAGGAGAATTCATCTTTAAATCTTGCCTAAGAATACTTCCAGGGCCCTTGCATAAGAATACTTCCAAGGTCCTTGTCCTGGGGTGTGGCTCTCCCCTATGGCGGAATTTGACTCCAAACAGATCCCTGGGCATTCCCAAGTATGCCCTGCATCAATTCAAATGAATCCAGGAGGCACCATTGATAGCCCAGTCTGCCAGGGGGGTGACTATAAAGTAACTAGAAGCTTCTGCTAGACTCAGGGCCCACTAGAGATGTAGAAACACTTTAGTTTTGTTTAATATATTTATTTACAAATATTTTCATACATTTTCACTTAAGGGACTCATCCCTATCGACGCTGCACGCCGGTCATTAACCCGCGCCCCTAGCACCCACACATCATATATACAGATTTAGTAAATACATATTTATTATACATCTATGCATACCCGGGTGTTTAACCCCCTTCTTCAACACAGCATCTGGTATTAACCTTTCCAATGCTATGGCGGCCAACTTTAAACACATGGGGCTTCGGAGGCGGTCACAGCCACATTATGAAATATGCATGCTCCATTACAATTGCTTGAAATGTATTCTGTGTGGATGTAGCTTTTACTTAAGTCAGCTAAATAACCTGTATGTGAAATAATTTCAATGTAAAAATGCATAATGTTAATTTCATAAGCATCAGTCATGTAAAAGTACAATAAAAGGAAAATAAAATATTAGTAATATATCAAATTGGATTTGTCTTTTAAAATGTGACACACATGAAATATGAATTTACAGCTTTGCAACTGCTCTATAATAATTTTAGATGCATGCTTTATGTATTTTTACAACAGTAGCCATATAAATCTTGACACATTAAATACATGGGCTGAACATCTGCATTTCAGCAAATGTATAAACATTTTGTAAGGTAAAATCTATAGTTGCGTGCATGTGAATAATTGCAGTGAAACCATGCAGCATGTGTATTTTATTCATGGTTTCAGTGACTGAGCCTGCAATCCTAATTGTAAATGTAATATACAGCTCCCATTTATGAAAGCAAAATAAATAAAACAGGAGTATAAAGTAGAGCTATGAGAGAATTACAACATTAGGATAGAATTCTGAAATATTTCCATTCTACAAAGGATACCTAGGTCACCAACGAGGGAAAATCACTGGACACTGGCAGGGGGTGCCAAGTCGCCTAGCGAGTGATCTGCATTACAATAATGATCAGGTTTTGGCCATGGCCTAAGTGGGGCTGCTATCACTAATGCTCTGCTTCTGCTCCACTGGTGTCCATGTATATCATTGCAAATGTACTGATTCTTGATACTGTGTATTAGAAATGTACTTATTTTATTATATTGTGTTATATTTCTGTATAGGAAATGTTTTCATTTCTTAGGTATTGTTTTGTAACTTCTGAAACAGGACGTCAGGATTGGATTTGTATAACTTTTCTAAAGAAAGTCCTTCATGTTATTTAAACCTTTTCATCTCAGTGGCCAACATGTCTGTTTAGCCTGTATGCACAGCAGGGGTTCTCTGCTTCTCTGCCTGTGTGGCTTTTCATTGTGCATCTCATCCTGTCCGAATAATGCAACCAGCAAGTTTTAGGATATAACAGATTAGTGTAAAGTTTGTTAACTTTGCATTGCATTTAAATCCATATTTTCTGAAACATATTGCATACTGATACTAAAAATAACTCAAACGTGGCGTAGCCATCCCGGATCAGGGGGCTGATTACCCCCTGCTGACATGCGTGTCAGAATGTGTATAAATAGAGCACTGGTTTGTACTGAAATGCATCATTCCATCTGTACCTTTCTGGATGTCGCTAAAACCTTCAACTAGTGGCTGTAAATGTCCTTTTTAGGAATTTCTAAGCTAATAAACATCACTGCCTAAGGAACTTGCTGTGACACCTAAATCCTGTGACCTGCAGATTAGAGCAAATGTAATCTGTTTTCTGGCTGTTCTGCGGTTGGATGCAGCTTTCCAGTACCAACGCTTTGCCCGCTACCTGCAGCTGCTGCCAGTGTGATAGGCCAGGAGTACCATCCACAGCAACCCTGATCTGAAGGCAAGAGATCAGGGGTACCAGCTCGGGTGTACCAGCAAGGGGGTACACTAGCAACGACAGTTACCTAGAAGGATGTATTTCTGAATGCCGCTAAGGAGTCCAGTGGTGGCAGCAGCTGAAGCCCCTTTACCGTGGTTAGAGGGCGCAATTGGGATAATGAAAAGGGGACAGCGGCAAGGCAAGCCAAACCGGTCCCTGGCAATGCAACAGCCAGGGTGGCACTATGGTGATCCATCCTGTCACAGGGTGTATTAATGTTTATTTTTTTAGGTGTATTAATATTATCTTGGGGATGTACAAATGTTATTTCTTGGACATGTATTAATGTTATCTGGGGGGCTATATTCATTTATATAAGATTGGTGTATTAAAGTTATCTTAATGTTACGGTGGGTGAGGGTGTAGTAATGTCACGTGGGAGTTCATAGATTTGAAGATTGTATATAATGTGGTGGTTTGGACTGTTTGCAAAAGGTTTGCAAACTTGTGCCTGCACATATATGCACGGACGCATGGTAAATATGTCCATCTGTATTTAAAGTTGCTTTATGCTTTGGCACATCTAAACTCTAACTGACACACAAGTTAATACTTGCATGACAAGTGTAGTGTGAAAACAAGGGATTTTGTACCTATGGGGGAACACACTTGGAGATGTGTGAATGTGAATGTGAATGCAAGACAAAAGAGAGGTTGACACACTGAAATACCATGAGGTGTAGGCAAAATGTTGAGGGTACAGCTCAGTACACGAAGTGTTGGAGTTTGGTAATGTGCAACGGGGTACACAGAGTTGATAGGTACTGCCTGGGCAGCACGTTTCGTGTACTGGGTTACATGGATGTGTTGGCATTGTTTGAAGAGTGTATAGTGTACAATAAGTACATGGATCTATTAGCCCTGTTTTAACAGTGCATAGCATGTAATAATGAACACAGGTGTATTGGCACTATTTGAACAGCACGTAGCTGACAGTAAAACACACAGACATGTTAGCACTGTTAAGGCAGCAAACAAATGAAACCAACAGAGTATATTGCAGTGACCCTACAAATTTAGTGAGGACACACACACACACACACAGATGACCATAACTAGCAGGTGGGTTGGACGCAACCAAATACACTTGTGCAGAGTCTAAGACCCTCATCAGACTTCACCAGTGATCCCTGCAAGAGTGTATGGACACCATTCAGTGATGACACAGGTCACAGCGCCGTGTAGTTGGTTGCCTCAATGAAAGCAACAGAGTACTTAGCTGGTATGAGACCACAGATGGAAATGTGGGTATGGGGGTGATGCTGTTGGGGAGACTGGACACAGCAGTTGAAGAAACATGAATAGATGCTATACTTTCAATAAAGTCCGTGAGCTGAAGTATCGATGTTGGACACACTTGATCCTCACGCACTTGAGGAGTGCGCTGAGTAGGTTAATGTGTCTTCAGTACTGGAGGCTAATGGTACCACCTGAGAAAGGTGTTATGTCCTCTTTAGCCTGAGGCTGAGCCCAGCTGGGTTCTGTTTTGTTCATGAATGCCCCTGATCCGCTTATTGAAGTGCAAGGGGATACCAGTATTAGATTCTATGTAGTGTGGTAGTCTTTAAAGAACGGCTAGATTATGATGCACAAACGTGCTTACATCAAACTCTAAATAAGGTCCATTATGTAGATCCCTAATACACAGAAACATTATTACTATAATGCACAGAATGTCCAAGGCACAGCACAGAATGTTTTTGGGTGGTATTGTCATTTGTGCAAATACACCTAAATTTTTACCAAAGTCCATGGGTTTGTAAGTCAAGATGGCCACAATTACAAATTAGCAGATGTTTGCACTGGCGCAATGGAGAAGTTTGGTGAAACAAGGGCAAAAATAGGTGAACTGTGCACTTAGCTTTACAAGGAAAAGCAAAAACAAGAATTAATTTTGCAAAAACACTAATTTTGCACCATCTTTTTTGATGGCACATATTTTCACCTTCCAGCGACATTTTTAGGTGTTTTTTTGCCAAATGGCTTTAAACATACAAAAATGCCATTTGTAATAAAAACATTCATAAATGAGACTTCACCTAGCACTATTTTAGTAATAAGGGGATAGTTCTAAAGTTGTATGTGGTCTGACTGTGATATTTACAGATAGTTTTGATCTTCAGATTTTAGTTTGTAAAAGAGGCCTTCCATTTTGGAGTAGGTGTACACCTTGAAATGCAGTGGGTGGACCATCTAGGCATCGTACACAGCAAAAATGCCCCCATATATAGACTTTTGCATCTAAGACATTTAGCGTCCAGTCACTGATAGGTATTGAGCTGTAACCATTATGTCAGTGTCCTTAAGCAGTGAGTTGATGAGACCAACATAGGGCTCCTTTCATTCTATGCTACAATTCAGTCTTTATTAGGTGGCCCAATTTCATCATGGACCTTCACAGTGCTGAGGAGCATGTACCATGGGAATGACCTCTCTCACTCAAATAAGAATGGAAAAGGGGGAGATTACTTTGCAAACATTTGTTGTAAATGTAGAATTAGCCTTCAAATGTATCCAAAAAACATCATTGCAATGACTCTATCAGTAAATTCGCGCCCAAGGTGAAAGTTGACATCTTTTAAATTTGCATCTGTTATTAAATTACATAGTTAATATAAAATCAGCGTCAATGGTGTAGACCTGCCATTGGGAGCAAATCCAGCTAAAAAGTTCAAATTTGTACCTGGACCAATCCATGTTACTATGCTAAGAGTGCAATTGCAATTGTTTGGCATGAAGGGAAAATGCTGCCTGGTTTTGCATGTGACACACAAATACGGGCTGCTTTATTTTAAGAATGCAGTGGAACATAGAGCTAGTAGAGCTAGGATGTGCTCCCCTCCTAACTCTAAATCTGCTTATTTTAAATTTACTCCCTATGTGGCCTAACAGGTTTTTGCCAAGGTTCAAAATTGTATTTCCCAGTTCAATTTACTGACAATTGTAAATGAGTCCCATAGGGGCTTTCCTCTGAATTTCTAGATTAAGACCTATTGCAGTGGATTCCAAACTTTTTCAGTTCAAGGCACCCTTATGGTCTCCAAATTTTCTTCAAGGCAACCTAAGCCAAAATAATTACCAAATAGTCCCCTGCCTTGCTTACCACTGGCCCTGGCCAAGGCACAATGTGAGATCTCCAAGGCAACCCAGGGAGCCTAGGTGCACAGTTTGGGAACCATTGCCCTATTGCAAAGGACACACAATTATTCTCTCCTAAAGCTTGAAGTCACCGTAAATAATCTGTCAGTGCACGCTGCAGGTGGGTTTGATTTTTCTTGGGATACCATGCATGCGCTTATTCATAGTAACCATTGTTTATTTCAGGTTCACTGCAGCAATGAGGAGATGGGATGCATGGGGAGACATGCGCATAAGAGGTAGATATGTTTTTTTCACAGCTGCCACTCACACAATAAAGATACCCCATTAATATTAGGTTTTCTTTGGGTTCATATGGTTGAACATAATGCAGTGAAGATGGAAGGGAGACAGTGTGATTAATTCCTTTGAAATAGTAGTCAGATACTGTAAATGATGAACATGAGACGTAGAAGAAAGCGCACTATAAATAACATTACCATTATAACTGACAAGAGGGAAAACTCCTTACTAATTGCAGTAAATAGAAAACAGATCATTTTATTAATCAATAACCTGCCTTTCATATGCCGATCAATCAAGTCTATCCCGTTACTGATCATTTGCATGGGTTTTAAACTGTTGTAAGGATCAATGCTCTCTGTGTGTTTTAAACTCATCAGTCAGGTACCACCATAAATCAATACATGTTATTATATTAACCCTTCATTCAATTCAATTACAATCTTTAAGTTCTGTTTTCTTAGAACAGTAGATATGAAATAAAATTTCCTTTTAGAGAGAACAGTTTGCAGCTAGAGTGAACACATATGTCATGATCATCTGTAAAACTATGAATACAAGAGTCTTGTTGAAATAACCACAGAGATTTCTTTATATAGTGGGCCTGATTCATAAAGGCATGCAAAACAAGTGTATTGTGCGTCTTTTTAAAAATGCACGTACTGCGGACATACACATGTCTGTATTCAACTACAAGTGGATCTGCGGAAAGTCTCTTGTTGAATACGGGTATAGGCGCACTCTACATATATGGTACTTGCCATACTGAGACAGATAAAACACACTGCTGGATATGTGCAATACATTTATTCAATATAAAGTTCCATGAGAACAAGCTGAAAAAAGGAATTATTCAGTTAGTGTCACCTATTAATAATATAGTCATAAATAAAAAAGAACAACTTTTTTCCACATAAAATAAATTTATTAGTATGTTATTAATGTTTGCTGTACATAAATTGCATTTTTACAGTTTTTCCTGATTGCAGACACATGTTCTAGCCAGGGCCGGATTAACCCTAGGGCTAACTGGACTATAGCCCAGGGGCCTCGGGCATCCAGGGGGCCCTTCAAAGTCCTCAGCAGCATTATTGATCGGTCAGTGCAGTCCTCCGTCCCCGACGCCGCTCAGTAATCTGCTTACTGAGGATATCTCACGAGGGTTTGTGAACTCTCGCGAGATCTCCTCAGTAAGGACCTTACAGCGCGCCGCGGAAGGAGGACTGCACTGACAGGTAAGTGCTTGGGGGGGCCTCACGGGGGGCGGCGGGCGGCTCACATTGGGGGCCTCACGGGGGAATGGAGGCCCCCTTAGCCCATTCCCTTAATCCGGCCCTGGATCTAGCATGCATACATAACCATAATCACTATCACTCTGCATTTACACCTGACCCTTTAGCTGGTGAAAGCGATACAACTGAAAAACATGTACCTGAGAGATGTGCAAAGCTTGAATTGGATTCTGTTGTGTGTGTTCGAGCTTGGCACGCCCTTACTGTACATTGACTATGTGCATATGCCTATTTCCCTCAACGTTCCGCCCATGAAATTGTAGCCTAAGTGTCCTAAGTGTCCTTTGTACTCAAAGATGAATTGCATACACTTAATGCAAAATATGGCATGTGTCCGTATTTGTTGCTTAATGAATGAAGCCCAGTATGTCTGAAACATATGATTAATATTATTATCACTATATCAACTGTCATTTTATGTAGACAGTGCCAAAATATTCTACAGCACTGTATATCTTAAATCACAGAACTGTATTTAGGCATTTCAATCCTAAACCCAGTGGGACTTAGAAGGAAGCAATTCTAAATGCTATTCATTGTATCTTTTGTGCCCTCTAAATGTGCAAGCAGTGCTTTTGACTAATTTGGTCCCAGAGAGTCATGCACCACTTAGCACCTTTGTTGAACCCCAAACACGTAGTACAAAAGTAGAGCCTGTAACCATTCCATTTCACTCCTTGTTGTGTGATCCGAATGCAATTAACATCCAAGTCCTTCTACATTATGAAAGGTTAGCCCTGTAAGATTATGTAGCAGTGCTAGTAATTTAATATAAACTGGAAGTAATAATAGTTGGCTTATTGGTAAATCCCTCAACAATACCACCCCTTTATAAATCTTAAGTATTATCTCTGAATACTATCCCTCTCGCCCTCTTTTATCTTCTTCTAAACTGCACCTTGCCTTGTCTCTCACTCAAGACTTTTCCTGTGCTGCTCCCCATTTATGGAATTCCCTACCATGCCCGATTAGACTCTGCCTCAACCTCCCTCAACCCATTTATTTATTAAATCTTACTCTATTGCCACCTATATTAACCACACTAAAGCACCCTCCAACTGTACTACTCTCCCCACTGTTGCTTCTCTTGTTTCATCTGTGTCTGTTTCCAATTAGATTGTAAGCCCCCTCATGAACAGGGCCTTCCCTTCCCTTTGTTCTCATGTCTGCATTTATTTTTTCTACAATGTATATCCCCGTGTTATGTATGTCCTGTCTCTTGCTAACAAAAGCTGTCAGACACTGAAGGGCACTTGCACTGGAGTAATGTTAGATTACCACAACAATTGCAATTACACTCCTTGCATGTCAAAGTGATTTATCAGTGTGCGGATTTGCTCCATTCGTTGTATTTGTGCTTAACTCTAAATGAGACCTGACATTGCCGGACACTTTGCATTTGCGCTAAGCTGGCTCAGATGCGAATAACGGTGTTAGTAGTGCCTGAGAATAGATGCGGCCACCTCTGCCACGGTAACAGGGTCCTGCGTGGAGAGCATCAAACAATTGGGCTGCTTGAATTCCTCCGCCTATAAGAAATACTATCCCTTAATATAAAAAAAGGTAACCTCACCACAGTAAAATAACACATCTCAGAGAACTACAGTATAACAGGGAGATTTCAATCAAACCAGCTGATAAGGGAGGGGGAATTATTATACTAAATAGACCAGACTGAGGGGATGAATTGGACAGACAATTAGATATTAAGACTACCTATACACTTTTGCCCCATGATCCTACTTTCACTTATAACAGAGAGCTAAGCAAATTACTTATGAAGGCCTCCACGGATGGTATACCTGCAAAACAGGAATTTGAGTTCCTATACAAAAAAACACCCCAGAACACTAGTACGATATTGCCTATGAAAGATACACAAGTCTTTACAAAAACCACCTGGCAGATCCATAGTCTCAGGCATTGGATCGCTTACATCCAACCTGTCCCCCTGTACATCGACCACGTCCTTCAACCATTTGTGACACAGCAAAAAAGCTATCTGAATAGACACCTTTGATGTGTTAAGAACTCTGAATAATCTTATTCAGCAAAAAAGCTATCTGAAAGACATCTCTGATGTGTTAAGAATTTTCAATAATCTGACATGGGACAAGAATCATACGTTATTGATTTGTGATGTCACATCACTATATGCAGTAAACAACCATGACGCTGGTTGTAGACATGTACATGAAATACTTACCAAACAATCTGACATCTCCATTACCCAGATCAAGTCTATTGTTGTTGCCATTCATTTTCACTGGTTCATAAATACGTTTGGTTTAGAGGTCAATATTATAAACAGGTCCATGGGACTGCAATGAGCCGCAAATTTGCAGCCAATCTCTTTATGGTATACTGAGAAAACACAGTTATTTGGACATACAACCCATTTATTGATTATGTATATTTGTGGAGGAGATACATTGATGATATATTATGTATTTGGAAGGCACCAATGATAAGCATAAATCCTTCATCTCATACATCAATGACAATAGTCTTAACCTGCAATTTGCAGTCAACATTAGTAAGACTAGTGATGAATTTCTTGACTTGGAGGTATACTGTGAGGACAGTACATGGAAAATGAAAACCTTTATCAAACAAGTAGATGGTAACACCTTTATCCCAGCATCTAGCAATCACCACCACCATACATGGATCAAAAGCATCCCCAAAAGGGCAATTTATGAGAATTAGGAGAAATTGTTCTGAAGTCGGTGTTTTCAAGGAACAAACCACCTCTCAAATAAACAGACTTTTAGAATGGGATCAGAGCCTGAATCAGTTGATTAAGCTTACCATAACACACTCAAAATTGAGAGGAAATCCCTACTCATTCAGAATACCAAAGAAAAAATGGAACTAGATAATCTCTCCATAATTACACAGTACAATGACCTTCCTAAACAGTTTGAGAAATCATGAGAAAACACTGGTCAATACTCATGAAAGATGAAAAATTGTCCAAGATCTTACCAGCAAACCCAAGTTTAAATACAAAAAAGCACACGGGCTGAGGATTGTCTGTGAACACCATTTTACATGGAAGTGACAACCTATCTTTCAATAAGGACTCAGGAGGATCACTATGGATTACATATTAATATCAAATCTCTCATTCCAAGGGGTAACTTGCTGTTCCTGTAAGCAAGCTTTTCAATTTCCTCATGACTACACCACTGCAAGTAAGGTTTTGACTACCAATATATCTTCTTTGCTACAAACATTATCCAGTGGGACAGTATTTCACAGTCTACAGCTGCTGTACAAACTTTTACTCTGCATTATACCACTCATGATCTATTAGACTGTTATCATCATTGTTTCAACATAAAATATACAAGTACATAAAGGCGCTCATGGACATACAGAATAATGTTGTTGATTGCCTTCTATAGATTCTCGTGATGTGGGGAATAATCACGTGAAACAAAATATATAAAGTAATATAGTGTAATATGTTCAAACATCAATATCCTCCACCACATTACAAGTGGTTGACGAGTGTATCACCTCATTTCACCTTTAAGAATTGGAGGATTTTCTAGGCATTTTGCTGGGACTCTGTGGCTTTCTGTGGTGGAGGATATTGCATGATGGCCTCATAGCATGAGCACCTTCAAGATATTTTATGGCTTTACTTTCCAATTTTTCATGCTGTGGTGATTGTTTACTGGTGTTAAATTTGTCACTATACATTTAATTGACCCTCGGGATGTTATCCTGAATTACAGATAGTAATCCAAAGCCCCTTTAAATTTGGATGGTTTACCACTCTTTCATCTACTGGGCTGCCAGGTATTCCTTGGCACGGGATATGTCCATTCCTTTACCATCCCTGTGAACATCAAGTAGATTGTTAGGAGGGGGATATGCTGGTTCGGCTTAAAAGATTTAGGGCTAGATTTACTAAGCTGCGGGTTTGAAATCAGATTCTAGCTGTCATTTTGTAGAAGGTACTAAATAAATGAAAGCTAGAATCTGATTGGTTGCTATAGGCAACATCCCCACTTTTTGAAGCCCGCAGTTTAGTAAATCTAGTCCTTAGTGTTTATTAAGATTGCCAGAAGTCGAGCTCCAGATTTCTAGTGATTCGTTTAGGGGGTAATGATTTGGGTAACGTTAAAGCTGTTGGTCTCATTTCGCATATCATAGCTGGTTTGCAGCTCATACCTGACAGCTGGCTTGCAATTAAGACATGCTGGTCCAATATTATTCCTAGATTAATTTGTAGGGTGCCTGTAATGGACTTGTCATGGATATATTTAGGCAATAAGTTAACCGGTCCATCTCTAATTTTATAAACAGCTCGATGGGAGGGGGGGCTGATTGGTAATTCCTTTGATTAAAATCTGCCACCCTTATCTTTATAGATGGGAAGTGATGATAAGTATGTATGCTGTGACAATAGAACACTTCAGATAACAACTCTGTACTAGGTGCTTTAGCAATTTGCTACTGCAACAACAGCTGCAAGAAGGATTTGTGAAACAAAACTTGCCAGTAATAAATTAATACATTTATATGCCGAATGTATGCAGATATACATAATGTGTGTGTAGCTAATGAAAAAAAAATGTTTATATGTAACAAAAAGATAAACTCACTTACACATAAGCAAATATATCTTAGAAATATTTATGTAACATAAAAATATACATCTAGAGATATCTAAAATGATTTTAAATAAGAAACAACATAGCGATCATATTAAGATATATAAGTAAAGGCAAAAAGCAAAAAAAAGATAATACATTAAAATAGCTGAGTGAAAACAGAGGATATCTTCAAGTACAAGGAAATATGAAGTTTTTCAAATGTTTCAAGCTTAAATAAAGATCTCTTACTATAGCGTGTGTGACAATTAGGAACCAAAGCAGTCCCAAAAATGAAGTAAAAGCACAAACTATATTATATATTGATGGTAAAAACATTCAAATTAGGAGCACAAACTTCCCAAGAAATAAATGTAAGGTATCTGCTGTAGGATGTAATACTGAGTTTTGTATAACGACAATAGAATACCTCTAGAAATCCAGATAATCTGCACCACTCCACCAGGGTGAGAATAGTGGCTTATAAATGTCTAATCCAATGATGTCCTGATCGCCTTATGACCCGATAGCTAAATTAAAAAAAATACAATCAGGTCTTAGGTTCTGCTAACATGAATATAATTAAGTGCTGGTAACTCCAATTAATGAAAAGCACAATTACTATTTCTTTAGGCTTAATGTGTTTCATTGTACTCTGCAATTTACTAGGAGGCATATACTGATCGTGGAGCCAGCCCACTATTTAAATCAATAAACACTAATCTGAGTCTATATTGTTATCCATTCATTATGGATACACATGTGTGGAAAAGTGACTTTATCTATAATCTTTAAGCAAATCATTAAGGTAACAAAATAACACTAACACAAAATAACCACTACATGCCAAAATCTCATGTAAAGCAATAAAGAAAAGGCTTTTGTTGGATACAATTAATTAAAAAGTGATATGAAAATGTCATATATTTACAATTTGAATTGATGGTAGACATCAGTCATATTGAAATATAGAAAAACAATAATATAATAATAAAAAATTAAAAGTAAGTTCAATATTTGTGTAGAAAATAGTTATGCACATATCTCTGTAAATATGTGATAGAATAACCAGACTAACATCCCAACTTTAAGTATAGATAATAATTACATTAACACTAAATAAACTAATATATCTTGTCTACAAATTAGAAAAAAACACAGGTCTACATCAAGGCGGGATAATTAAAATTGTGTCGCCAACGTATGTAAGTGATGAATTATAGTAAACAAAAACTTTATAAATATAATAAAAAGTAATAATAAATAAAAAATATATTGAACTAACTAATGCAATTAAGACATTAAGGTCATAAGGGTAGTACAGCCCACATACTGGAGGCCACAAGTACATCTCAGCGTGTAAATGACATACATTGTGTCACAATTAATAAAATTATTGATTTCAAATTCCGAACCATTACAAGTAAATATTATAGCTTTTTTCCCATTTTCCAGATATTTACAGGTCAAACAAATGTTCTTATTACATCTATAACACCCTGTCAATTTCAAAGGTAACCATGTAGTTTTACTTTCTATATTATTAATAATAGGAGAAATCTTACCTTTCAAGGCACTAGGAGCTAAGAAATGTTTGAGACTATTGTTTTTCTTAAAAACAATTCTTGGTTAAGGTTCTTTTTGGGTTCATGTCTCAAAAATCTTTTTATATATTTAGTTCTTCATCTGTTTAATCTAGACAAGAGATGTCAATCTATTTGGCACATTGTGTGTGTATGTGTATGTGCACATGCATATCTCTATGTGCATGCGTGCATGTATGTGCATATGTAAGTGTATTTATGCGTGTTTGTGCATGTTTATGTACATATTTATATATATATATATATATATATATATATATATATTTTTAGGGGAATAAGGAAATAAGCTGAACAACATTTTGTTCTCATACTTGCTACAGACATGTAAGCTGAAATAATAAAATTTTTAGGGTTAGCCAATAAAGGTATTACTCCTATAATACTTTAGCCTTTTTTGACACAAAGGTATTTTACATCACACAGATTCTTCTGGCTAACACGGTACTGCAATAATAATAAAAAAAAATATTTTTTGCTACACATTGTAAATAGATGAGTATACAAGTTTCAACAATTTAAAATCGGGTTTATTGGCCCATGAGGGATATGATTCACCTGAAATCTTTCTCATATATATATATATATATATATATATATATATATATATATATATATATATATACACACATATATAGTGGCGAACTGGGTTATTTGGCACACCTTTCATGCATAGGGAGAGGTAAAATCCCAGGGAGTTTGCAGGTACAGCCTGCAGACAGGACTACATTCCCACAGTCTTTCCCACAGCACACAGACACACAGGTGCATAACATGGGTGTGATGTAGTGTGTGTATGTGTATAAAAGGATTGTGGGATCTGGTAGGCGGGGCTTCCGTTGCTGGCAAGAAGCCGGACAATAGACAGGGATTGTGGGCTGAGATAGTGTGTCAGGAAGCCATGAATTATTTGTGTTTGTGATGACAATACCTGGAGCAAAGTGTCTTTATTTGTTGATTTGTACAATATATATATATATATATATATATATATATATATATATATATTTATATATATATATATATATATATATATATATATATATATATATATATATATATATTTATTTGAAGAACTTGAATTTTTTTGTTGTAAACAACTGTTTGACTGCTGGAAGTAAACCTCGGCACAACCCAACATTACGACAATGCAACAAAGCAACAAATCAACAAATCTTATTTTCTAAATAGCATTTTTGGTCTATTTACCAAATAATTTGCTAATTGGTACACATTAGAAATTGGACCGGTGCAATGCAGGGTGGCCCTGCTTTGTTACTACTAAGAAGCATTTGGCTTTGGTCAAAAGATGACAAACCTGCAGCAGCTGTCAAATAACATTGCAGCCCAACAACAGCTGGAAAATTCATTTTTTCAATCAATTGTCTAATATTCTGCTTCATTGGCTGGATTTCTAATTTGTATATGCGCGGATTTCTAAAAATGTATTGTAACTGTACCTAGTCACTTAAAATATCCGCAAAATTGTAATAAATGTATTTACTTGTAATATAAGGACAGAAGTTCTACCAGTGTTTGTTTTACAGTACAGTAATGCATTATGGCTTTGTTTTATCAATATTATAATGTGTCTTCTAGATGGGTAAGATATCATACAATTGTGATCTGCATTCCACCCCCTGCAACTTTAATATTTATAATTGATCTAAATGCCAATATATTTCAGCCTAAGTGACGAGTCACCTGCACTTTACGTTGCTTGAGATAAAATTACACCTTTGTTTTTCTCTCTTATGTAAAATTAATTCACTCTCTTTGTTGAGAATGAAATGCTTCAATGACTCTAGAATGCTTGTTCCATTGGCCGCACAAGTGACATCAGACATGAGGATGTACTGGAGACATCTGCCTATCACTTATTGGACTTGCCCTATTTCTGGCAAACTATTTATGCTCTGATGTTCAGGCATCATAGGATATTTTGCTAAGCTTGATGGAGCTGAAGAGGGATTTGTTTATTTCTTATGTCAATGTTGCAATATACTAAATAAAGCTGTATTATTTTAATACAGAACTGTCATGTTTTTCATGGAAGGTGGAGGGGTATTTATATGTCATGAATATATGCTAAGAGGATGAACTCTGGTTGCCACATACAAGTATTGAGGGGCAAATGAGATATGTAAACTTATTGTATGAGTTGGTGTGTCAAATTATTTGATGTAAATACAAAACAAACTGAACAATATCTATTTACACCAATTGGCTCATAAAACACCCACTGCTTGTTTAATCTACAGGTTTTAAATTAGGAGTAAGAGAAACAGAATAAAAAAATAAGAAAAAGAGGTAACG
The DNA here is from genome assembly GCF_038048845.1 of Mixophyes fleayi. Classification (NCBI taxonomy): domain Eukaryota; kingdom Metazoa; phylum Chordata; class Amphibia; order Anura; family Limnodynastidae; genus Mixophyes; species Mixophyes fleayi. Next base: position 61,311,116 of record NC_134404.1, on the reverse strand, counting down.
AGAGATAGGAGAGCAGTGTGTGTGTTCCTATACTTGTGCGGACATTGACATGTTTAGACACTAACACTTTAGAGACCCCAATCATAGTGAGGACATAAAATGAAGTTCCAATAAAACTGACTAATGCTGAAACTTGTTAATACACTTGGCATCAAAATCTGGTATGTCACAATGAGTCACTTTTGTCAGACAAAAAGTATGCTTGTGTGTGTGTGTGTGTGTGTTTATGCCATGGAGACAAAAGTGTGTGTGGCTTTTTTGTAGAACAGCTGGCTGATCCGCTGTTGATCTTGTGCACCAGAAGTGAAGGGGATTGCAGCTTTCCTGACCTTATACACATAACAGGAATAAGAGAGTCGGTCACAGCCTTCTGCTGAAAAAAAAGTTGGGGCAATGGGGCATGACACAGCCCAGTGGTGGCTCAGGCAATAGCCTAGAGAGCAGTGGAGATGAGCATGTTCCTGACCCTTCAGAGGAGAGTGGTTCACCGTTCAGACACCAGCAGTAGTAGTTGTGATGCTGTCACTCACCGGACTGTGAGTGCTACTTCTCATGTGTTTAGGAACCGTGGCCGTCCACCATCCTGAGGGTCTGCGCATGTGCAGCCCTTTCAACCCTTCAGTACATGTTCCTTTTAGTTAATTGGCTGATCAGGCAACACTCCCTATTTAAAGCACCTGTGGTCAATACCTCGTTGCCTGATCTTGGAGTCTCATTCCCCATGAGCCTCTGAAGGTGTTCCTGTGTTTCCTCGTGTATTCAGCTCCTGCTGATTCCTGTTGTTCGTTTGTGGTTTCCAAACCACTTCAACTCTCCTGTGTTTCATCGTGACTGCACCAGCTGATTCCTATCCGCTGCCTCCGTGCTTCTACAGTTTCCAAACCACTTCAACTCTCCTGTGTTTCATCGTGACTGCACCAGCTGATTCCTATCTGCTGCCTCCGTGCTTCTACAGTCTCCAAACCACTTCAACTCTCCCGTGTTTCATCGAGACTGCACCAGCTGATTCCTATCCGCTGCCTCCGTGCTTCTACAGTTTCCAAACCACTTCAACTCTCCCGTGTTTCATCGTGACTGCACCAGCTGATTCCTATCCGCTGCCTCCGTGGATCTGCAGTGTCCTGCTCATCGCAACCCTCCAGTACTCATCGTGTCTGCAGCCAGCCGATCCGCTGTCTCCGTGCTTCTACAGCGTTCCTGCTTGTGTCAACTCGCCTGTCTGCATCGGATCAACGCTCCGCTGCTTTCATCTCAGCTAGACCGCCTCAACTCTCCCGTGTTCTCCAGGTGTCCAGTTCTATATACTACTGCTTCCTGAGTATTGTTTACATCCTTGCTGGTCTACCTACCGTGCGGTGCACCTACTTGGTTACCGCTTCCACCCTCCTGGGACTTCGTATCCTGCCGGCCTCCAGCCGTTCAGGTATCCCTGCACCTCTCTCTGACAGCCTGCTCTCCTGGACCACGGTATGCATACTTCTCATTGACTGTGCTGGTGTATTGCATATCTAGCTGGACTGAGTTGTTCTCCTCCGGAGTTTCCTATCCACTGGGACTATTGCTATTATTTGACTGTGTTACCTTTTAGCCTGGATAGTTCTAGTGACTTTGTATATTTGTGCAGTGCTGCTCAGTTATTATTATTGTGTGCATATCATTGTGGGATCAAGTTCAGTGTGCCCGTGTATACTCTGCATTGCATTTATCTCCCCGTGCTCCTCCTCACTTATATATTTCAGTGGTACAACTTGCTGAGGCAGACCACTGTTTCCTGTTTTCTGAGTCACCAGTTTCCAGTATCCTTTCACATAGCAGTTGTACAACTTGCTAACGCAGACCACTGACTCCCCGGATACCTTCACCTGGATTCCATTCCTTCACCCAGACAGCGGTACAACTTGCTATACGCAGACCGCTGACTCTTATCACCTCCTCGTTACTCCTGGACATTCCTCCTCACTATAGCAGTGGTACAACTTGCCCTACGCAGACCACTGACTACCCTCACGTTTCCTTGTCCATCCAGTTCCTCGTGTACAGTTATCTACCTATTACCAGTGCTGCTAGTCATAGACTTTCCTTGAGCATTCTCTTATCACCTGCTGTCTCCTGTTCCGTGATCACCCCGCTACCAGAGTACCATATTACCAACTATACTGCTCTGGTAAGTCTATCATCTGGTGATCCCTGGGTAAAGACTCCTAGTGCCCGTGACAGATGCGCTGTTGCGGGGTAGTTGAACAAAATGAAGGAGCGCAGATACTTGTTCTACACACAACAATTCTCGACCTGATGGCAGCAGTATTTTGACCCTGTGTCTACTCAAACACTTTCCAAAAAGAGTGATAGCTCCAGGGAGTATAGCAAAGAGCATTACTGTCTGTACTATGAGAAACTCTATCAATAATAGCCCAGCATATCTAGCATGTTCCCCATAAGGAGAGTTGAAGTTGCCTGGGCCATGCAATTTCCCATGCACTTGAAGGAAAGAAGCATGTAATTTGCACTTCTTTGGAATAGAGGTAACTTTCAACCCTACTCTGAGGAAAGAATATACCCTCCATCTTTCCAAGATCAGAAAAATTTTAATGGCTCTCGAGAGTGGCAGACTGGCTGAATTCAAAAGCATGAATTTCAACGAGATGCATATTGACCTGGCCGGTAAGTTGGAAATCTTGTGTTTGATATATGCTTTTGACTTTTACCTTCGTCATTTACAAATCAGTTTCTTTTCAGAACCAATCCAGCTACAAAACGACAGGTCGGAAGAAGAGCAATCCCCTGTGACAGAGACATTTGGTCAAGTGTTTGGTAGACACTTCCACATCAGAATAGAGGTGGTGTAGGAACCTGGCAACATGGAACCAGTGCTCAGACAAGGCTTTCACCGGTCGGTGTAGCACACAATTTCGTTAGACAAAAGCACTTCACCTTCTCTGCATTTCATAATGAACCACTCTACTTCCTTCAGGTTGTAAATAAGTGCAGAGAAAAACCTGGGACAGAGAGAAGGTTCAAACTGTGAGAAACACATGATCAAGTTTATCTAAACATGCTGGGTGCCCGCTTTCTGAACCATCAGCACTGAAAGATTGGAACTGGTCAGGGGTGAAATTCTACAGAACCGCAAAATAGCTTTAAAGAGAGATCAAACTTGTTGAAACGATATGCAGCCATGGACCTCCATCGCTAGGTGTTGGTGTATGAGGGAACGTGGATATCCTCAGATGGCCTCAATACATGAAACTTTCCCCACCATGCACTCCATGTCAGTACTTTGAGCAAAGTCAAAACGTACATCTCAAGTGGTAAATCTGGTGAGAAACAGCTCCTACACATACCCATATGATTGTTCTGTTGACAGGGCATTAGGAAAGGGGTATAACTATGCGCCATGTTCCAGACATGGGTCCTCACAATGTAATAAACACAAGTATGTGTGTGTGTGTGTGTGTGTGTGTGTGTGTGTGTGTGTGTGTGTGTGTGTGTGTGTGTGTGTGTGTTGTAGCCTCTTACTGTATTTTGCTTTTTTAATACCTTCCTAGGAAATGTACAGTACCGGTCATGAGAAAAGGATAGAGATTAAGAAACGGAATAAGACAATTTCATAGCATCAAAATGTTTAATTGCCATAACATAAATATCATTTGTAAAAGATTAAGGGTTCAAAAATCGGCCACAGTCCACAATTTTCCTCACTTATAGCTTGTTAGGCATTAAAGCAAATGATACTTTTACTGATTCAGTCAGTAGTAGAAGCAGTACATGCTCAACTGGACTGGCTGTGATAGAGATGCATATGTCAATTTGTGTAGGTAGAGTAAGAGCAGTGGAGACAACTATTCCTCTGGATGCCCCTACCAGAGTTGTGTTGTTGAATAAAGCAGGGCATGCTGGGAAAGACATTTGCTTTCACTGTATAATTTTCTCTAGTATAAAAGTGATTTGCTGGATGGATACTTATTTTAATTGGAAAACTGCATCTGAAATCAGTGTTAGTAAATAACCCATACATACCCAGAGTTGTTGATGAGGTGAAATCTATTCTAGCTTTGTCTGACCATTGCACAATAAGTTACATGTGCAGGAGAAGTGTGAACGTGAGTAAGGCAATATTGGACACAGTGAAAGATAGTTCAGGACCTTGGACAGTAAATGAAAATCTGTTGGCAGTGTGTTATTATATTCTACATTAACCTTTTTTATTTCCTCCTCAACCTTCACAGTCATTTTTCAGTGCTGCCTCCTCCGGTTAGTGAAAGCAGGTCTGTTGGCCTTCTGGAAAAAAACAACAGTGTTTTAGAACAAAAAAATGAATATAGAGAAGGGGGAGTATTTTTTTTTACATTGCTAGGTTTCATATTTTTTCCATTTGCAGACAATTGCATAACTAATAACGAAGGCCCAAGTCTGCCCCTGGTGCATCTATATAATTCAATTCATTTTACAGCAGAAATGATTATATGTATCATGTTGCCCACCACACAGAACATTTAAAATTAGGTGTACGTGCATCAAGGCCCTGTTATGAAGGTTAGGCAGTGCTGTATGACTCATAGACCTTTTGGAAATAAATACAAATTAGACTTCCATTAATTGTGTATTGGATTGACTTGTGCAACATATCAGCCAGGAAGACAGTAATGAGGATGTGGGTGTAGAGGGTGAATTTCCCAGCTATCCACCTCAACATAAGCTAAGTAAATATAATACAATTTATTTTTGGAAGGGAAACACAAGTAACATTAGGAGAATAATTCAACACTTCCCTCTCCTTTCTTTGTCAGAACCTTTTCGCAAACCATGTACATGTCCTGTTCTAACTTTTTAAATATGTTTCGTTTTTTCCCCACTATCCAAAGTCGTGGATTATTGTGCCACCATACAAATAAACAACAATGAAGATTGCCTTTTATAGTCAACTGCTTCCTGGCACTGCTTACCCTTGCATTCCCTATGTGTGATTCAACCTTTTTTGCAGTCAGGTTTACTACTATCCTTTTCCTTTCACTGGAGTGAATGCTGCTCATGATGGTGATGATGGGTATGGCTTTCTCAGGGGTGATTTGGTTTTCGGGGCTGATACTGTAAGTAGCACTGCAGCATAGAGCCTGAAATTTCCTTTCTTATGTTAATAAGAAACAAGAACAAGAATTTAACAGTGATAATATTGCTATTGATGATCATGTATACCTTACACACTGCCTGAGGAGTGATGATGCTTTAGAGAATGTCATTGTTCAGCCGCATACAGTGAGGTTTCCCTGTTGCAATGTTTCTGCCTAGTTCATAGACCCCAGTCAAGTAGCAGATAGCAGGATCAAATTTTGTCATTCTGCTTTTTCCTTCTTTTTATCTATCATATCTTATTCAAGCATGAAAACACATTTAACCATTAAATAACCCCCTTTGGGCCATGCAGTGCACAGTTCTGAGCTTGACACATGCTTTTCAAATATGACATCAACGATTGCAGAATAAAAAATGGCTTCATGTAGCAGCGCCGGGGCCCTGGCTAGGGAAGGGTGTGCGGCTGCACTACCACATTTCACAAGGCTGTAGGTTATTACATTGTTATTACACTGTAGGATATGTACACTTATATGTGTCTAATGCAATGCTCTGTTCCATGTGGCTAGATGTATTATCAGTAGCAGCCACATAACCAGCACACCATAGGCTGTCATACTGTCCTCATCATCATTCCTGTGTTCCCACTAGAGAAAATGTTAAGTTATAAAACAGATGCTGCCCGGAGGCACTTAAATATAAGAACAGCACAGTAGCTAAGCCCTTGGCTAACACATTTCTCTTTTTCTAAAAGTAGTATCACAACACCGCTCAAAAGGATAGTCATCATTTTTGCTTTTTTGTATGAATTGCTTTGTGGTCCATGTTATACATGACCTTAGACAGAGAAAGTAGCTGTCCCTCTTCCCCCAATGTACTACAAATGACACTTATAATAACTGACACCACACCAAGTAGAGGAGAGAATATGGTTACAGAGGAGGGGCGTACCAGGCATCAACTGCCACCTAAAGGTCAAGAGAAATTGTGACTATAACCAAAACCAAGGGTTACGCATGCCATGCCCCACCAAAGCAGTCACTAGACCTACTGCATGGGTGTAATAATACAAACTGAGGGATGGGAATAACCTCAAGGACCACCACACCTGCCGGGTCCCAGGCACCCCCAAATAATAACCATACAGTCCCACCTTTCAAAGGCAAACCAATAAGCCGTCCTTCTTTTTACCACCGCAAAGATAACATTTCACACCTTACATTACCCATCTTTACTGCTTCCATTAATTGCATGCTAAAAATATCTCTGTCCACATCTGAGAGATGCACCCCATGCACTTATACAATACATGGACAAAAGTATTCGGACGCTTGACCATTACAACAACAGGGACTGTAATAACATTGTATTCAAATACATATACTTTAATATGTAGTTAGTCCCCTTTTGGAGTGATAACAACTTCCACTCTTGTTGGAAGGCTTTCCATAAGTTGTTGGAGTGTTTTTGTGGGAATTTGTGCCCATTCATTCTGTAGAGCATTTATGAGGTCAGGCACTGATGTTGGATGAGAAGGCCTGGCTCACAATCTCCATTCCAGTTCATCCCAAAGGTGTTCGATGAGGTTGAGGGCAGGGCTCTGTGTGGGCCAGTCAAGTTCTTCTACACCGAAGTCATCAAACCATGTCTTTGTAGTCCTTTGTAGCCCTTATGGAAAGCCTTCCAACAAGAGTGGAAGTTGTTATCGCTGCAAAAGGGGACTAACTCCATATTAAAGTATATGTATTTGAATAAAATGTTTTTAAAGTCCCTGTTGGTGTAATGGTCAAGCGTCCGAATACTTTTGTCCATGTATTGTATAAGTGCATGGGGTGCATCTCTCAGATGTGGACAGAGATATTTTTATCATGCAATTATTGGAAGTAGTAAAGATGGGTAATGTTAGGTGTGAAATGTTTTCTTTGCGGTGGTAAAAAGAAGGACGGCTTATTTGTGCACTGGGCCAAAATCATTTTGGAATAGAAAAGGCCCTTCCCCAAACTATTGCCACACAGTTGGAAGCATAGCATTGTCCAAAATTACTTGGTATACTGAAGCATTATGATTGTCCTTCACTGGAGATAAGGGGCCTAGTCTAAACCCTGTGAAACAGCCCCAAACCATTATCCCTCCTCCACCAAACGTCACAGTTGTCATAATGTAGTCAGGCAGGTAACATTCGCTCAATATCTTCCAAACTCAGATTTGCCCATCTGACTTCCAAACAGAGAAGCGTGGTTCGTCACTCCACAGAACACAGATCCGTTGCTCCACAGTCCAGTATCAATGTGCTTTACACCACTCCATGCAACAGTTGGCATTAATCTTGGTGATGTGAGGCTTGCATGGAGCTGCTCGGCAATGGAAACTCATTCCATTAAGCTCCCACCACACAGTTTTTGCACTTACATTAATGCCAGTGTAAGTTCGTAACTCTTCAGATATGGAATCAGCAGAGCGTTGATGACTTTAACGTACCATGCATCTTAGTAGTCGTTGACCCCGCTCTGTGATTTTACATGGTCTTGTGCTTCATGGCTGAGTTGCTGTTGTTCCTAAAAGCTTCCACTTTCTAATAATATAACTTACAGCTGACCGTGGAATATCCAGCAGGGATGAAACTTCACAAATATTCGATAAATGTTAAAAAAACAGCATTACCCTCCTCCAGTTCATATTAACCCTTGTCATGCCAGCATAAGGCTGGCCAGAGGAAAATCGGGGGGACAACTAGGGCAAGGTTCCTAAATAGTTAAATGTAAACCCTAGAGCTGGCTGGAGTAAGATGGGGAGAGAAACAATGTGGGGTTCCCACTATTTTCCTCTAACCAGCACTCGGGTTAGCCAGCCAAAGCAGGTGGCACCAGAGCAGGGAACTCTGCCATGATGACAACCAACCCCAAGCTGGTCAGCACAGGGCTGGATTCGCTAGGGAGTAGGGTCCGCAAAAAAATGTGTTTGACCCCCCCCTCTAGGAATACCCAGCCCAGTGCTGACAGATCTAGGACTCTTCCCACACCCCTGGGCAGTGGGTGTGGGGTCAAAAAGTTTGTGTAAATGAAGAAATGAAGAAATGTTGTGTAAATGAAGAAAAAATGTGTAAAGGGAGGCAAATGGCAACCTGTTGCATTTCTGCCTTCTTCAACAGACAGTTCTATATCTATACTTATGTGACGGACATGATTATGTTATGAGTGTGTTAAGGGCAGTGAGATGTTCACCTTTAGCATGCCTTTTTCCAATGAACTAGTTATGTTCACAGTACTTGGCTGCCCTCAGAACTTGAGCTCAGGTAGAAGCAATTGTTGTTCCAGTACTTGCCCGATGGAGTGGATAGAACACAGTAGAACTCAGAGCTAGACAAGTAAATGTTAATGCAGAGTAGTCTGGCACTAGTCTGATGGGGTGGACAGCCCACGTTAGTAGTTAGTGAGCAACCAAAATGTATTTGGCAGAAACTTACAACAGGCAGAAATTAGAAGTAGAGAAGACAACAGAATCCTTTAAACGAACCAGGGGTCAGCGCAGGTAAAGATATGAGAGCAAATCCATTTCAAAAAGCCAAGAGTCAAGAGTGAGGAAGACAGCAGAATCCTTAGAACAATCCAAGTTAAAATAGATCAGAATACAAAGCACACAAGGTCAAGCAGTAGCTATCACTGGCATTGGCATGGAGCCAGGAAGAGGTTTATAAAGGCAGCAGCAAGACCTGAAGGATGATTATCTGCAAGAGTATGGTAATAGTACAGCTGCCAGACTGGTAGCTTAAGAGAAGCTTGTTGCTATTTTCCTGGCAACCAACTGAACTGCAGGGTTGCAGTTGCAGAACTAATGCACAGCTGACAGCTCAGATAAAGAGGAGAGATCCTCTTTCTTAACATGGTAGATATAGGTTTATATGTGTAATATGTGTAATAATGGTGAATACAAGACAAAACAATATAGATAATGTTAGGGCAAGTATAGGTATAAGTATATTAAGTATCTAAGTATATATATATATATATATATATATATATATATACACTGTAAAAAAGGGTGGCATGTTGGAATGGTGTCATGGGCATTCTGGCATGAAATGCTGAGTTGGGGGGTAGTACACTTTTTAGTGCTTGAAGGTTTCCCTTCTTTTCATATGACAGTAGCATTGTGTTTGCACACCCACTTATAAGTACATGTGATCTGTGCGTCTATTATATCTACAATGCAGAAGATAATATTTCATATCATAATAGAGGAGATATCTATTCTCAAATGCCCAGACATGAGACATTTAGAGATTTTATCTCCTTCATGTACCATTGTGTCTACCTTTTAATATGTAATATTGTTAGCCACTAAAGCACACTTCTCAACAGTTTCACTTGGAATAAAATATAATTTTCCTGTCAGCATCTAATATGACTGCTAAAGGAAACACCCTTTAACTGTTTCTCAAATGTGTTTGTTTGGCAGATAAACACATTCATGCTGTGTTTTAATGATTGTTTTAGTGTTTGTGATATGCAGTTTAACATGCCTCTATATTATTTTGTATGCATGCAACCGAGGAGTGAGCGCTTGTCTTGCAGGCAAAAAATGTTTGCACACACTTTATGTGTCCATCTTTAACTGTTTATAAAAGCACATTTTTATGTAATTATTTTCTGGATCAGAAAAGCTGCAGTTGGGCTAGTTTGTATAATTTTCTAGACTCTAGTCACATTTGTTATTTTGTTAATAACATGATGTTGATTAGAGCCCCATTAATAATACATCATGATGAATTTATATGTCAGTTTCTCTGAATATATATAGATATTATTTTTTTATGGAAATAGTGCAATTTTCTAGCACTAACGAGCCTGCTAATTGATCTTGGTAAATTGAGAAACTTTACTGATTTCCCTTTATACAGTTTGATCAATAGTAAAGCACAATATTGATCAGTGTATTTTCTGTCAAGGCAATTAAATGCATCTAATTAGTTTTTTTTTTATTTTCCAATATTTATAACAATGCACTGAAATGGGACGGAGGAGGGCTACGTGAACCAACAACGTGACAGTTGCTTCCATTTAAGGAATTTATCACAACACAAGGAAGCAGTTACTTCATATTATTATTATTATTATTAATTTTTATTTATAGGGCGCCACTAGGTGTCCGTAGCGCCGTACAGGGACAAACAATTACAATACGAGGTGAGACAGCACCGCACATTAAACAATAAGCACAGTAAATCAGAAGCTCAAAGCACAGCTAGAGAGGGCAGGGGAGGGGAGCGGGAAGATCCGCATGTGATGGAGCCCAAGAGGGAGGGCGCGGATGACAGGGAGACCACCAGAGGGAAGAGGAGGGAGCGAGAGGGGACGGGAGGAGGAGGGTCCTCGAGGAGGAGGGCTAGGAAGCTGGAGAGCATAGTTAGAAGTGGTGGAAACAGGAGGAGAGATGGCCCTGCTCAAAAGAGCGTACAATCTAAGGGGTGGGGTAGACAGACAGAGAGACACAGGGGAGAGAGGGAGAGAAGGAGGAATGGAGGCAGATAAGGGAAGGGGGAATAAAAAATATATATTTCACTAATTGATTTAGTTAAGAAAAATTATATATGATGAAAGACAGCATGGACTTCTATGAGTTTCATTATTAATACTTAGCAAATACTGACTATTGTACTATTGGGCTGTTTTAAATGTTGCCTTGACTTTTATATGTTAATTCCATACAGGTGTGCTGTCCTTTAATTATCCTTTCAGCCCAACATAACTTGGTGCGCAGTGTGAAAAAAAATTATTTGTCAGGCATGAGATGCTGATTTAACATCAGGTGGCGCTTATATGAAAAACCATTGTAGAGATGCTTACATATTTCAAATCGGTTTGATATCTGATTGGGTTTGATCAATTAAGTGGACAGGAACATGGTCGCAGTATAATCAACAGTTTATACAAATTTGAATTTGTTATTCGAAATTTGCAGCTTGCGTTCACCATTTTCAGTTTACATTCGACATCTGCAGCTTGCTTTCGAGGTTCTGCTGCTCACATTCAAAGTTTGACGTTCACGTTTCAGGATTTCCGTTCACATTAAAATGAGTGTGCAATGACACTTGTCCATTATATACCAGAAAAAACACAGAACCCCAAATATTTGTTCACTGGTTTATTAAACATAAAATCTTATTTCCTGTTTCTTCATCTGTCAAAGTCAAAAGCAAAAATAATTCTTCTTTGTTGATTCATCCAATTCTTCTTTATTGATTCAATGTAGAAAAAATCTGAAAAAAAAGGAAAACAACAACTGGAAAATTACTTCAATCGAGAGTAACTGAGACTCCCCTTCACTGCCATCCAATCAAAAATGGCCAGAATGGGACCCAGACTCTCATTGGTTGGCAGTTAAGGGGTGTCCCGAGGAATAATGCATTGATCATTTGGAAGAAGTCGTTCATAGAGAATATGTGGGACACATTTTTATGATTTTTTTAAATGAATTTGAATTACATAAAAAGAAGAAAGAGGATTTTTTTTCTCTACTTAATAAAGCAGTGAGCATGGTTTTGGGGAGTTATTTATTCAATTAAAGTTTATTTTAAAATTGTGTACATGTGTTATTTATGTAATTTTCTCCTGTTCCTATTCCTAGGAGCACTTGGGTAGCAAATTTGCCACTCCAAGAGTCCCAATCTTTCTAGTTACCTTAGACCCCACAGCCCTGGAGAAGTTGGAGGAGGGAGGGAGAGCATGCAGTTATTGTATACCTATAGAGGTACTATCTTTGAGCTAATCAGCTTGGAACTGGTTTTCTCTATGGCAGAAGATCCTGTTCCAGTGAAAGCAGCCCAGGTGGTCTATTTGAGGATTTGGGGAGGGGACATGATGTCTTTTAATGAATTGTTTATTGTATTACACATGGTACTGTGTGTGAAATGTTTTGTTTCATGTCCCTCCGCACATCATTGCTTGCATAAACGTAAAGACTTGCACTGACAAGTGGTCCACAACTCACTTATGTGTGTGACAAAGTCATTGTAACTGTCTTACATGGCCAGGCACACATAGAAGGGACACAGCGACCACATGTTCACAGCAAGACAAAAACTAGAGTGGTACCTAGGCCATCCAGAGGATGCACTATGTATTGCCATTCGTCAGGCAGGTGACAGCATGGCACATGAAGATATCAAGCTCTGTCTTGTGCAACAGAAGGGTTCTTGCTTAAACTTAATGATAGTTAGAAGATGACAAATCTGTACCTCCTAAGAAAGCATACCCAAATGGTAAATCTTCTGAGTCGAGTTTGCATGTTATCCCAATGTTTGCATGAGTTTGCTCCCGATACTCTGGTTTCTTCCAAGACTCCAAAAACATTCTAGAAGGTTAAATGGCTGCTGGCAAAATGAAACATACTCTGAGTGTGTTAGGGAAATTAAACTGAAAAACTGAGAGAGAAAATGAAAGAAATAATGAGGTGCACTGAAGCTCGCTAAGATGTCACCAATTCAGAGAGTGGGTTCAGAAATAACTTAAAATATAACTTTTATTTAGTCCACTAAAACAGCAAGATATATAAAATATCAAAAGTTAAAACCAATGTATAATTAAAACTAACTGGATGCATGCCTAGCTATATATAATAAAGGAGAACCATGGATGGATAACCGCTATAATAAGCCTCCTTCAATTGTATATAGAGTAGTGGAGAAAAATCCTGATACAAAACCAGACAGCCTTTCTATCTGGATAATCATAAACCACCAAACTAAATGATGTGTGGCTATTGTTGTTAATCAAGTGGAGGAACAGCACCCGGCTCAATCAAATTATGGGGGGGGGTGTATTGCTGACTACCTCAACACTGCTCCACTAACTCTGGGCTTAATTGAGCAAATTCACAAGTTCATGGGAAAGACCTCCATTCAAAATTAAAGCAATAGGCAAAAAGCATCCAGTGAAACACCGACGTGCGTTTCGCTGGATATGCTTAGTCGTGGAAATTAAACTGTAAGCACTAACGGGGCAGGTACTTATGTGAAAGACAAATATTCTTTGTATGGGGCTGTAGAATAGGTGGCACTATATAAATTGAGGATGATGATGATGATGATGATGATTGCTCTGCATATTAAACCACATTTCAGTTTTCATTTTTATAGTAACCAATCAGTGGGTAAGGAGATAACAGAAGGTAATACAGAGACCATTTTGCAAAAAATACGGATACATCACATTATTGTTTTAAAACATAGAAAAAGTAATTCACAAAGGCTGCTAAGTAGGAGCCTGCAGTGCCATGAATTGCACCCACAAAAGACTTGTTTTGTTTTATCCTTAATGGTGGCAGAAATCATGCCTTGCTCAATACTCTCAGTGGAACATTATTTATACCTTCCAGATGCACTTTATTTTGGAAAATGCCTTTACAGACATCATTCTTCTGTAGAAATAAAAACATTGAAATGTACATTTTGAGAGTGTTCACCCCTAATAAGGAATGTCTGATGTGATCAATGTGGTTCCAATGTACAAAAAGATTTCATAGTAAAAACTAACAAAGTAAAACAAAATGCAAGAAAGTATAACCTATACATTATGCTGCACACTGGATCAAGTAACAGCTCTTCAATTCTGAAGTCAGCTTGGTGAGCAAGAGAGATAGATACTGGACCAGTGCCTGTTTATGTACAACTTGTGCTGAAAGAAAATAGTGATGGTGTCACAATGTACACATAGATAACCCTAAAAACATTCTTCATTGGTTCGGGATTTAGGTTAGTCACAATGTCTTTCCAATGGTGGGAGCAACTAATTCCAACAAGTTCCAGTTTAAACTAACCAATCGACAAGGTATTTTTGAGAAATAATATTATACTAATCATAACTAGCGACCACAATGTGCGATTACTTCTGCGATGATACTGGATTCCTGCTGGGGAAATGTGGATTAATTTAAGACCAAGCACAATACATTTCTTAAGACCTGAACCATAAATATCTTTAAAAATAAAAAAATGTGAGTTGGAGACTTTATTAAAAGTGAACTATTTATAAATGTAGGTGTCAATGTATATGTATTTCGTTTGTTTACCTATGCAATTGCGTAATTAACCCTGGTATGTCATAGCATACTAATCGCAATCGCACAGAAAACTATTACAATCTATATTTATTAATTAAGAATGACTTCATCCAATTATTCGACTTCCACAGTTACTATGAAGTAGGCTCAGTTAATATGATGAGATACAGAGTGCCTCTGTGGGGGATAGCATAGCGCCGGAAGGAATATTCTACATCTGTATGATTCTGATTATAAATGAAATATATGAGGCACAACTGAAAAACAGTTTAAGACAAAAAATGGAAAAGATTAAACTAATAAAGGAGTGGTCTTAAAGTGATAGTAAGCAGAATTTAGAAGGGAAGTTTGTAATCCTTTTACCTTACACATTTCCATGCGGTCCTGCAATCCCGCACAAGTAGCGATTTTATGGGGGCAACTTCTAAAAGCAGAAAGTAGTGAAGTACATTCACAGGGCAATATAATCTTGGGACCACATAAAATCCATGATTGAGACAACTCCAATTCTTTAGTTTCTGGACCCTGTGTAACAAGTCAATGAGGAGTCCTCTTTGAAGTTTTATACTTGACAGTTCCTGAACATCTCTGCAGTTTTCAAGTTAGACTAGATGGAATCCAGATTGAAGAGTTACACAGGGCAAGATAAGTTGAATCAGTTATGGATAGCAATGCAGAAATTATTTGAGGTACCTCATTAGATGCAAGTAGTATCCCTCTGGTCAGGGGCTGAATTTATTCTGTTTTCCAGTCCATAGAAGATTTGAATATCACACTCTGTCTAATACTTCTACATTGATATGTACAGTCATTGGAAAATGGTGCATTGAATTATTTACAGTACTGTATATTGAGTAGAGATGCTCACTGATCCCCGTGTACTGGCTTTGGTTTTGGATCTGGATTAACTTCGTGTTTTGGTTTTGGTTTTGGCAAAACCGCCCTTGCGTGTTTTGGTTTTGGTTTTGGATCCCAAATTTTTTCTAAAATCCCTATTTTGTTGCTAAAATCACATATTTTTTTCCCCCCTACATTACTATTAACCTCAATAACACAAATTTCAAGTCATTTGCAAGTTCAATGTTATTTTCATACACTTTCAAACAAACACTGCAGATTTAGAAGACCAAGCCTGCCAGACCTATTATTTCTATTTCAGCAATGACAATTAGCAATGGAGCTCTCCTGAATATCAATGAAGACTTTGATGAACACTGCTACCCCACCTCTTTTTTTTCTACCTATGACGCTGCCGAACTGCATTAGAGACTACCATGAACTGTGCTACCCCTTCTCTGTCCCTCTGTGAAATGGCGCTGTATCGCCGGGGAGGGCAGTACTTATAGAATCCAAAGCTTGCGAGATCCGAGATCTGACGACATAACAATGACGTTTTGCCATGTTTTCAATCCCGAGGGCGCATGAAAGTACTGAGCTGGCTCGGCTCGGTACTCGGATCTGCTAGGTTCAGGTGTGTTCGGTTCTCAGGGATCCGAGCCTGAGCATCTCTAATATTGAGTTAAACAGAGTGACAATGCCCATGTCGATATGCTAATCGGTTCATTACCTTTCTGTTAAAAGGGCAGAATAGTAAGCAGAGATTAAATATCTACAAGGTGGAAATAACAGTTACCAAGAGTACTGCAGGATTGTGTTCGAAGGGGGTTGTATAGCTGAATACAATAGGCTGGAAAAAAGGGTTATAGTGTTTATAAGTAAAATAATTATACTATATATTTTAATGAGTACCTGTCACAGTCACTAGAGTTCTTGACCCAGAGTTCTGCTAGTTGTTATCACTGTTCTTGAGGCGCGGAGTCTAATGCAGCAGCTGGTCTTCTACAGGGACCCCCACAAGAGGGTTTGGGTTTTTGCGGCGTCACTGCGCAGGTCACGGCCCTCAAGAGAGTGCAGCAGAACAACGAAATACAGCCTAGATATAAAAGTAGATACCTAGAAGATATGCGAGAATATACAGGAGAGCAGGTATGTATGACAATTGTAGCTAACAGCTGTCCGACCAGAAGGAGAAATATAACAGATGCTTTGGAACGATCAGTCGGAGGCAAGGTTATCACAGATGTGGCTATGAGGTGTCTGCCCAACAAGTGAGGTATAGCGCTGGCTATGGATATCAGCCAGAGGTAGGTTTACCACCTATGAGGTTGAGAGATAGCCAGCTAGTACATAGAGGAACGATGGTACACAAAACTCCAGTGGAGACAGGTTTACCACGGATATGGCTGAGAAGTATCCGGCCAACAGGTGAGAAGCAGCGATCACTACAGCATTCAGCGGGAGGCAGGTTTTACCACGGATGTGGCTGAGAAGTATCAGCAACTACAGGAACGGAGTACACAGCTGACACAGGGAGGTGAGAATCAAGAACAGACAATCAAGGAGAGGTCAGAGGTGCTTTAAATAGGGAGAAGGCTAATGGATAGCCAATACCAAAAAGGGAAAGGTTATAAAGGACCCTCTTGGTCTGCACATGCGCAGAAACATAGTCAAGATGGCGGACGGCCACGGCGCAGCACAGGCACCGGCAGAGGGGCGAGTGGCCCGATTCTAGGTCTAGAAGTCCGGTGAGTGACAGTACCCCCAATTGCTACACACAAATATATAAAATAAAAATTAGGACCCCTTTGTCTTATTAATTTGATGGGCTGCTCTGAATTATAAGTTTTAAATGAATGGCTTCATGAAAATGTAACTAATTGGTCAATGGTGAAGTCTAATTTGCAGAATAAATTGTGAAACTCTTTCTTTTCTGTATCATGTACATTTCCTACCAAACAAGAGTCAACTAATGATGCTGGAAACCAAAACATTTTGCATGGGTGAGTTTACAATAATTTCTATCCATTAATTGCTTGTTTAATATTTAAATGAATGTAATCCACTAGTATTTTATGTTTGTGGCATGAACTATAGATAAAGGGTTGCTTAGCTCCTCAAAGTTGTGGTGGGGATGAAATATGTTTTGTTCTGAGGGGAGAATCTGGTTAGATCAGGATCTCCCTTGTAGAACATGTGCCAGTTATAGGAATGCACCTCATATGGCACCCACATACAAAGAATATAGGGTGGTTTAGTGGTTAGCACTTCTGCATTCCAGCACTGGGGTCATGAGTTTAATTCCTGACCATGGCCTGTGTGGAGTTCGTATGTTTCTTCTCACGCTTCAAAAACATACTAGTAGGTTAATTGTCTGCTATCAAATTGACCCTAGTCTGTGTGTATGTTATTAAATTTAGACTGTAAGCTCCAATGGCAAGGGACTAATGTGAGTGAGTTCTCTGTACAGCACTGCAGAATTAGTGGTGCTATATAAATAAATGATGATGGTGAAAGAAGATATTTGTCTGATGGGAAGAAACTCATTTTGAGAACAGGGATGGTCATTCCTGGTTTAGCAAGTGACATCTTTGCTCCGGCAAAAAACCCTAAAATTTACATGTCATTTGAAGTTCCAGCATAGACCACTACATCCAATAGATCACCTTTTGCATCAGCCAGACACAATATATACAGTAAAACTCTGGAGACATGTGGCTTAAAGACAAAAATGAGGATTAAATGGCTGAAACAAGCTATAGTATATCATATCGGAATTATTTTTAAAGTTTTAAATAACTTAATGGGTGGTAAGCATGGGTGGGTAAGAGTTTGAAGTGACATTTTACTTTTTCTACCATGTTCGTTCCCTAATATCCACAATTCTGCAAGTCTTTACACAGAAGCATATGTCAATAAAGCCACAATATGGTTGTCCACCATGCTACATATAATTACAATACAGCACTTGCATTGATGATTTAAGAAAGAATAAGAAGTACATGTGGTGTTGGTAAGAGTGACAAAGGCCTGGTTAAAAAGGAAATTGAGACAGACTCAGTCATCAAACTGCTCTAGAGCAGAGAGATTGCAGTCAGTGAAAAAACATAAAAAACAAATAGTGATGTTCCACCTTGTTATTCACCTAAGGTGGCGGCCACAGTATATCCGAGAGTGCAGACAGACTGCACAGGATATATATAGTAGAAATCACCAAGTACGACACTGCTCAGTCCAGGATTCTTAAGCAGTAGCTGTTTTATTTCAGTATAAAACAGCATAAACAGCATCACACATACAGTAGCAATCCCATGAATTCCTGATACTCTACCTTAGCCCACAATCCCTCACTATTGTCCGGCCAATATTTGGCATCGGAAGCCTTGTACACCAGATCCCACAATCCTTTTATACACACACACCACAGCAATCACACCCATACCGTGTACCTGTGTGTGAACTCCTTTATCCAGGTAAAAGCAGGATCATTAACCCTGTCTGTACTTCTCCCTGCAGGACAGGTCCAATTCTGGTTACCTTTTACACATACCCTTCTCTTAAGCTTTGCCATACTTGGCAAAAAATTTCCTTTTTCCAACTCCCCCTCATTTGGCCTCACCAAACCAGGTGAATCAGCCGACCTGGGAATCATATCTCTCCACGACAGGGCTTCAGCATTATTATGCAAAACCCCTGGCCTATTTTCCACCTTAAAGCTAAAGGGTTGTAACCCTAGGAACCAACGTGTGACCCTGGCTTTCACATTCTTATTTGTGTGCATCTACTGTAATGGGGCGTGGTCGGTGACCATAGTGAAATCCCTACCGAGTAGGTAGTACTGAAGTGCCTCTAATGCCCACTTAATGGCCATACACTCCTGTTCCACTGTGGCATATCTCTTTTCTCTCAGGAGGAGTTTATGGCTAAGGAAAAGAACCGGTCTCCCCTCATTCTTCACCCTCTGGGACAATACTGCACCTAGAACTGTTGCAGAAGCATCTGTCTGGAGGAAGAATCACTCCCTAATGTTAGGTGCTTGTAGAACTTGTGCAGTGCACAAGGCTTCTTTCAAGTCTTTCCAGGCAGCTTCTGAAGACTCAGACCAAACTAATTTGTCCGGGTTATTCTATTTAAGAAATTCAGTTAATAGGGGGGCTCAGGTACCAAAATTTTGAATAAACCGTCGGTAGTACCCAACCAACCCCAGGAAAGTCCATAGCTGAGACTTTCTCTCTGGTTTAGAAGATGTGCACAAAGATAAACTAATGTCCAATTCCTCACATCCTTTACCTCATTCACCTGGGGTTTTACTTTTCTCTGACCGACAACATAACCTAGATACTTAGCCTCTGCCATGACTAGCACACACTTCAAGGGGTTCGCCGTAAGGCTGTGACGCCTTAATGACTTCAAAATCGCCTCCACCTTGGGTAGATGGGACTCCCATTCTTGACTGTGGATGACTATGTCATCAAGGTGAGCAGTGGCGTATTCCTTGTCAGGCTTCAACAGTTTTTCCATCGCCCGCTGGAATGTGCCTGGCGCCCCATGCAGGCCAAACGGCAATACCTTGTGCTGAGACAGCCCTTCAGGTGTTAAAAGGCTGTTTTAAGTTTGGCCGAGACAGTGAGTGGTATCTGCCAGGGGTGGGGTACGGGTTAACGGCTATGGGAAAGCCGACAGTTTTAAACAAAGCCACAATAACAATTGCTATAAGAGCAATAATAATAATAAAAAGTCTACTTACAATATAACAGATAATACGTTTTCACAAAGGTTTCAATGGGCGACCAGTGTAAGATCCAAATGGGGTAATTAGCTACAGTATGAAATAACGTCGTTTAGCATAGACAGAATGAAAATGCCAGTTTTAAAGCAGCAATACTCGGACTCCACATATGTACTGCATTAAACATGGCGTGGGTTGTGGATATCACAAACAGATCCAATATGTAGTGTATTCCTTTGTCACTCCAGGAGGAGAGATTTAGGTATGTAGTGGATAGGGATAGGGTGGTATGTGTATACCCAGGTAGGACAGAGACTCTTTCACCAACGCTTCCACTTTCTAATAATATCAGTTACAGTTAACCATGGAATTTCCAGCAGGGATGAAATATCACTAACCATCTTATTGCAAAGGTGGCGTCCTATCACAGTACCACGCTTGAAGTTACCAAGCCCTTCAGAGCAACCCATTTGCAAATGGAGACTGCATGGCTAGGTGCTTGATTTAATACACCTCTGCAACGGAGTGTGTATGTATATCCAAGAGGAAATGCACTCAAATCACATAATTTAAACCGTGCGCAGTCCATAAAAATAAAAATAAATCCATGGATGTTCAGTGTATATGAACAGACCAGCACAGGCTTAGAAAAAAATATCAAAACATTTAATGAAGTATAAAATACTTTATTCTGAAACGTAATAATAGAACTCTTCCATAATGATAAATTGGAAACATAAATACAGAGTCCCACAACACATAATTTTTTTCTATTTAAGATGAACCCAATCTGCAAGCTTTATATTTATGTTTAATAGACATATAGTTGATCAGCTACTCAGCCGATCCTTTACATTTTGTTATAAAATATACTAAGAGAATAGCAACTTTAGGTGAACAGCTGCTGAGCTAAATAGTTATATTGAGAAATAATACCTCATGTCTTTTGTCCCTTTTTTTTTAGGTCATATTATAGGATATATCACATTTGAGATTTTTACCAGTTACAAGTTGACTGTTTTATATATAATGCTGGCAGTCAATTGCCCAAGCTGCCAGATTTTTGTGCTATTCAGCTGTGATCCACTGGTTAAAGACTTCTCTGACCTTTGTTC
Organism: Mixophyes fleayi; assembly: GCF_038048845.1. Taxonomy (NCBI): domain Eukaryota; kingdom Metazoa; phylum Chordata; class Amphibia; order Anura; family Limnodynastidae; genus Mixophyes; species Mixophyes fleayi. Next base: position 61,290,308 of record NC_134404.1, on the reverse strand, counting down.
TGGCTATGGAAATTCCAGGGTACATCTGTAATATCTACACCACTCCTCACCATAGGCATCCTTACTACAGTCCTTCAGGATCAAACTTCCTTGTATTAAGGAAGTACATGAAACAAACAAACAAACAATTTTACTTGGCTCTTGTTGTAGTTAAATTACAGGAAGACACAACAAGGTGCAGACCCTGCTTCTAACATTCTTGAAGAATGTTGCATCTAATATTCAGGGTAGAACCCAGTGTCATGCACCAGACTTAGTAAGGTGGCTGCTGGAGTACAACTAATTTCTCTGGGACTTCTTCATGGTACTACAGTGTCTTCTTTTTACCTGATGGCTGCCATCTTGGAAGTGCACGTCCACGTGAACTCTTTTAGCTGCGGTCACATGACCACTCACGACTTCTCCATGCCCCATGAATGTTTTGATACTGTATCTATTTGTTGCCACAGTTCCCTTACTAGCATCTGTTGTCAATCCACAATCCTCCACACTTAGACTACTCCTAAAGCACAACCCAGGGGCCACAACCTGTGTGGCATGCCCCACAAAACCCACACCTCTTGGCGTCATATTAGAATACGCGGTTTGGATGTGGGTAGTGCCAGCTTAAGCTAGTCTTAGGATCTCAAGCGTTGGTTACTTACCTCAAGGAATTGAGGATTATATTGACAGTCCGGGCTCAATGTCTGCCTAGGGTGATGCCCAATCAGGGACCCTCCACTCTGTCTTTATGTACTCACTATATATATTCGGTTTAGCACAAATTACATTTCATTACAAGCTAGAATATACATATGATTGCTGATAACACTGCAGCACCGTTTGCAAACTTACACTGCTAAAATTCATCAATTGGGCTATGACACTATAATCAGTCTGCAGCCCTACAACAGGAATAATAAGACAAAACTGTTTACCATGAACTGAACTGAAATAAATATTTAGAAGGGTTCTCTAATTCAGAATAAATATTATTTATCATCCACACATTTCTGTTCACCCCTTAATTTGTAGATACCTAACCCAAGATCCATACCATTTAGCTCAATGACCCTAGTCTGCATGGACATGGATTTAATGGATCTCCAGACAGTTTCGATGCAGCTAATATACTGCAATCTGACATATCTGATAGTCCTAGGTTTCAAGATATTGTGACACATTAAAGTGGTATGGGCAAATACATTTTAAATTGGAAACCCCTTTTAATTTAAACATGTATAATTTCCTAAAGGCCCCTTCAATAGAACAAGAACTAAAAACATGATATTTCTTTACCAACATTTAAATTCAATTTCATGCCTGGAATGTATAATAATTAATGCATTTAATTCAAAAGACATTTCTCCAATGATTGCCTTCCCTGTCTATCACACAAAGACAGCAATGGGGTTTCTTTGTGATCTGGCTGTTGAACCATTCACCAGTAAAGGGGTTAAATGAGAAATGTGGAGTACATTAACACCCAGAACGAGGTGATTATCTTCCAACCGAGAGTATATACCTTCAGTGTGAAGTGATTTCATTTGTCTGTAACAAGCATATCCTTCTATAGAATTGGAAAGACGGTAGCGAGGCTTATCAGACTGTGAGATCATGGGAATCAGGAATATTACATTCCTTTTTTTCTATTATTGCAATAAATAAAGATTTTTTTGGTTTACTTGTTTGTGAAAACCTGTTTTCCATATCTTTGTTCTAGATAATATTCACGATTTGTATAACAGAAAGGCAATATACACCCCTATGGTATATTAATGTACTTCAAAAAATAGCTTATTTTATAGACAAAATTAAAACAAGTACTGTAATATATGCTCACCAATCAGATATTAGTTTTCATTACATTGCACACATTAGACTTCTAAAAGCTGGTATCTGATTGGTTTATATGGGTTACTGTATAGTATTGCTTGTTTCATCATCTGATACGATTAATGTGGTTTAATGCACAAAGAAATTTATTATAAAAATATAGCCGAATGAGACTGGGGCTGCTTCAGTGGCCTTGTTTTATACAATTTCAGTTAACAAAAAAACAGTGATGATGTCACAATGTGCACAAAGATAAGCTAAGGTCTTTCTTCATTGGTTCAGGGTGTCCAGTACAGTGCAGACCATAGGTCAGTTCAAAGGATTTCTCTCCAAAGGCCATTTCTTTAGGAGGGAACCGGCCAAAATTGGTTTGAACTAACCTTTTTTTTTTACAAAGTATTTTTGAGTATGAACATTATACTAATTATAGCTGGCTATCGCTATGTGCGATTGCTTCTCCAAACTTACCAGATTCCTGCTGTTATAAAGTAAATTAATATAAGACCAAACACCATACATTTCTTATGACCGTCTTACTAATAAAATTATGAGTTGGAACTTTATTAAAAATGAACTATTTACAAATGTACATGTGAGTGTAAGTGTATTTGCTGTGTTTTCCTATGTAACTGCGTATTAATTATTAGTACACTGGTGCGTACTAATCACAATCACACAGGATTCGATAATAACCAATATTTATTAATTTAAAGTGACTTCATCCAATTATTCAACTTCGACACCCTTATAAGCACTTCTATGCTATAAGGAACAAACACACAGAGAGATCCCCCAGCACACTGCTATAGCGAGCAACAGATCTGCCATTTCTACAGTAGATAAAAATGTAAACATTTTAGTTGCACACACTTCTATGCTATGCTGTCTCTCGATGCACATAAAGTGCTATCCCAATGTAATTAATATATAGATAATAGTATATCACACTTGTTTCTCTCAATGATACCAAACCTTCATCTACCCCTCAATCTACCTCCTCCGTATGATGGGCTCCAGTTGTATATAAAAAATAAAAAATGTGAAAACTAATATAATGTAATATTTCATTTGATAAAGATTACTCCCTCTAAGTGCATATTAAAATATCAGAATAAACTTCATACCACAGTGGCCTAGTGGTTAGCACTTCTGCCTCACAGCACTGGGGTCATGAGTTCGATTCCCGACCATGACCTTATCTGTGTGGAGCTTGTATGTTCTCCCTGTGTTTGCGTGGGTTTCCTCTGGGTGCTCCGGTTTCCTCCCACACTCCAAAAACATACTGGTAGGTTAATTGGCTGCTATCAAAAATTGACCCTAGTCTCTGTCTGTCTGTCTCCCTCTTTGTCTGTCTGTGTCCGAGTCTGTGTGCAATTGTGTGTGCATATATTAGGGAATTTAGACTGTAAGCTCCATTGGGGCAGGGACTGATGTGAATGAGTTCTCTGTACAGCGCTGCAGAATTAGTGGCGCTATATAAATAAATGATGATGATAATGATGATGATGATGATGAAAGTGTGCGTGTCTGAACCTCAGTTGAGATAACACCATAATATTAAAAAATATTTGTAAAATAGAACCCTAACCCCTACACCTCTAAAGACTAGACTCACTGCTTAAGTCTGATGCTATCCAAAGCTTTAGACTAGATTTATTAAACATAATTTATAAAACAGCGAAATGTAAATCCCAAACAGCAATGATGGTTTGGGTGTGCACTCATTTATACACGAAGCACACGGGTTACCTTGTTAAGTGCTCTGCAATGTCTGGTGGCAGAAACTATTAAAATGCAAGTAAAAATACATATGAATCACATTGCATGAGCAATTAATATGCTAGTGTCCAATTGATATGTATTTGGTATGTGGTTAGATGGATAAGTGTTTTCAACCAGTGTTTTCTAAGCATGCATTGCAAAACAACGGAAGTTGTTATCAGAAAAACATCACATTGTATTTGCAATGTGCTCCCACTGAGATGAATGTGAGATTTGACCTATGGTAGGCCTACAAATTTTTTAAGCTGGTTATCATATTCTCGAGTTGTACAAGTAAACATCTGTTCTCTATGGAGATGCTCAGGCTTGGTTCCCCGGGAACCAAACACACCCGAACTTAGCAGAGCCGAGCGCGCGCCCTTGGAATTGAAAACAAGGCAAAACGTCATCGGATTTTGGAAGCTTTGGATCCTATAAGTACCGCCCTCCACAGCGATCCAGCACCATTTCACAGATGGACACAGAAGGGGTAGCACAGTTCTTTGCAGTCTCTACTGCAGTTGGGCAGCGTCATAGGTAGAAAAAAAAGAGGAGGGGTAGCAGTGTTCTTCAAAGTCTCCAGTGACATTCAGGAGAGCTCCTTTGCTCCATTCCTAATTGTCATTGCTGAAATCGAAATAATAGGTCTGACAGGCTTGGTCTTCTAAATCTGAAGTCACATTGTACTGTGTTATACAGGTAACATACAAGGAGGAGAGCTCCATTGCTGCATTGCTAATTGTTATTGCTGAAATAGAAATAATAGGTCTGGCAGGCTTGGTCTTCAAAATCTGCTGTATTTGTTTGAAAGTGTGTGAAAATAATATTGTGACCTGTGAGGTGGTCAAAATTGACTGCAAATGACTTGAAATTAGTGTTATTGAGGTTAATAATAATGTAGAGGGGGAAAAAGCAAAAATATGTGATTTTAGCAAAAAAATATAGGGCTTTTCGGAAAAAAAAATCAGGATCCAAAACCAAAACACGGGGGTCAGTGAACATCTCTTGTTCTCTACCTCACCAATAGTCATAATAAACCAGATCTTTTAGCTCCTGCACAATTCCAATTTCAATTCCCACTTCACCCTTCTTAATAATGTCTACAATGCATTAGATTACCCTTTCATTTCATAAATTGTGATATCTTTTTAAAGACACATGTAAAGAATTAACTCATTGCAGCCTACAATCCACCATTTAGCCCTTCCAGCTATGGAAATTGTATGTAAAATTCTGCTTTGATTTCCTTTCCTGAAAGATTAAAGACAGCTCACAGTTCACACAATGAATTCCCTTTTTGTCAGTCTGCTCAGCTACAGTTAAACCAATTTCTCCCTCACAAAAAAAATGACATCCGCGTCAAGTTTTCATTACACTTCTACTTGACTTTCACCTTCTGAAAGAAAAGAGCATTTCAAATCGTAATTCTGTTGGGGCTATCAAACTTTACAAAGGTAGGAGAAGCTAAGAGGAACATGGACATCACATAAGCACTGCAGGGCACATGTACTAAGGGAAACCACAGCAACTTTAAAACAAAGTATGACAGCTTAGTAAAGGGATTTTGAAATGATGCTCTGGAAGATCTATGGTTTTCAAGGAGCAGCACCAGACGAGGTATGTAATATTGGGAAGGGAGATAGACAGGAGGGAATGTGTGGGGGTGAATGAAAGAAGGGTGGGCGGTAAAGAAGGAAGATGAGGGTGGCAAGAGTGGGGGCCCAGCATCAAGGGCACCTCATTATATGCAGGCCCCACTGACCCCTATACCTGGGAGGTGAGTGCATCTCATTTTAACTGTATTTTAATGGTGTTTAAAGCATATAGGTCAGTGGAGGACCTGCATACAATGAGGTGCCCTTGATGCTGGGAGGCAAGATTAAATGTTTTGATCAAAATATGAACTAATACCTCATGTTTTCATTTTACTAGATACACACAGATATGCTGTGTTAAGGATAAGCGCTGTCATTTATATTGCCATGCACCTGGTACCATATACAATATGGGATATACCCAGCACAGGTTTATTTGTTCTCTATATTACATTTCATCCAAATCCATCCAGTGGAAGGCCAGAACAGACTCCCTGGGTCAAAGTTCTGCCCAGCATACACCAACAGGAGATCCAACCGGGACCTCAACCCCCTAGTATGTCTTCTGCGATCCAATGTTACCAGTCGGTTAAGTTTTTGTCCAAATGCATTCAGTGGAAGGCTCAGAACAGGCTCCCCAGGTCAAAGTTCTTCCCAGCGCACACCAACAAGAAGTCCGACCAGGACCCTAACCCCCCTAAAACCTGTCTGGGATCCAGTTGGACCACCTTGTGTTGGTTTCATCTGAATTGGTGCAGGGGTGTCCAAATGCAGGCTCAGAACAGGCTCCCTGGGTCAAAGTTGTGCCCAACATAAACCAAAGGTAGTTGGGCAAGTTTGTATTAATTTCTAGACTCTAGCACATTTGTCATTTTGTTAATATCATGCTGTTAACAAGAGACCCATTAAAAATACATAATGATTAATTTATATGTGATTTCCTCTGAATAAATATAGATATTACTTTTTATAGAAATATAATATTCCTAGTGTATGAACCCTACTTTGCTAAAAAATAAAAACATGAGCTCCCTCACATTTCTGTGGATATGTCTGATTTGATGACATTGAAATTGCCCATGGAACATTGCAAATGAAGAAATGCTCCACAAATTAGACCGAAAACCAGTTCTTGGTTTAGGACCCTTTGACTGTTGCAGTTAAACAAGACAGTCGCTAAAGAAGCAGTGTCCTCTGCTTAGTATTCATTACTGCTCACACACAGCCAGTGTGCATTCAAGGGATAATAAATGATTTTCCTTGCCGAAGGTTGTTTATCATGGAAAACGAGCTTGCTGGTGATGCAAATAGAAAAAAATAAAATTAGATTTTTCCTTTCCCTTCTCTCTTTCATGGAATGAAACTAAACTGTCTTTCCTTTTTCTCCCCAAAAAAACAACATCCTTATGGCCCCAACCCTCAAAAATTATTTCAAAGTTGAAAAACATTGCATCATGAAAAGATAATTTTTTGATTAAGGTCAAAATATTGATTTTAGCATAAATGCAGTATAAATTTAATCTGAGGGGAAGCACTCTGAACTCTTTCTGCTATAGTTTCTAGAATGCTTATGTCTGTTTTAGCTATGTACACATATCCATAGTTCAGTATGTGCATCTAACATATAGTGAAAGGCTTCTTTAATAAAGTCAACACAACTAAGAGTGATACACTGTGAGCACTCATTTGCTTGTCACTTACTACACAGAATTTCTGCTTACAAAAAACCCTTTATATGTTTTCATTTATCTGGAAGTATAAATGTAGCTTGGACATTACTATAAAAATGTTATATGGGGATAAGTGGTCTTCTAAGAGGATTATCCAAGGAAATTTCCATACAACACTGGTCCCTTTACCAACACTACTGTACACAGGCTGTAACTCACTTTATCTGGATTATGTAATAAAATGCCTAGCGGTTGATATTATTACCATAAAACTTTACCTTAACCTTAACACTTATACTATGTAATAAGAGGCACCACACCGACATGTTGGCAAATAAACTTTGCTTATTGAATTAACCATGCACTGATATGGTGGAGGGGGAAAACTGTACTCCCCCTTGGCTAGTAATTAGGATGTGCTCAGGACATCCGTTTTTATCCGATATATTACCTAAGCGCACCATTGTAGTGTATCCTTAAACTGGGACAGTATTGCCCAGGCATTCTGGGGTAATCATAACGCACTGAAAGCCAGCCCCCAGGGGCTGTACTTGCACTGAACCTAAGCAAATTCTTTGAAGGGAATGGGTTACAAATGCCTCACTACCATCAATGTGTGCTTTATCAACCTTGCATATCACCTGTACAGTGTTCTCCTGCCATGCCAAAAGCTGCACCAGCCTCAGGACTCCAGTCCCGGCATGGATCTTGCGCACCAAGTGGTTCCACATACCTCCGGGGATAGAAGAGCACATACGTATCATACCTCGACCTGCACACCAAGTGGCCCATCTTACCTCCTGGGCTAGACCAGCACACTTGTACCTTACCATGGCCAGCACACCAAGTGGCCCATCTTACCTCCTGAGCTAGACCAGCACACCCATACCAGTTACCAGAACTCTTGCACATCCGTTCACACAGCCTCGGGCCAGTACCATAACCCGAATAACGAGAACACCAGATCCAGCAGCCGGGAATAGGTAGGAGGGATGGATATCTGGATCCTAGGAGAACTATATGCATTCTCCTTGTGCTTATATCGTCTGCCCCCTTGATCCTGCCCGCTCTATGACCTGTACATACATAGGCATCACCACCTCCCTGTTTTGTTAACCCTTAGATAGGTCAAATAGTTATGAATACAAACCTAAGCTTTTAATCTCCCTCTGGCTTACTCTATCCCTCAATTCTAATAATGACCGCATTGTGATCTTATACCTGATTATTTACAGTTAATGCTGCTAGCATTATTACGGAGGTTGATTTGAGCAAATTGAATGCCTCTGTAAATTTGCTGATTAGTTTGTTTAATTATTATTATTGCAATAAATGCGTAAGTTTTTGCTTTTTCTATATCCAGGGAGTGACCAATTCCTTTTGACTATAGACTCTGGCTTGATAAATGGTTTCTAATTTTTTACTATAAGAGATTCCATTAGTTACCAATGTATTCTACAATTATTGTTATTATTATTTTTATTGGCTTTCCAGAGTGTTTTTTTGTGTAAATAGTAACATTCACATTCATATAGTGTCCAATAGACAACGAAGAAATAATTGTCTATCTTCTTCTCTTCTCAAATTCACTGGTGAATTGCAATAAAACTAAACAGAGAATAATGCAAAAATAGTGTAGCATTTCAATAAAATTAAATAAAAGTAATACTATAGTAGGAGAAAACTGCATGTACTTCCCAAAAGAGATACAATGGGGCATATCCATCTAGCCACGATGTTCGGAGGAACACTGCAGCGGCGCACCTTTTCCAGGACTATGTTCCTTAACATTGCAGATTTCTCCTCGCATCCCTATGGGGGGGGGGTTGTAAAAATAAATCCGCTATGTTACAACGCTGTGGAGTTCCTTTGCGACTGTTCCGGGGGCACTCTGCGGCTAATTGAATATGCCCCAATGAGTGCTAAACACCGACCAATGAAAGCACCAACACGAGAGTCCACAATCTTCCATCTTGTTTCTATTTACAAGAACAGATTGACGCTATAGCTTGTAGTTCTAGAACTTGAAATATAAAATCAGGACTGCGGTTGAAGTTCTACTTGTTCAACATGTGTTCCAAATGTAATAATCACACTCACATTAATAGGTTTGCTTATAATGAGTCTCCTGCTGCCAGTTGTGTCCTTACACCAGAAACAAGGGAACAAGGAATCTTTGCATATTACACTTTTAATCAAAATTATTAAAGCCCATAAAAACATAACAGTACTTATTGTAACAAAATATTTCAATAAAAACAATTGCCACTGGGGTAATGCATGTATATCATACAACAATAAACATAAGAGAAGTCTGCAACAATATATGATGTCATTCCCAGTAATTGCTGGGCTGCTCTGTCATAGAAAAAGGCACCTTCAGAACCAACCAACACATTTCGTCTTTCAGAAGGTAATGGAGGATGTGGAGAACAATGTCCTTAAACATTTCTATCCTCCAATCAGCATTTAGATATTTAGATTTATGGCAAAATATAATATTCTCCACCAAAGATTCTAAAATGGGTCATAACAAGTCCTAAATATGTCATAGAACAAGATACTGTTTCAAATATGACAAGTTGTGAGCCATTTTAAAATCTTTGGCAAGGTATTTAAAAATATACACAGTATGCATAGGGGGGTGGGAAGCATAGCCAATAAGGAGAGGCCCTTGTTAAAGCCAATAAGAAAATCAGTCATATCAAAGCAAAAAGGATGACTGAAAGGGAGCAATAGATTTAAGTGTATGCTTGCAAATGCAAGAAGCCTGACAGGTAAAGTGGGGGGGCTAGAACTAATAGCAATGAAAGAGCAATATGATAGTATAGGTATTACTGAGACATGGTGGGATGATACACATGACTAGGCTGTTGATTTGGAAGCATATGCTCAATTCAGGAGGGATAGGGTAGATAAGAGGGGAGGAAAAGTATGTCTTTATATTAAGTCACTGTTTAAACATTGATTGGAGTACTGAGACTTGTGGTACAGCCATGGGCAACAGGTTTCTGAGCATGCTAAAAGACCATTACATGTCCCAAATGGTAGATAAACCAACTAGAAATCAGACTATACTGTACCTAGTAATAACAAAAAATGTGGACATAACATCAAATATACAAGTATGGGAGCTCTTGGGAAACAGTAATCAAAATATGGTCTCATTTGAAATTAGTTTCCAGAAGCAACAGTAAAAGGGATCAACTAGGACTTTAAACTTTAGAAAGACATATTTTAATATGCTAAATGAGTCTATAAAGGGCATAGACTGGGAATCAGTTTTTGAAGGAAAAAATAAAGAAGAAAAGTGGTCTGTCTTTATAATGTTGCTGGAATCATACATGTATAAATTCATTTCTGTGGGAAACAAATGTAAAAGAATCAAGTCTAAACCAATGTGGCTGAATAAAAATGTAAGGGAAGAAGGGACTGAGGAGTCCTTATGTATCTACAAGAAATGTAATAAAACATGCAAAAAGGAAAATAGATTGGCTAAATTAGAAAATGAAAAACAAGTTGCAATGTAAATTAATACAAACCCTAAAAAGGTTTTTAAATATATAAATGACAAAAGGTTTAAAAAAGACAATATAGGACCCCTAAGAAGTGAGATCGTTGGATTGATTAATAATAATAAGGAAAAAGCAGAGGTATTAAACATTTTCATTTCTTCAGCATTTACTTTAGAGGAACAAATGGTAGGAACATTACATAAAAATGGAAATGCAACCATGCCATTAAATAATACTTTGCTGACCAAGAAAGAAGCCCATAGAAGTCTGAAAAAAATTAAGATAAATAAAGCTTCAGGTCCAGATGGCATATACCTAATGGTTCTTAGGAATCCAAACTCTGAAATAGCTAGACCGCTATTCTTAATTTTCATATATTCAATTTCATCAAGCTCAATATCAAGGGATTGGCAAATAGCAGATTTGGTGCCGTTGTTTGAAACGGGAATTATAGACCGGTAAGCCTGACATCAATAGAGAGGAAACTACTAGAAGGTATATTAAGAGATAGTATTCAGGATTATTTGTTGAGCAGTAAGACTACTAGGGAGAATCAGCATGAGTTTATGAGGGATAGGTCATGTCAAATTAATCTAATTAGTTTCTACAAGGAAGTTAGTGGGAACTTAGACCAGGGCAGCACAGTAGATGTGGTCTACTTAGATTTTGCAAAGACCTTTGATACAGTGCCACACAAGAGAAGCTTTACAACATAAGGGAACTGGGTCTAGGAAACAACATTTGTACTTGGGTCGAAAACTGGTTGGAGAATAGGGAACAGAGAGTTGTGATAAACTAAACATTTTCTAAATGGTCAAAAGTGGAGTACCTCAAGGTTCCGTGCTGGAGACACTCCTTTTTAATATATTTATTAATTACCTTGGTAATGGTTTAGAGAGCAAAGTTTCTATATTTGCAGATGGCACTAAACTTTGTACGTTAATAAAATCTGTTCAAGATGTAGTTTCTCTATTGAGGGACTTGAATATACTTGATGATTTGGGAGCCAAATGGACGATGACATTTAACATAGATAAATGTAAAGTTATGCATTTAGGGATCAAAAACAAGCACGCAATTTATAAATGAAATGGAATATATTTAAGGGTATCTATAGTGGATAAGGATTTGCTCATAGACAGTAGACTTAGCAATAGTTCTCAATGTCAAGCAGCAGCTGCAAGGGCCAATATATGCATAAAAAGAGGCATAGATATAAGGGAAAAAGGTGTAAATTTACAACTATATAAATCGCTGGTAAGACCCTATCTTGAATACGGAGCACAGTTCTGGGCACCAATTTGTAAAAAAGACATTCTGGAACTAGACAGGGTTCAGAGATGGGCGATAAAGGGTATGGAGTCATTAAGTTATGAGGAAAGGTTAGCCAGTTTAGGCATGTTAACTTTAGAAAAGAGGCGTTTAAAAGGGTATATGATTATTATGTAAATACATTAAGGGTAAATACAGAGAACTTTCATGGGAACTTTTTACCACAATAACTGTACACAGGACACGCGGTCACACCCTAAAGGTAAAGGAGAGGTATTTTCACAACCAGCAAAGGAAGGGGATTTTTACAGTAAGTGCAGTCAAGTTTTGGCATTCACTGCCAGGAAAGGTTCTGATTGCAGATTCTATTGATATGTTCAAGAAAGGGTTAGAATTTTTTTAGTGGAAAAGGGTATCCATGGTTGTGACCATTAGTTAAAATGAAGGATAGTATTGGATCCAGAGAGAAATAGAAATGCAATATTGGGTCGGGAGGGATTTTTCCTGTTTAAAACAGATTGACGTTTTTTTCATCTGACTCAATTTCAAATATAAGATATAGATCACATGAGATCCAAAATAGGTTGATATGAGGGGAATAGAAGGACAAAGGGCACCTAATAATGTAGTTAATGTACTAGATTAATGTGTGCCAGATGCGAATATCTCAAGGACTCATCAACACATGAATCCTGGATATCTAAGTAAGGATCGTATATGTGGTCTCCAATCATGCGTGCTCTTAAATGCAAAGATAGGATACCAATGATAATTGAGTAGTTTCAGAAAAAAACCTGAAGTATATCACACCAGACCAAAGGTTTATGTGTGTACCATAAATAAAATTGATATTAGCTTATCTGTATTGGTTCTTATTATCATTGAAAGGATGGCAAAGTAGCTCACAACATAAAGTTCTACAAACTTTCTGGTGACCCTATTTCTAATTTATACAGAGACCAACTCCCTAGTCATCGACCAAGTTCACCACCGGTCACCATGCATATTGAACAAATCAGGCTTTTTTACTTTATACTCTTTCCACAGCCCTGATTGATGGACAGGTGACATGTCCATCTGGTTTTATAGAGGAGTTCTCGTCAGGTGTTCTGCTTGATGAGCCTCAGTGCAAACACACTCTTTCAACTGTTGTTAGCTGTAGAAATAGATACTTTTAAAGCACTTGAAAATATGTAAGTGAGATCACACTCCATACTATTATTTTGTCACACATATACCCTCCACCTGTATCTCTTTAACCTAGGTGCACTATTGTACAAATGTGTAACATTGGACCTTGATTGGATACTAACATTTTTGCATAGTACGTCCCCACAAACCTTTCTTTTTTTATTTATTATACTTAAGTTCTTAGAGTGTATGGTATTTTAATAAAAGGGGGGCTACTAGTTTGTACTTTATCTAGAACCCTCAGGAGCCTTACAGTGGCTCTGACTGAATTTGCTTGTCTTTTGTTCTGTCAGTGCTACTACTCCTGCCTCATTGAAGTGTCTGCTACCTGAGCCCAGTGCTTGCACAGTCTTGGAGTCCAGGGGAAGGGGAGATGAGCTCTGTTGCTCATATATTTCAGCGCACATATAGCAGACATTAATTTACTGATGGAAAGGAGGCTTGGTTTTCATATGAGCCGAGTTCAACACGCAGGGGATCATTTAGAGTTGCATTCTACCCTGAACGTACATTAGAAAAGATGCACACCACTAAAAGTTTAGTTAGGTACACATATTGTTTATAGTATTTGTGCCAGGAATAAGTCAGATGTACAAGTGTGGATACTTAGACCTCAGAATTGTGTGGAGGTGTGGCTTAACAATTTTAATAGTGAATTCTAAAGTGGCATGACCCTTCTTTTACAAAATGTAACAACGAAATAATGTGTCAAACAGAAATGAGATTGTTGTCTGGACATCACATTTTGAGGTCACATTTTGACAGCCCTCCAACACTCACAAGAGATATACCTCCTAAATGGTGTGTGTCTAGAATACATCTAAATGTGTAGCAATTACTCAAACATGCCCGTACTTTGTTTGCTTGCTTCTCCCCTGTATGCCTCTCCTGGAGTACAGGGACATAGGTAATGATGTATGTGTAGTTTTTTGCACACTATGGAAATGCATAGCTTATGAAAAAATGTATGTACATCCACCTCTAAATGAACCCCACAGAACACTGGATTTGTCCATTATTTGTCTGATCCTCACTCTTAGCATTGGGAGATAGTACTGTTCTAATGTCCATTTTTATTCAATTATTTTTATTTACCCAGGCCCTAATTGTGTTTTCTGAAAATGTATAGTAATGTTTGAATTGCAGGACACCCAGTGGTCAAAGTGGAACTTTAGAATTGGTGGTATGGCATTTGATAGTTTTACATCAAAAGCAGTAAAAGAAGTGGCGGCTTGTCATGCCATCCTATACCCCCTCCACACTTGGACCACCCATAATGATCTCTCAACTCGTGTCATTTACTGGTTTAGTTTCTGAAAGGAAACTAAATCAATCAGACAAAAAAATTGTGTTTTCAAGTAAAGTGCACACAGCACGCACCACTGGTCTCCAGACTTGTGCACAGATCCTGTCTGTTGTCAGTCATCATCACATGTAATATAAAGAGAAGTCTAGGACTTGGGAATGAGCAGAGTGACATGGGAGCTTGTTTGCATGAACCACATGCACAGGGAAACATAAAGCAATAAACTCCCATTTATGTTTGAGCACAATACCTACAAGTATACTCATGAAAGAAAGCTCAACTCACCTCTGTAGAGGCTTTGGCAGTTAGCAGGGAAAAGTGCTTAGCTGGGCTGTATAATCCAGCTATACAGCAAAGTTTGTTGTTTTTTTGGTGTATGGTAGGAGAAGAATAATGTTACTGTTGATAAAACCAATATATAGTGCCATGACAATTTACTGTACATGAAAATCTTGAACCTACAGTACTTGATTGCAAACAAAATGTGGTCCAAAATAAAAAAAATAACAAATGCTTTAAGGTCACAGCCAGCTTCTGGAGCCCCTAGTCTGTACATGTCACTGTCAGTTAAATAATTTCACTTTTGGTGTTTGCATCACCACTTCTGCCTCTTAATGGAACCTTATAAATTACTTAATGTTAACTAATTTTTTTAAAAAAATGTATTTTTATTTTAGAATCTTTTTCCTGCATGTTGATGGACCATTTTTATTGACTAATTAATTTAAAGCCACAATGGGTTTGCCATCTCAAAGTTAGGCTATTTGCTTGGTGAATGTCTATATGTGGTATAAGAGAGTTTCACTTAGTACATAATGGGAGGCTAAGTCCATGTTCCACTTTCCTGGTGGCTTTGAAAAAAGATAGTTCTGGTACAGGATTACTAGGCTTTCTATAGTCTTAGATGAAATACACCACATTTTATTTGATGACGTTCTTAGTTGTACATAAATATCAAATCCTTTTTTTTACTGGACCTTCACTCCACCTTCCTAAAGCTTTCTGTGCTCTTCCCTGTTTTTTACAAAGAGCTTCCAAGTATGGTTTGGTCTGTGTTTTATATTTAAAGTAATTAAGTTCCTAAATTATTTATGGGTTAACGGATAGATAAGAGGATGCACGTGCTGTATGATTTGTGTAGACTATGATGTACCATGTCAGCAGCTTATCAGGTCACATCCAGGACCTATCGAGACTGAATACTTTCCCCTATTGGGTAATTAGCATAATTTACTAAAACAAGTTACATCATAAACTCAAACTAATGCACTTATTTTACATATTTTAGTTTAAAAATAAATATAATAGCATCAGTTATGGATTTTTTAAAACATTTTTTAACCTAAGCCTAGAATTTGTGACATCCCCATCTTTAGATTAAATAGGCTGTATCGTTTCAAATTTCATCTGATTGCCTTACTGTGATAAGTGAATGGATAATTTGATTGGATAGCAGATTTCATCTAAAGCATTTTATAGAACAGCCAATTACAGAAAAATTAGCTTGTAAAAAATTGCCGTAAGTATCACACACATTTATAACCCAGGGAAAAGCTTTTGCTTAACGATGTAGTTAACTGTTATTAAGATTATTTATGATCACTAAGGAAGAAAAGGGCTGAGATCCGATGCAAAAAAATGAAATTTCAATTGATTGCTTGGTTTATGGCTTGACAAGATTTAATGATACTAACAAAATCAAAATGTTTGGGTTATTCTGTTCATATTTTGCTGTGAGATAGAGAGAAATCACTTTGTGTATTAACTCTGCTACTTCGATGTTATTCCTACATTTATTTATGAGGAAAGTCTATAGAAATTAAAGAAGCAAAAGTGGATGTAAACTGTCCTTAAACAGAGGTAATGTAAACAGTAATGAACTTGGAGACATTTAAACTTAGGGACCCTATGCTGACTACAGATTAGCAAATTAGTCTTGGTTCGGTTCATGAAACTACATTGAATAAATAGTTTTCCTTTAAGGTAGCCAATTCATAAATACTATTTTATTACTTGATCACATAAGAAAGTTGGAAAAACATATTTAAAGCTACCAAAGTCATCTACATTATACATTTTTTTAAACATATTGTTCATTTTGAGTTTTTAATGCATTTAAAAAAAAAATAATGTGGGGCTTGCATTGCATGTCTAATGCTGACCTTTCAACAGTAACATTAACAATAAAAAAATAGTCACAACAACTGAAATATTCCCTTGTCACAAATTATATACAAAATAAGTAGAATAAAATAATGATTTACGTTATTAAGGGAGGTTTTATTGAACATTTAATGGTCTGGTACTGAAACAACATCAACTTCCTTGTTCATCAGACCACATGGGTAGTCTCTGTATTTGAACCTTTTCATTGACATATTGCCAGCATTGAAATCCTTGATCAGAACATAGATTTCCATGTTTCATAAAACCCAGAATTTCCACACTTCTGGTTTATGTGTTATTAGTCTTAATTAGGCAACAATGAACAGCCCACCCACACTGCTGGAGATTGTTGGCGCTCATCCTGTAATATTTAATGGAGACAGTGAGGACAGTGCTCCAAAGCTTATAATTTAAGGCAAGGGAGATTTTTATTAGCTTTAAAATGCATAAAAATGTTTAATAATAATGAGTTTTAGGTTATTATTAACTTTATTTGTACAATTTGGAAGTTGCAGTTTTACCATAGTCATGTCCTTTGGCATCACATTAATACTTGTCAAGATAAAATCATTGTTGTTACCACTAATATGGTATAAAATAGTACAATGCAGATATCATTTTATAAATGGCAACTATAAATTTACAGTACTGCTCAGTCTGCCCCAGTGTCAATGTCAATTTTGTATAAAATGTTTTTTTTTTTTTGTTTTTTTTTAAAGTACTATTTTGCTTAATAAAACCAGTGCCCATGCAGCCACAGAATCACTGTCTACCTTTACCAGACACTGTGACAGACTGTGTAGCAGAGTGGAGCTGGGAGACCAAGGTCGGGGATAGCTCCTACTGGTCTCTATATGGTCTTGGCTGGAATCATGGCAAAGTAGAAAATTTAGCTTTACCTCAAGTCCAGTCATTGTCTGCTCCCTGTCAGTACAAGAGGGCCTAGAGAGAAAATACTGACTAATGTGTGCATTATAAGTTAGGTAATCTGGTAGTGAATATGTTTTTTTACAAATTCAGTGAAAATATATGGCCCATTTTTAGAAATAATGTTTTAAATCTAAGCCCCTAGGGTGAAGGCACTATTTTCACAATACATTAGGTATACTCATATACAATAATTGTACTGTGTTGACTCATAACAACCAAAAATTTTATGGATAAACTTTTTTAATAAATTCAATAAAAAACTTACCACTAGCAATAATATAAGTAATAGATGAAATTTTAAATATATTTATTTGCATTGTAATATACAGCTAGATAAGATAGATTCTTCATTGTATATTTATGTAGTGTTACAAAAAAAACAAGGTTTTGTTCTGTTTGTGATCCTTCTGTAGCCAATAAGTTCTATTATATATTAATAATTTGTTACAACACATCTATTTATATGCTGTGACTTACAAAAGTATTCAGCCTGTAGCTACTTACATTCAGGGCCTGATCAATGAAAGGAAGCACACTGAGCGCAATGTACGCTGTTTCAGAACACATGTAATTTGGGTCTGTGCCCAAATTCAACAAGAGGCGGATGTAACGATAAAAATGCAGAGGAATGCAGGTGTAGATCTGCTCTGCTCTGCTACACAAGACACTGCAGGATATGTCCAATACCTAGGTGGAATATACATTATCAAGAGAACAAAGAGAAAGAAAAATATTGAATTAATTCCACCTGTTAATAATATAGACATGACAATGTTTCTATATTTTTTTTCCATGAAATACATTTATTAGGATGTAATTAATGTCTATTGTACATAAAATAATTTTTTACAGTTGCTGCTGATTCCATACACCACTTATAGCATGCATACAAAGCCGTCATCATTAGTAAATGGCACTTAGACTAGTTCTGTAGCTGGAGCAAGAGATACGGCTGAAAAACAAGTAGCTGAGAGATGCCCAGACCTTGAATTGGAGGTTGCTGCGTACGTTTGGCACTCTCTTACTGTACATTGACTTCGGCCAAACTCCGCTTCCCCGCCCAGTTCCCGCCCTGAAATCATAGGCTCTAGTAAGTGTCCTTTGCTCTCAAAGATTAATTGAACCCAGCAGTATTCTGTGGCATATGGTCCAGTTCTGGTCATGTGCATAGTGATTTTGCGGATGATACGCACAAAATTGCTGCTTTCCGTCCTTGCTGAATCAGGCTCACAGTGTATACAAGGCATATACTGATCCTTCCACTCTCTGCCGTAGCAACTTGTAATCCATGCACAGGATTCCTGCTATAGCTGACCTGACCTTTGCAAATAGAGGCTGACATTCCTTGACCCCTTCCTATATATTATGTACACTGATATAGATTAGTTTGCTCCTCACAGTGTGGTGAACCTTTCAAAAGCACTCTCCCTTCAGACAAATGATTGTGTACGGTGCTGCAACATCTTTTTGCCATTCTGACCTGAAATGAGAGCAGCAACATAGAAAGATTTTGTCAGTGTCGTCAACAAGCCAATTAAAAAAGTACCTTGAAAGTTTTTTTTATCTCCTATCATGTTTATGCAGCTTGTAGCTTTTATATTATGGAAAAAATAAAAGATTACATTTGATTACTTGTTTACCCATCATAACCGAATGCCTTCAGGTATTGGCTCCAGGAGAAATTTACATTACATTACTGACGTATTTGACTGTAGGGTTGCTTTTGCCATCAAATCACATTAAACCAAAGTATAAGACATCCCACACAATCCTGGATTTGTGGATAAGCCACATCAAAGATATTGACCAAGATTGACAGAATAGCAGCCACAATGTCCATTATTTAATTATCTTACCACATCTTCTTCTTATACTGTATATAGCCATCAGCATAAATTATAGAAGAAAAAAAGCATATATTCAAGTGACATATGACCAAGACCCAAGTGAAATTTAGACTAGACCCACCCTCACTTTTAAAATCTCCTTGGGGCCAATGCCTTGAAAATGGACATTGTGCTCCCAAGAGAATAGCGCTTTAATTTAGGAAAAACAATAGCGACAGTAAGGGTTAACTCCACACAATAATCTTTAGACTTTGCAATTACTATTGAATTATTGCTGTCCCTATACTTACCTAATTCCCTACTACTGGCTTCCTGCTACTCTATAACTATTTGATGGATCTGAAGACACATGCCCGGCTGCCCATAGCTCATTATTATGTGCTATATTTGATAACACCCAATAGTACTTAACTAGATCATTGTATGATATTAAATATAGGACATAATAATGAGGTAAGGACAACAGGATAGGAACTTGAAGATGGCAATCTGAAGATCAATCATATTGTTTATGCAGAAGACTGTGCTCATATTGTCTGACTATTTGCAATTAACACTTTCAATTTAGGATGATATAGTCACAGCAATGTGTTGTACCATCATCATCGTCATCATCATCATTTATTTATATAGCGGCAACATATTCCATAGCGCTTTACAATTGGGGACAAACACAGTAAAGTAATAAACAAATTAGGTAAATCAGACAAAGAGGTGAGAAGGCCCTGCTCGCAAGCTTACAATCTATGGTATAATGGGAGTTGGATACATGCGGTTAAGTCTACATTTTGCATTTTGGTCCAGACAGAAGAGGTAAAAAGTGATTTGTAAGCTAAATGATCCCGTCACACAGCAATGTTGATCAGGGGGTTGTTGTCTTGTGTGAATTGTGTTAGTGGGGTAACAGGGTAATCTAGTGAGGTTAAAAGGGTGGTTGAGGAATATTATAAGCTTGTCTGAAGAGGTGGGTTTTCAGAGAACGAGGAAGTGAATTCCATAGAGTGGGCGCAGCCCGAAAAAAGTCCTGTAACCGAGAATGGGAGGATGTAATGAGGGTGGATGAAAGACGCAGATCTTGTGCAGAACGGAGTTGCCGAGTTGGGAGATATTTTGAGACAAGAGAGGAGATGTATTTTGATGCAGCTTTGTGATGGCCTTGTAGGTTAGTAAAAGTATTTTATATTGGATTTGGTAGAAAACAGGCAGCCAGTATAGAGACTGACAGAGTGATTCATCAGAGATCTTAGATAGTGATAGAAATAAGAAAAAGTAGAACGAAAGTGATAACGTTTATTGGTTAACTAAATTGATTAGCATTAAAACCCCTTGAAACTACTTATATCATACAACAAATACCTAACAAATAGATCTACAGTAAGTAGTTTCAAAAACTTGCAGTCTGATATGCAAGAAATCTATATTGTATGTATTACTTATGTACTCACGAAAGAAGAATAGAAAAAACCCACTATTAACTATATCACTAACTGGTTGTTCTTGGTGTAGCTGACAAAGATAAATGTTGCACAATTTATAATGATAATCCAAGTGTGGACAAGCCGCTACTTTTAATTACAATGTTTTATTTTTATTCAGGAGACCATTATAGCATATAAATGGCTCATATTAAAACAGAATTAGGATTCTCTTTAAGATCAGATGTAATAAAGCAGGTTTTTAATACCACTTTGCAAAGCATTTTATTTGAGAGGTTTATATAAAAAAATGCCCTAAAAACAAATTTACTGTATTTACCATAATCTTATACTTAAAACACAAGTGTGCATTTACACACACATATATTGTTGTAATCAATCTTAGGAATTTCCTGTTCCCATATCATGCAATCTGTGCTTTCATGTTTTGTTGCATCATTGCCGAAAGAAAAGTGTAACCACCCTCTCCTTGTACATAGAAATAAATGGTAATTTACTAACTAAAAAAATGCATCCTACTAACAACTAAAAATGCCATTTCTTTGTACTGTTTGCCTTTGGGCCAACCTTTAAATTAAATACAAATGTTCCCTTTTTTTCTCCTAAAATACTGCTCACTGGAGTCTCGTTTATGTCTTAAGTCATGTGAAAAGTGAATGCCATTATTTCTTGTTTTACATTTGTACTTTGTAATCTTTTGATTACATTGTCTTTTTGTCCGCATATAAATGTGCTTTATTGTATAAAATGCGCCTGGATTAAAAGTAATGGCTGAAACATGGTCATTTTAATCTCAGAGGACATGTAAAAATACAGCAATAGTTGTTTTAAAGAACTTAAAGGACACCAACTTATTTATGAAGTGCACTTGATGCACCCTGCAAAACGCTTTGGTATTGCACTGATGTGCCTAAAAGGTCTGCTTGGCGAACTGCAACTTGTTTGTATCCACTAGGCACAAGATACATAATTGAGGCGTGAAGCACAATGAGAACACGGCCTATTAATTCACCAGGCACTAGTAACGTTATTCATGTCACTAGTTCCTAGTGAATTCAAAGACTGTATTCTAATAAATATTGTATCAGCCCTCATTATTGCTGTCTTCACTCATGTAAGTCAGTATGAAACACCTTTTTCTCACTTTCATATATGTGCAGATATATTTACCTCAAATATACAACCAGAGTCTTCATGAATTGCAGCAATTGACACATGCAAATTAGAGATATATCATTCATATTCAGCCCCAATGCATGAAGAGAGACTACTTCATATACAGCGTAAATTTATATCCTCTTGAATTCACCCTCACAAGGGTCTTGGGTATACTGAATTTGAAATTTCTAATTTGGATGTGACAATTGTTGCAATTAATAGAGGCATTATTCTGATTGTTTTTCAGTGGCAGCACCAGTGTTTATTCTGATTCTATATTTGAATATTTGATTGCACGGGAGGTGAATGGAATCACAGTATTTATCAGGCAGCCATTACTGAGAGGAGCTTTAGAAGGTAATGTTTCCATTTTAAATATATTTAATCATTGACAAATCCAACTGGATGTGTACCATAAGTTGCTTAGGGTTTGCACTAGTCTGAGGGGCTGACACATTTTATAAATGATTAGGCTGCGAACAGTCACCAAGGGTGAGCAATATGACCCCATGTTTGTTTAGCAGTTTGGGCTAATAGTAGTTTTAGTAGACAATGAAATGCGTTGGGTAACAGGCAAGTTGTGTGACATAATAGATTAGGAGGAGCTCTGACATGATTCTATGTAGTAAGAGCATTTGCACTGTTAGACATATACATCTGAGGTATGAGCCCCTGGTGCTGTGCTTAGTACCCTGAATACAATGATAGGCTGAGGAGCAGAGGACTAGAGAAGTAGGGGAGCAATAATCTCAATCACGCCTGCTCATGGAGGACTCAGACCAAACCTCCCATCACCAGGGTAAATCTAGGGATCAAAGTAATGGAATGGATAGAAATAGTGATGACGAGGTAAATTGGGGGGACAGTGTCATGGGGAAAAGTGAAGGGTACAATCATGGTAAAAGGGAAAATTACAGTGCACAGTGATGGAATAAGGCAAAGTGAGGGTGTCGAGTAAGGGATTGAAGAAGAGTAAGGGCAAAGAACTGGCATGGTGCACAGTATAATGATGTGGAAGGAACAGCGAACAGTGAAGGAACAGTGAAAACATTATTTACAGTACAGTCATGGACAAAAGTTTTGAGAATGACACAAGTATTGGTTTTCACAAAGTTTGCTGCTTCAGTGTTTTTAGACCTCTTTGGCAGCTGCTGCTATGTTATACTGAAGTAAAATTACAAGCATTTCATAAGTGTCAAAGGCTTTTATTGACAATTACATTAAGTTTGTTCAAAGAGTCAATATTTGCAGAGTTGACTTTTCTTTTTGAAGACCTCTTCAATTTGCCCTGGCATACTGTCATGGTAATGGTATGATGTTGAGGGCGCAGTGATAGTAGGATGTTCAGGCAACAGTGATGGCAAGATGCAGAGGTAATGTAATAACATAACACAAGGGGCACAATAATGGGATATGATGGAGGGATTGTATAAGTCAGCGTGAGGGTGCACAGTGATGGTATGATGTAGAGTGCACAGTGATATCATAAAGTGCAGGCCATAGTGATGGCATAAGAAATAGGTAAAGTGATAACATAATGCAGGGAGCAGAATGATGGCATAAAATGAGGCCACTGTGAAGGTATTATGTGGAGAGAGTAGTGATAGCATCATGTGGAGGGTACAGGGACATAAACCAGAGGTAAATTAATAATATAACGCAGGGAGCTGAGTGACGGCATTCCCTCTTACACCACAGAACATGTCCATGCTTTTAGATAAGGATCATTATGCAACACCACATTTCTTGTCCTGTATGCTGAGTGCAATTCCCAGGTTCTTTGCTTGGCCTTCATTTCTGCATAACTTTTCAGTATCATTTTTATCTCATATCTTGGCTTCATTCTCATATTATTTTACTTTCTGTTGTGATAAAGCACGGCATTCACTGGAGTCTCACAGAGCTTGGCTGAACCATTTCACTGTTTATTGGCAGTTGTCAGGATGGTCTAAACAGTTTTAGCGGTGGTTACAGCAGACATTTCCAGTAAAGCATCACAATTCTCCCACAGCCCTACGTCTGGCTAAACAGTAGTTCCTTCACTACTAGCCGGCCACTAACTGGCATCGGTGGCCCCACTCACAAATTTAAACAGCGTTTTTATCCTCCATCCTACCACTGCAACAAATCACCACACAACAAACCAATTACTATACCCATGTGGTACACCTGTGTGTGTGTGTGCTAGAAGAAGTACCCAGAGGGAATTTAACCCTGTCTGCTGCCTGCTCCTGCAGACTAGCTGGGTTTTTACCTGTTTCCCTATAGAAGAGGTTTGGCAAGTAAACCTCTTTGTCACACTGTATACAATTGGGAATATTTTAAGCTATCATTTATGAGGCAACTGCAAAATAATGTGCATTGGACAATGCTTATCATATATAATTGTGCATGTAACCCAGCCCTTTAACTTTTGTTATAGCTGTTACCAAGTCAAAGATTAATCAACAATTTGTTTGTATTCCTCAGTTCAGCTCTGCACTAAGTCTAGGTCTACTGTGTACTCTAACTTCTGCTGCCGATTCACTAGATGTGGGTATATAATGTAAAAAAAAAAGGAAATTATTGTACTGTATTAAGTCCATATCCAGTGGCCATTTAATGTTGATGGTGGATTGGTTAAGTTGGACAAACTGGGAATAAAATAATGACCACACTAGGGTATTATGGCCACTGTTCTGTAGTGCTGGGAACTAATGAGAATAATAGTCTAAACACTGCTAGTCACTGCTGGGAATAATATTTGGGTAATGCTGGTCCAATAATTGGGAATAATTTTATTGGCACTGCTAGGTAATTTTTGGGTTTACTAGAGATAATATTCTGGGTAATGCTCGGTAACAACGAGTATAATGCTAGGTAATTAAAGAGTATAATATTGGGGGTAGTCCTGGGAAGTACTGGGAATACTTTTCTTGGCACCGCTTTGGTAAAAGTGGACAATGGTTACTGGAAGGTATTGTTAGGCAGTACTGGATGTGACATTGTGGGCACTGTTAGTTAGTGATGGCCATTACTGGGAATAATATTATGGGCAGTACTGGATAATGCTGGGCACTACTTTGATGTCCGTAAAAGATTTCCAAAACAACTGGTGAAAGTCCTTTTGTGAAATTCATATTGATTTACACTTCACAGACCAGGAAGTAGTATCTATAAAATCACAAAACGCAGACAGGGAATATGAATACCAAAAGCCTAACTTTCATGGTAAATGACTTCTGATTCATAGAAGGGAAAATGCTTACATAAACCACACCATACAATACAACACAATACCATAAAGCACATATATGTCACGATCTGCCCTCAGCCTATGCGCTACATGCTGCTTTGCATGGCAGCTCCTGCCTTTTTGTCCTTTTATTGTATTGTATTGGCAGTACCTCCACTCACCAGAGGTGCTGCTATTGTGTGCATTAGGGGTTAACCTTCCTGTTCACCAATCATTCTATGCACCTGGGTGTGGTCCATTTAAACCTGTTTCCCCCAGCTCACATGGCTGGTTATTGTTGTCCCATCCTGTGATGTCCTTTCCTGTTGTCCAATCCTGATGTCATTTCCTGTTGTCCTTACCTGATTGTTTCTGGACATTCATGCTACTTTCTGCATCAGCTGGAACCTGGTATTTATCACTGCTCCTTATTACCTGTTGTTAATACCTCTCTGCAAATAAACACAGAGTGTTTTCACCAAATTCGTGACTCCTAGCTGTACTTCTGTTTGAGATCCGTGACAGTATAACCAGCCCAAAAAACAGCTTTGGAGTCAGGTGAAAGTTTTGTTTTATTCTGGGACTTTTTTTTGCTGCAATCAAGTTTTCATTTGTCTTTTGCAACATGTCTGTTTTACCAATCATGGAATTACCACTGCTACAAACCTTACAAATGGACATTATATTGTTACGCTCCCAGCTGGCCAAATTTTCCACTTTGCTTTTGGACCCACTTAGGAGACTATCATAGACTGTCTCACTGAAATCTAATACTGTTGATTTGACCCAGCCAACTCTGTCTGCTGCTGAATCCGTGCCGCCAACACCTTGCAATAATACCATGTCAAATTTGCATTTAACTAACAACTGCAGTTTAACTAATGCCCGGTTCACAAGTGGGCCATGCCCCCATCTGACTGAAGTGGAGCGACAGTGCAGAGTAACCAACAAACTTTGTCTCTACTGTGCCAGCAATGCACATTTCTTGCAGGACTGTCCTGTCCGTAGACCACGTCAGCTTACTGAACCATCTCCTGTTGTTTCCTCTCGGCACTCCAAATCTGTTTATGCTCCAGCATTCCTGTTCTCTGCGAAGAGACCCAATCTGCCAGCTCCAGCCACCTGTCCTGAGGCACCCACTCCCTCTGTCTCCTGTGCCGAGGTGCCAGCCTCTGTTTCCTGTGCCGAGGTGCCAGCCTCTGTCTCCTGTGCCGAGGTCACATCATCTGCCTCCAGCTCTGAGGTCATATCATCTGCCTCCAGCTTGGAGCCTGCTGCCACTGTGTCCGGTCCTGAGCCTGCTGCCACTGTGTCCGGTCCTGAGCCTGCTGCCACTGTGTCCGGTCCTGAGCCTGCTGCTACTGTGTCCGGTCCTGAGCCTGCTGCTACTGTGTCCGGTCCTGAGCCTGCTGCTACTGTGTCCGGTCCTGAGCCTGCTGCCACTGTGTCCGGTCCTGAGCCTGCTGCCACTGTGTCTGGTCCTGAGCCTGCTGCCACTGTGTCCGGTCCTGAGCCTGCTGCCATTGTGTCCGGTCCTGAGCCTGCTGCCATTGTGTCCGGTCCTGAGCCTGCTGCCACTGTGTCCGGTCCTGAGCCTGCTGCCACTGTGTCTGGTGCTGAGCCTGCTGCCACTGTGTCTGGTGCTGAGCCTGCTGCCACTGTGTCCGGTCCTGAGCCTGCTGCCACTGTGTCCGGTCCTGAGCCTGCTGCCACTGTGTCCAGTTCCGAGTCTCCTGCCACTGTGTCCAGTTCAGAGTCTTCAGCCGCTGTCTCTGTTCCCGGAGCTCCAGTCTGCTCCAGAGGGGGCGCTGCCCTTCCAGTCTGCTCCAGAGGGGGCGCTGCCCTTCCAGTCTGCTCCAGAGGGGGCTCTGCCCTTCCAGCCTGCTCCAGAGGGGGCTCTGCCCTTCCAGCCTGCTCCAGAGGGGGCTCTGCCCTTCCAGCCTGCTCCAGAGGGGGCGCTGCCCTTCCAGCCTGCTCCAGGGGGGCGCTGCCCTTCCAGCCTGCTCCAGGGGGGCGCTGCCCTTCCAGCCTGCTCCAGAGGGGCCGCTGCCCTTCCAGCCTGCTCCAGAGGGGGCGCTGCCCTTCCAGTCTGCTCCAGAGGAGGCGCTGCCCTTAAAAAATTCTCCAGAGGGGGTCCTGTCCCTCCAGTCTGCTCCAGAAGAGTTGCCAGTCCATGCGGTCCAGCCCGAGTTGCCAGTCCATGCGGTCCAGCCCGAGTTGCCAGTCCATGCGGTCCAGCCCAAGTTGCCAGTCCATGCGGTCCAGCCCGAGTTGCCAGTCCATGCGGTTCAGCCCGAGTTACCACTTGGTGCTGTCTGCCCTCAGGCTTCTCAAAGTGCTGTCTGCCCTCAGGCTTCTCAAAGTGCTGTCTGCCCTCAGGCTTCTCAAAGTGCTGTCTGCCCTCAGGCTTCTCAAAGTTGTGTCTACCCTCAGGCTTCTCAAAGTGCTGTCTGCCCTCAGGCTTCTCAAAGTGCTGTCTGCCCTCAGGCTTCTCAAAGTGCTGTCTGCCCTCAGGCTTCTCAAAGTGCTGTCTGCCCTCAGGCTTCTCAAAGTGCTGTCTGCCCTCAGGCTTCTCAAAGTGCTGGCAAGCCTGCCGCCCAGTCCGGGCCAGCTCCTAAGCCTGCCGCCCTCTCCGGGCCAGCTCCCAAGCCTGCCGCTCAGTCCGGGCCAGCTCCCAAGCCTGCCACCCAGTCCGGGCCTGCTCCCAAGCCTGCCGCCCAGTCCGGGCCTGCTCCCAAGCCTGCCGCCCAGTCCGGGCCTGCTCCCAAGCCTGCCGCCCAGTCCGGGCCTGCTCCCAAGCCTGCCGCCCAGTCCGGGCCTGCTGCCAAGCCTGCCGCCCAGTCCGGGTCTCCTGTCGGGCCTGCTGCCAAGTCGTCTGCCAAGTCCGAGCCATCTGTTACCGAGGATGCCAAGTCTGAACCGTCACCTTTCTTTGAGGGGCATCCTTCCCAACTTAATGCCCTTCTAAGGTTATTTGCTTCAAAGATCCCCTCCACACCAAGCCTTGTTAGTAGCCCTAAGAGACAGGTGTTATTTCTAATATCCCATTTTAGGGGAGAGGCATTAGATTGGGCAAACCCATTTATTGAGACGGATCACCCCATTTTATCGGACTTTCAATCCTTTATTGAGGCAGTTTTCAACAAGTTCGTAACTGTCCCTGCTATACCATCTTGCGGGGCCTCTGCAATATCACCAGTACCACCCATCTCACCTGGCCAAGAGATACCTTTGTGCTCCACTCAGCTGGCTCAGGCCCCAATTCCGAGAAAGTCCCGTAAGAGAGGAGGACGTAAGAGGAGAGGAGGTTCTGCAGTTCTTGAACTGGCAACTGGCATGGTCTCCTTTGCCTTTCGCCCTTGGACGAGGACTTTTCTGCCGGGCCCCCAATTCTGGACTATGATTCCGATGAATTCAGACATTTTTGATAATTGGGCGTCTGGAATCCGCCCTTAAGGGAGGGGATACTGTCACGATCTGCTCTCAGCCTATGCGCTACATGCTGCTTTGCATGGCAGCTCCTGCCTTTTTGTCCTATTATTGTATTGTATTGGCAGTACCTCCACTCACCAGAGGTGCTGCTATTGTGTGCATTAGGGGTTAACCTTCCTGTTCACCAATCATTCTATGCACCTGGGTGTGGTCCATTTAAACCTGTTTCCCCCAGCTCACATGGCTGGTTATTGTTGTCCCATCCTGTGATGTCCTTTCCTGTTGTCCAATCCTGATGTCATTTCCTGTTGTCCTTACCTGATTGTTTCTGGACATTTATGCTACTTTCTGCATCAGCTGGAACCTGGTATTTTTCACTGCTCCTTATTACCTGTTGTTAATACCTACCCTCTGCTACCCTGCATTAACCGTTTACCTGGTTGTTTCTGGACATTCATGCTACTTTCTGCATCAGCTGGAACCTGGTATTTATCACTGCTCCTTATTACCTGTTGTTAATACCTCTCTGCAAATAAACACAGAGGGGCATATTCAATTAGCTTTTGGATTCGCGGTAACGCGCGTTACCGCGAAAAGTGCGCGTTCTTGCGGGTATTACGGTACCGCATTAACGCGGATTTTCGTAGGCAACCCTATTGGCTGCGAACGAAAATCCACGTTATTGCGGTACCGTGTATTACGTTTCGCGGCCGCTGCACCAAGAATTAAAAACAACATATTCCTCATATATAAAAACAATGTGTGCTATTAAATCCCGCTATATATCATGGGACATTAACCCTATACTAACACTACCAGACGTGGTTTGGGTGGTCTTATTATAGACTTATTTAGAATTATTCTAGATAATAGCTAATCTATTCCCATCATATTAGGTCAGAGCTAGGAGCGCACCCAGCAAACTTTAATAGCACACATTGTTTTTATTGTCGAAGTCAGCAAATTGGATAAAGTCATTTCAATTAAAGTCGAGCAAACTTGGTTGTCTTTGTCTGAAAAGATGCGTACGGTATGCATCGACGTACAAGGGCACGCTACGGCGTGAAAGGGCGTACGCATCCACTACACGTGGCAGCAACAAATATTGGTCTTTTACCATACATTCGCACAAACACGCATACTAATATAATAGTACACATTAATGGTAGTTGCAACACATAGTCAGTTATGTCGAAATATAGTAGTATTTATATGTTATATCAGAGTTACATGCATATTAGTGAAATACACGGAACAGGTTGAAGGAATCACATCATGAGTGGTATCATAATGAACCTCGTTACATATCCTATTGTTTGGTTCACTCTGCGAGGGATTTGCAGAGTGTATACACAAGTTATGAATGATAGGGAATTATGAACTACTTAAGACTAAGGAATCTTGGCGGGAAGAGCCGAGCATACCCCCTGGAGAGGTGACCCCCTCCTTTGGATTCCATAGGATGAACTAGCCAATGATTGACAACCCCTTGGACCTTCCTGAGACCTGGACCAATAGATGCAAGCTATACCATCTTCATTGTATTACTGTATTTCATTGTGTATATAAGCAGCAGCTTCACATCCAGTGTTCAGACATCTTGTCCCCAGACTTCAGGATTGAATGATGCACTGGATCCAGAGCGCATGCGATAAGTAACGGCTGTATTTATTATTACTTCGCTTGAGCATATTATTCTACTTATTGCGAATAAATCTTTGTGCGTTGGAAACACAAATCGAGGTTCGACAATCGTTATTGGTTAGCGACAATACACACATAACATTATATATGAGGAATATTTTGCTTTATTAGTCAATAAAAGTTAAGTTTCATCAGTTTCATTGCCTCCTGTACTATAAATAGAGAGTTAGTGCACCTTAGTTTGTCTCTCTTTTTTCTGATAAAATAATATACTTTATTGTATAGGTGGCACCCCACTATATATTCACAATAAGTGATATTTTTACTTTAGAAACTTCTGGGTTTATGCTCTCCATCACTAGTGTGACAGATATAGGTTCCTTCTCCCTTTTCTGTCCCTTTAGTCAAACTTCACATTATAAATGTCTCCCAGATAGAATAAAGCTGACAAGTACAGAAAGGAAGACAAATGTCTATTTTTTGTAATATATTTTTCAGGTTATATTTTAATCCTTATTCAAATCTACAAAAATGTAGAGAAAATGAGATTACTTGATTGTTTACAGCACAGAAGCTTGCTTACCTAAAGAACTGGAGAAATACATTAATGCATTCTGGGTAGTCCATAATAACATTTTTCTTACACAAAAGCATTTACAGTATAGGTTAGAGGTTAATGCAGTGGGATTGTAAGGACAAGGTCAGGTGCATTATCTTGGGACTATGTGCACAATGTTAAAAAATTCTGCAAAGAATCAGACGCATAAATCAATAATTGCTCTGTTTGTCAGTGTTAAAGAAGAACATGGGTATAATTAAAGTGGGTGCCTTTGATAACTAACATACTAGATGGGGCTGGATAAATGTAATCTAAAAGGTTTTCTCTAGCCTTATTTTGTATGCAGTACCTAAGCTATTTGTAATGTATTATATCAAAAGCTCATAGAGGGAACAACTGAATTTACAGAACAAAATATGCCATAGGATAAGAAATAAGATACTTTGAACATTAACAAAAATGAAAAATATGCAGGTTTAAAAAACAATGAACATGTGAAAATGAGTACATCACAGTTGTCAACTATTCGTAATTTCCAAGGGCAGTCCCAAGATTAAGAGATTTGTCCCTGGAATTGTCCCTGTTTTTCACTATTAATCAACTGTGCAATGAAATATCCCTATCTTTTGGATGTAATTATCATCACCATTTCCTTTTTTTATAGGATTTATACTTTGTTATACCTTGTTGTTTATTGGAGAAGAATATTTAAAATCCAAAAAGGTATGTTGAGAAAAAATGACATAACAGGGATTTTAGTGAATCAAGTTCTCCTGTCTTAACTCTACAATGAGCAAAAGCGTCACTGGAAACTATTTTAAAAATGTTATCTACTAGGGCACACATGAAGAAGACTGCTTCCACTTGCAAGCAGGGGAATGGTCTCTCTGCAGCATAGAGGGGACAGAAGTTACTCAGAGACCTTGGCAGATTGTGGTGGTAGGGGATTCAATTATAGATGGTAGATAGGCAATCTGTAACCAGGACCATACATGCCAAACAGTGTGTTATTTCCCAGATGCATGGGCTCGACATATTATAGATTGGGTGGACAGATTGTTGGTAGAGGCCGGGAAGGACCCAGTTGTTTTGGTGCATGTTGATACCAATGACCGATTTATAGGAAGATGGGGTGTTCTAAAGAATGATTTCAGGGACCTGGGTCACAAACTTAGGGCAAGGACATCCAAGGTAGAATTTCAAAAAATCCTACCGGTGTCACGTGCTGGTCTAAGGAGGCAGCGGGAGATTACGGAGGTTAATGCATGGCTATGTGATTGGTGCAGGAAGGAGGGTTTTGGATTCCTAGACCACTAGGCTGATTTCTTGGCCAGTTTCCATCTTTTTTTGTGGAGACAGATTACACCTGAATGAGGATGGGGGCTACTGTGCAATGGGAGAGTATGGTTAGAAGATTGGAGGAGATTTTAAACTAGGGGGAGAGGCAAGGAAGTATTTACCGAATAGACATTGAGAGTAGTAAGGGAGAATTTAACAGAAGTAAAAGGGGTGGAGATGGGGGGAAAGGGAAGCGTAGCCATAAAGGAGAGGCCCTTGTTAAAGCCAATAATAAAAACAGTGATATCAAAGCAAAAAGGAATAAGGAAGAGAAGAAAAGGACTTAAATGCAAGCTTGCAAATGCTAGAAGCCTGACAGGTAAGATAGGGGGAGTTAGAAATAGTAGCAATAAACAAGGAATATGTTATTATAGGAATTACTGAGAAATGGTGGGATGATACACATGACTTGGCAGTCGACTTGAAGGGCTATACTCTCTTCAGGAGAGATACAGAGAGAGATAGGTTAAAAAAGGGGAGGAGCAGTATGTCTTTATATTAAGCTAGTGTTAAAATAAAGTATACAGGAAGATATTTATAAGAGTATTGTTAATAATTTAGAGACATTGTGGATGGAAATATCCAGTGAAGAAAAAACTTCAGATAAGTTTCTGATAGGGACATGCTACAAACCACCAGATATTAGTATGGTTGAGGAAGCCCAACTTCTAGAGCAAATGGAAAAGGCTACACAACTAGGCCAAGTTATAATTATGGGGGATTTTAATTATCCGGTCATTGATTGGTTGTACTGACATGTGTGGTACAGCCAGGGGCTACAGGTTTCTCAGCACTTTAAAAGATCAACACATGTCCCAAATATTAGTAGAATCAACTGGAAAATGGAATATAATGGACCTAGTAATAACAAATAATGTAGACATAATATTAAATATTCAAGAAAGGAAGCACTTGGGAAGCAGTGATCATAATATGGTCTGATTTGAAATTAGTTTCCAGAAGCAACAGTATAAGGAATAAACTAGGACTTAAAACTTTAGAAAGCAGCCTTTAAAGTGCATATACTGGGACATAGTTTTTGAAGGAAAAAATACAGAAGAAATGTGGGGTGTCTTTAAAATGTTGTTTGAAAAATACAGGTATAACTTAATTTCTATGGGAGACAAATTTAAAAGAATTAAGTCTAAACCAATGTGGCTAAATAAAATGCAATGGAAGAAATGGAAATGAAGAAGTGTCCATTTAAATTGTTTAAATATGAAGGAACTGAGGAATCCTTTCATATCTACAGGGAATGTAATAAATCGTGCAAAAAGCAAATCAGATTGGCTAAATTAGAAAATTAAGGGCAAGTTGCAAAAGAAAGTAAGAAAAACCATAAAAATGTTGCTAAGTATATAAATGGCAAAAGGATTAGCAAAGACAATATAGTACCCCTAAGAAATGAGATTGGTGGATTGATTAATGATAATAAGGAAAAAGCAGAGGTAGTAATCACTTTCTTTTCTTCAGTATTTACTAGAGAGGAACAAATGTTAGTAATAATACATAAATATTGAAGTGCTACTGTCCCATTAATTAATACTTGGCTGACCAAGGAAGAAGCCCAAAGGCGACTGAATAAAATTAAGACAAATAAAGCTTCAGGTCCAGATGGTATACACCCAAGGGTTCTTAGGGAGCTAAACTCAGAAATAACTAAACAGCTATTCTTAATTTTCATAGATTCAATTTAATCAAACTCAGTATCAAGGCAAAGGCAAATAGCAGATTGCTTAAAAACGGAATAAGATCACAGCCAGAGAATTATAGACCAGTAAGTCTGACATCAATTGTGGGGAAACTACTAGAAGATATATAAGGGATAGTATTAAGGATTTCTTTGTGTTAAATAAGATTATTAGTAATATTATTAGTAGGTTCAGAATGGATTTGTGAGGGATAGGTCATGTCAAACTAATCTAAGTTTCTATGAGGAAGTTAGTTGGAACTTAGACCATGGTAGTACAGCAGATGTGGTCTATTTACGTTATGCAAAGGCTTTTAATACAGTGCCGCACAAGAGGTTGATTTATAAAATAAGGGAACTGGGTCTAGGAAACAACATTTGTACTTGGGTCAACAATTGGTTGGAGAATCGGGAATAGAGAGTTGTGATAAATGGAACATTTTCTAATTGGTCAAAAGTGTTCAGTGGTGTACCTCATGGTCCCGTGCTAGGGACGCTCCATTTTAATATATTTATTAATGACTTTGCTGATGGCTTAGAATGCAAAGTTTCTATTCTTGCAGGTGGAACCAAACTTTGCAAGATAATAAAATAGATGTAGTTTCTGTGTCACAAACAAAGTAATTGGATGGCCTTACCTGCTGGTATTAGCGCTGCTACGTAAGGAGGCGCGGAGTCTATCCACGCCCCAGGTTTTCACCAGGGAACCCCGCAAGGAGTTATGGGCTTAGCCGCTGAGACGTGTCGGTCGCGGTTCTCCCAGGTAGCCACCAGCGAGGTCACGTGAAACAGTCCGAGGTCAAATCCGTGCAGGCAACGAGGTACAGAAGGATGAGGCAGGAGGGTAGTCAGGAAGCCGAGAGTCAGAACCAGGATAAGGAACAGGAACCAGGGAGAATCCAAAGAATAGTCAAACAGGCAAAGGTCAATCCGGGAGAGGCTGCAGGAGATATATATATGTATATAACAGGGAAGCCTAGAGACAGGTAAGGAGACTAGATACTCTGGCACCCTAGTGATGCCAGAGTCTAGTTTAAATAGAGGCGCCACCCCTGTCATTGGTGGAGTGGAGCTCGGCGGTCAGCTGATCTGACCGCCGACAGGAACTGCTGGCAGGCGTCTCCGTTGCCTAGCAACGAGACGCGATGTTCGGGCGCATGCGCCTGGGCTCCTGTGGCCGGAAGTGACGTCCCGTTGCCTAGCAACGGGACGAGCGGGGACCGAGAAGACGTCCATCCCGGCACCAGGTAAGAGTGCGGGACGGCGTCTGACAGTACCCCCCCCCTCTCTCCATCGAAGAGGTGCAGGCCTCGAGGATAGTTTCTTGATGAACTTGGCCAGGAGACGAGGGGCATGAAGATCCTCCTTAAATACCCACGATCGTTCCTCGGGTCCGAAACCTTTCCAGTGAACCAGGTACTGGGGACGTCCATGGGTGCTACGAGTATCCAGAATGTGGCTGATCTCATACTCATCACCGGTGGTAGTAACAAGAGGTTGCGGAGGAGAGGTCTTGCGGGAGAATCTGTTGAGCACCAAAGGTTTTAGTAGAGAGACATGGAAGGAATTGTGGATTCTCAGAGAGGGGGGAAGGAGTAATTTGTAAGTTACAGGATTTATGACTTGTATAACTGGAAATGGCCCAATGAATCGTGGAGCAAATTTCATCGAGGGTACCCGAAGTCTAAGGTTCCGTGTAGAGAGCCAAACTTTGTCACCAATATGGATAATGGGGGCGACTCTACGGTGACGATCGGCCGTTAGCTTATATCGTTGAGTTGCTTTTAACAAATTTTCCTTAGTAGATGTCCAGATGTTGGCCAGATCTCGAACCAGAGAATGAGCTGCAGGAACCGAAGGTGTTGAGGAATGGGAGAAATCAGGGAGGATGGGATGGGCACCAAAGACAATAAAAAAGGGAGAGGAATTCGTGGAGTCATGTATATGGTTGTTGTGTGTGAACTCTGCCCATGGGAGCAAATTATACCAGTCGTCTTGATTGCCGGAGGAGAAGCAGCGGATGAACATCTCGAGGTTCTGATTGACCCGTTCTGTCTGGCCATTCGTCTGTGGGTGATAACCCGAGGAGAACTTTAGGTTAATTCCAAGATCCTTACAGAATGCCCTCCAGAATCGAGATATGAATTGTACCCCACGGTCGGATATAATCTCTTGGGGACAGCCATGGAGCCGGAACACCTCTTTGATAAAGACTTGAGCCAGTTTAGGGGCAGAAGGCAGCCCTTTAAGAGGGACAAAATGGGCCATTTTCGAGAATCTATCGACAATCACCCAAATCGTATTGAACCCTTCACTGGGCGGGAGATCGGTAATAAAATCCATGGAAATACTAGTCCAGGGATGATCAGGCACTGGTAAAGGCAAGAGCAGCCCAGAGGGATGGACTCTAGGTATCTTGTTTTGGGCACAAGTAACACAAGACTTAATGAACTCTTTGAGATCCAATCGAAGAGTAGGCCACCAGTAGCTTCGGGAGAGGAGAGAACAAGATTTCTTGAATCCGGCATGGCCAGCAAACTTAGTAGCATGAGCCCAGCGGAGGGCTTTTAAACGAAGATGGGGTTCCAGATAGGAGCGGCCAACTGGAGGAGTCTTGGCCCTGGTTAGGGCGACAATACTGGAAGGTTCCAGGATGTGAGGAGGTTCGGCAGCAGGAGCGTCATCCGATTCATTGAAGGACCGGGAAAGAGCATCTGCCCTAGAATTTTGAGCACCAGAGCGAAAGGTAAGTTTAAAATCGAATCGGGCAAAAAACGAAGACCATCTAGCCTGACGAGGATTTAGACAGCGTGCTTCTCGGAGAAAGGTTAGATTTTTGTGGTCCGTAAAGACTGTCACCGGGTGTCTTGCCCCCTCAAGAAGGTGACGCCATTCCTCAAATGCAAGTTTAATGGCCAGTAATTCTTGATCGCCGATTCCATAGTTACGTTCAGCAGAGGAGAATTTCTTAGAAAAGAACCCACAAGGCCGAAAAGTCCCAGAGAGGGATTTTTGAGAGAGAACAGCTCCTACTCCGACAGCAGATGCATCCACCTCTAGAAAAAACGGTCTCTCTTGATCCGGTTGGGATAGAACAGGAGCTGATAAAAAGGCCTCTTTCAGGGAGGTGAAAGCAGAAACGGCCTCCGGGGGCCAAACCTTTGGGTTAGCAGATCGTCTAGTGAGGGTCGTTATGGGTGCAATCAACGTAGAGAATTGATTAATGAATTGCCTATAATAGTTAGAAAATCCAATGAAGCGTTGAATAGCTTTCAAACTCAGAGGTTGAGGCCAATTGGTGATAGCGGAAACCTTCTCTGGATCCATCTTCAAACCAGAACCTGAGACGATATACCCCAAGAATGGTATCTGAGGAACCTCAAAGCTACATTTCTCCAGTTTACAGAAGAGTCTGTTTTGCCGTAAACGAAGTAGGACCTCTGAGACGTGAGACCGATGAGTAATGATATCAGAAGAAAAGATTAATATGTCATCCAAGTAAACTACTACTGAGTTATAGAGGAGGTCCCTGAAGATTTCGTTGACAAACGATTGGAAAACAGCGGGAGCATTGCATAATCCAAAGGGCATGACGAGGTACTCGTAGTGTCCGTCGCGAGTACAAAAGGCAGTCTTCCACTCGTCGCCCTCGCGTATCCGGATCAAATTGTAAGCACCCCGTAAATCAAGTTTAGAAAAGATCTTGGAGCCACTAATTCGGTCAAACAGTTCGGAAATGAGGGGTAGCGGGTATCTGTTTTTGACAGTGATGGCATTAAGCTGTCGATAATCGATACAGGGACGTAAGGTACCGTCCTTCTTTTTCACAAAGAAAAAACCCGCCCCCGCAGGAGAGGTAGATCTTCTGATGAATCCACGTTGCAGGTTCTCTGCGATATACAGAGACATGGCCTGATCCTCAGGAAGAGAAAGAGGGTAGATTCTGCCCTTGGGGATGGGCCTCCCTGGTAGTAACTCAATAGGACAGTCCCAGGGACGGTGAGGAGGTAGAAGCTCAGAAGCTGCCTTGGAGAACACATCCGAAAATGATAAATAAGGAGCGGGAACCTCTAGGGGAGGAGAGTGCCCCAGGAGGGTTGTGGAGGAAATGCATAACTTCTTGGGTCTGACCCAATTTAAACACTTTTTGTGGCATTGGGGCCCCCAGGAACTGACCTGAGCTAAACTCCAATCGAATTGGGGTGCATGTAACCTAAGCCATGGCAGACCTAGGATGACTGAATTGATGGATTGGGGCAAAACCAAAAACTCGATCAGTTCAGAATGCAGAACCCCTACCGTTAGCCGGACTGATGCAGTAACCTTGGAGATGGAGCCATTGGAGACACGGTTTCCATCCACGGCAGTTAAGAATAGAGGCTGAGGCAAGTCCAGAATCGGAATTTGG
This sequence comes from Mixophyes fleayi, assembly GCF_038048845.1. Taxonomy (NCBI): domain Eukaryota; kingdom Metazoa; phylum Chordata; class Amphibia; order Anura; family Limnodynastidae; genus Mixophyes; species Mixophyes fleayi. The sequence goes on along the minus strand of NC_134404.1, from coordinate 61,252,361 downwards.
AGTTGTGATGCCAAGGTGGCGGAGATGAAATTTCCGGCAGCGCCGGAATCCACAAAGGCAGAGGTCAAAAAAGGGCCACTAGGAGAGTCCAACGTGATGGTCATTAGGAAGTCTGGGTTGGAGGTGGAGAAGGGAGTGGAAAATCTTACTCCTAGGACGGCCTCCCTGTCACCGACTAGGATGGTGCGTTTCCCGGCCGTTTAGGACAGGACAGCAACCGATGTCCGGATTCTCCACAATAGAGACAGAGGTTCTGCCGGAGCCTTTTCTCCCTCTCCTCAGGAGATAGCCGGGAGCGCCCAATTTGCATGGGTTCGTCAGAGACAGCTGGTGTAGGGTTCTGGAACCGAGGGGCTAAGCGAGGGAAAACACGTCTGGAGGAAGATCTCTCTCTTTCTTGAGTGCGTTCCCGAAAGCGGAGATCCACCCTATTGCATAAGGATATGAGAGAGTCCAGATCCGCTGGGAGCTCACGGGACACCAATTCATCCTTGATACGATCCGCAAGACCCTGCCAGAAGGTTGCCGTGAGTGCCTCATCGTTCCAGTTAAGCTCAGAAGCGAGGGTGCGGAACTGTACCGCGTATTGACCCACCGTCAGAGAGCCTTGTCGTAAGGAGAGAAGGCTGGAGGCTGCTGAAGATGCTCGGCCTGGCTCATCGAAGATCTTGCGAAAGGATGTGATGAAGGAGGAGGCATTTAGAAGAAGAGGATCATCTCGTTCCCACAGTGGCGAAGCCCAGGCCAGGGCTTGTCCAGACAGTAGTGACATGATGAAGGCCACCTTGGAACGCTCAGTAGAAAAGGCTCCTGCGTTGCATTCAAAGTGTATGGAGCACTGATTAAGAAATCCTCTGCATCTAGTAGGATCCCCATCGAATTTCTCTGGCGTGGGCAGCCGTAGCGAGGAGGACGCCCCAGGAGAGGGAGCGAGGACCGGAGAAATGGCTTGCGGGGGAGCGGCAA